>NC_081417.1:85863435-86178435 GCF_949786415.1 Peromyscus eremicus | reverse complement strand
CAGTATCTTGTCATGGAGGCAGCTGGCAGTGTCTCCTCCCACCTTCCTGTTCTCTCAGTTCTCCTCTCTGTTAGTCCTGCCTATACTTCCTGCCTGGCCATTGGCCAATCAGTGTTTTATTTATTGACCAATCAGAGCATTTGACATACAGACCATCCCACAGCAGCATATAGGCATGGGTATACAGGAAGTAGGTCTAAGGTGAGGTTGGCTTGTGGCTTCTCCTATTCCTCTGATCTCTCAGGTTTTAACCTTGATATCTGGCTCTGTGTTTTTAATTTAATAAGACTGCTTAGCAATTCATCTACAGGGGATATTATCTGTTCCAGGACTACACATGAGTTTCAAAACCAAAGATAATCAGCTTTTTTTATATATCTCCCGAATATAATGTATTTATGACAATTATGGGTTTGCACAGGGTATCATGAAACATGTCACTTTGTATGTAGGAGTACCTATGTGTAGGGTCCTGATGGAAAAGGAGAGCAGAGCTGAATCTTATGGGATAAGCAGTTATACAGGTGAAGGGGAGTTAAAGTTGCTTTCTGAAGCAGGAAGCACAAAACCAAGATAAGACACAGTAAGAATTCTGTAAGTAAAATGTTAAGTGATACTACACAGTACAATGTGAATAAAAACAATGGTACTGAATGGAATAGAAGATGATACTGTGAGCTTGTTAATGGGAAGTCTTCCAAATTAAGTAAAGAAGCTGGTGATGCAACTCAGGTAGGGTACTTGCTAGAATGTGTAAAACCTTGTGTGTTACTTTTCTCTTTGCTGCAACAAAACACCAAACAAGCAAAGTAATTTAAAGAGGGATAGTTTATTCTGGACTATAGTTCCTGAGAGCAGCAGTCCATTATGGCAGAGGCAATACGTCATCAGAAGAGTTTGGCTGGTCATGTTATCTATAGTTAGGAAGACAGGAATTGAACAAGAAATGTGACCAGGTTACAAAATCTCAAGATTCAGCACAGAGATTCACTTCCTTTGTTTAGTCTCCATTTCTTAAAGGTCTCACACCTTCTCTGAGCCATTAGCTGAGAACCAAACATCCAAATACATGGACCTATGGGAAATATTTCACATTCAAACCGCACCACTCTGGGCTGAATCTCAGGACTGCAAAACAAATGGATAAAAGTTAAGAAGTTAAAATCAAATATACATGCCTGTGTTTTGTTTTTGTTTTTTTTTTTTTAAAAAAAAAAACAAGAGTAATGCAGATCCATTGAGAGGTTGTTAGCACCAGAACACCTTGGCAGATTTGTTATATAAAGGTAACTATAAAGAGAGACTTATGTTAAGCCCACATCTATTTCTTCTTTCTTCTATGACTTTTAAGAGCCATATTGCCCTAGAATTAATATGATCTACACCTAGTCCCCAAATCCCTATGGTAGTTCTCCCTCCTCCTAGGGGAAGAACAAGAACAGCTGGTCACCATCCTACTTGAAAACTATTCTTGAGATGTTTCCCAAAATGTGCTTTATGTCTCATTCCAATTGAATTTATTCCTGTTTTCACAAGCAGCGCCCTAGTTAGCTGTTCCATCAGAGATGGCTTGATAGACACATTATAGATTCAGGAGCTTGGAATGCTGTGTATGGTGAGATGCATGGGATCATTTTCCCGTAGGAATGAAATGCAATCACTACTCTAGCTAATCAGCTAGAGCTATTTCCACCATTGTCTCCTTATGTTTCTAAATATCCACTCAATTCTGCTAAATTCACAGGGAACTTTATCACAGCCCTTATGGAAATGCTTTTCGATGGAGGCAGGCTACAATATTATACCCATTTTGTAGATGAATAAAAAGACAAATTATGTCATTGGGGATGGTAGAGTAGAGAAGAGACTGGATTGTGAAGCTGGGAAATAAAGTCTTTATCTCATTGGAATGTTTGAAAACTAGTATTAAGTTTATTTGCATCTTAGATAGACAAAGATGTTTTTTGTCCTGTGGGGAAATATATATATATATATATATATATATATATATATATATATATATATATAAAATGAAACTGTTCCAAACAGAATTAAAATACACAGAACTATCCCCAGAGAGCATATACTCTAGCAAAAGAAGTAGACAAGAAATAGATAAACAAATAAATACATAACACAGTATGAGACATATGTGTACAATGGCATTCACAAAGCATAGTGATAGAATATTAAACTGGATGATGATATGTTAAATAGAAGGTTAAGAGATTGCCTCCCTGAAGTTGTTACTGTTAAGCAGAGAACTGAATGAAGACAAAGGATGAACAGTGTATATGCTGCATAGAAAGCATTCCAACCGAGCAAACTGTAAATTAAAAGGTTCTCAGTTGTGCATATTATTATGTGTTCTAAAATCAGAAAGAGAGTATTGAAGAGATCAAACTAAGCAGGGTCCAGAAGGGGAAGGTGGGAAGGAGGTGTATTTTGGCTCACATCTTCGGAGGATTCGGGCCATCATGCTGGAAAATACAAAGTGGCTGAAGCATCTCAGGAGGTAGTGGTAAGAGCTCATGGTGCAGCTCGTTTATATCTGTCTGATCATGAAAACTGAGAGCTTAGGCTGGAATCAACACGTTCAGACTCAGCCCCTGTGTTTCCTTTATATTAGATGGAGCAGCCCCAAAGTTTCCACAATGACCTGCTATAGTGCTACTAGCTGCAGACCAGTAATGTAAGCACATGGCCTGTGTGAAACAATTCACATTAAAAAAATTTTAATTTAAATACTTTATCTATCTATCTATCTATCTATCTATCTATCTATCTATCTATCTATTTATTTATTTTACATCCTGACCACAGTTTCCCCTCCCTCCTCTCTTCCCAACCCCCTCCACTTCCCCCTGCTCTACCCCTCTCAATCCACTCCTTCTCTGTTTCTGTTCAGAAAGGGGCAGGGTTCCCATGGATATCAATAAAAGCAAGGCATATCAAGTTGTGGTAAGACTAAGCACTCCCCACCCCTTGTATTAAAGCTGGGCAAGGTGACTCAGTATGAGGAATAGATTTTCAAGAGCCAGCCAAAGCATTAGGGACAGCCCCTGTTCCCGTTGTTAGGAGTCCCACAAGTAGACCAAGCTACACAACTGTCACATTTTAACAGAATATAACATGGAAGTAAGTACTTATAAGAAGAATTTATA
The DNA here is from genome assembly GCF_949786415.1 of Peromyscus eremicus. Lineage (NCBI taxonomy): Eukaryota > Metazoa > Chordata > Mammalia > Rodentia > Cricetidae > Peromyscus > Peromyscus eremicus. The sequence goes on along the minus strand of NC_081417.1, from coordinate 86,175,271 downwards.
TGCAGTGGTCATGCAGGTGTGTCACTGCCACAGATTTCTATCTAGTTAACAAAAATAATATTCACAAGGTTACGTTGAATACGACAGAACGTGCTGAAGTTGTTGTTGAGGAAATTCCTTATACATCCTATGGAGCTGATAGATGTTATTAGTATCTAAATGAGAGAGGAAGACTGGTAGACAGAATGGAAGAAGAAATGAGAAAGAAAGATAAAAAAAATGACCATACTGGTGTCAAAGGCATCTGGGAAAGGATGTGGCTAGCAAATGTGTCCCACTTCTTCAGGAAAGTGACAATGACGTGCAGAGAGAACACTTTTGCAAGTTGTCAGTGAGGACAGATGTCCATCTACACACTTCAGGGTCATAGGTCGTATGATATGCCAGAAAGTCATGGCAGGAGGTATAAAGACAATCAAGATGCATTCTCCTTTATCGTCTTAAATTGTAGAAGGTTCTGTCTTCTATATTAAAGGTACTGGAGGAGGAGACCTTAATTCTCTCCAATAACAGTTCTACTTTACAATTAATGTGTTAGGAAGAGAGGATACAGGCCTCTGGGAACCATGTCAGTACTTGGTGACATTTGTTAAAATTAGCTGATGGACAGCCTTCTTTTTCCCAAGAGAAACAGAGGGAGGCTCACATCCCCATTCATCCCTCTCACTTCCCCCTCCCCCATCATTTTCCTTGGATGAAAATAAAATGTGACTTTTCTCCTAAGTAATTGATGTTCTGTCTCATTCCCAGAAGCAGTGTAAGCTTGGCAAAGGAGACAGTGTCTCATCTTCCTTGTTCTTGGCTCTAATGAAATATAACTTGGTTGACATCTTTTAAAAAATGAACAGTGAGCAAGAGAACCTAGCATACTTCTCCCTTGCCTAGCCCTGACCCCAAGGACTGTTGGTTTTAGTTACAGAGGAGAAATGGGGAAGCATAATTTGAATGAGAGAGGAGCCAGACTATAACTCTATTTATTTGCTCAATTGCATTTATGTGAACCTGTTTTCCCACCTGTCCATTGTTCTGTTAGTTTTACTAATTTACCTACATTCATACACTCATTTATGCAAATTTTATTATGTTCTTTGATTATAAACAACTTAAACGTGAATATTTTAAGGAAGGGAAATATAATAGATATATGTATGAGCTCATATCTCCAGGAGCTAAATCATTCTTATAGGTGGAGCTTTGCTCTCCCAATATTCATGTGTTAAAGTGTCAGCCTTTAAAACTTTAGACTACATCACTGCTTTGTCATTATAGCATGACCTCCATTAAAGTAAAGCAAACTAACCAAAAGTCAGAGACCCTTGGCTGAGGCCAGTCCACTCAGGCCCATGATATATTTTAGAATTTGCAAGCTGAGGTCAGGATCTAGTGAGATCAAGGGACTCTTGATCCCCCTCATCTAATGTGACTAGAGGAGGAATTTGGATACAGAAACAGACATAGTGAGAAGATAATGTGAACAGACACGAGGAAAAGGAGCCATCAAAAAACCAAGGAGAGACGCCAGAACAGATCTTTGCTCAGACTACAGAAGGAACCAGCCAGGTTATCACCTTAATTTTAGATTTCTTACTTCACAAACTTTGAAAAGATAAATTTCTGTTGTAAAAGCCAATCACTTTGTGGTGCTTTGTGATGGCAGCCTTAGCCAAATAGTGCAGTGATAGATATAAGAATTATTAAAAATGGGCTGGGGAGATCTATGGCTCTGCAGGCAAGAGCCCTTACGGCACAGACATGAGGATCTTAGCTAAACAACACAAGAACTCATTGTAAACATGCTTGGCATGAGCACATGGGCCTGTACTCCTGACCCAGAGGGCAATGTAGAGACAAAAGGATCTCTGGGGCTTACTGGCCTCCAGAGTAGTTCTAGGTTCTGTGAGAGACTGTTTCAGGGGAATAAGGTAGAGAGTGATAGAGTAGGGTGCTCAGTGTCTTCTTTTAGCCTCTTTGTGTGAGCACATAAACACAAATACCTTACACACACACACACACACACACACACACACACACACACACACACACACACACACATATATACTTGCACCATAAACATATCCATCCCCCACAGAAAAAAACAATAATGGTTTATTAAAAACAAACCAAAATATTAAGAAACACTGAACAATTATAAAGACCTTAGCAGTTAGATTTCCATGCTTCTTCTTATAGCTCCAACTATGAAAAGACTCCACTTCACTGGTCTTTCAGCTTATAAATGTCTTATTTAAAAATATTTTTTAAAATTTAAATTATGTGCAATTGGGTATATCTGTATATGGCAATGTGCATATGAGTGCAATGCTTATGGAGACCTGAAGAGGGCATTAGATCCCCCAAAGCTAAAGTTACTGACAATAGTGTGCCATTCAACTTGGGTGCTGAGAACCAAACGTAGGTCCTCCACAAGAGCAGTACATGTTCTTAACCACTGTACCATCTTTTCACTTCATGTCTTCATTTTCATTTCCACAACAAGGAGCTGAGGGGTTCAAGATAACTCAGATGTATTTGTCTTTGTCCTTTTAAATTTATTCACCCACCCCGTCTTCTTCCCCTTCCTCTCTCTCTCATGCTTACATGAGTGCATGTGTATACACGTGTACGCGTGTGTGCGATGCTGGAGATCAAATCAGAATTTGATCTTCTGCAAGGGAAGTATGTACTCTTAACCACTGAGCCTCTCTATTCCCACTGCCTTTGTCTGAATTAGCCTTTTCAAGCAGGGAATGGGGTGGCATATAGGTAGTCAGTGAATTAGCTTCTCTAAAACTCTGACAGCAACTCAAGTGAGATTTATTACACATACACTGAACAATTTCTCTTGTCCCTGATCTGAGTTAAGGCTCTAGGGAAACTGCCCTCAACCAAATTTTCCTTTAGCAGATGAAGGAAGTAAAACATGTGTGCACCTAACCAGTTAGAAGGGCAAACATGTATTCTAAGTTACAGGTAGAGGAAGAGGCAATCATGGATGACTTCTGCAGAGTTCAATACAAAGCTATGTGAACAGGTACTATCAAATATAAACCATGATGTGTGGGTAAAACATAAACATGGCAGTGCAAAAGGAGAAAGTACCGTTAGCTGGGTAGGGAAACAAGAAAGGATCACCCATGATGGCAAGAAGAGGATTCTACCTTGCAAGGGATCAGTACATGAAATAATGACAGGTTAATTAAGAGACAATATTGTCCAGTTACCCAAGATTAAATCCCTTGATTTGGAGGTTGAACTCCATACAGCTGAAAGTGGAAAATATAAATATGATCTTACAAGAGCAGCACCATGATGGTGACTCTGCACTAGGGAGAACAGTGATGGCCAGCATAGCCTAGAGACATCAAAAGTGAGTCAGCAAGTCACCAAGTAAGTCAGCAAGAGAAGGGAGAACGAGGCCTCTAGACGATGTTCTACACACTTAGCCTACACATTCCTGTTTCCATCACTGGCTTTAAAGCAATCAGCAAAGACCTACTGTTTGCTAGGCATTATAATGGGCACTGGGGCTCCAGAGATGACTTAACAGCCTCTCTGTATTAAAAAAAAGCATTGTTTTGGAGCATACCCTTGTGGTGAGTCCTGCAATTGCAGCTACCCATGAATCAGAGGCAGAGGGATCACAGCTTCATGGTCGGCCTGGGCTGAAGAATGAATTCAAGGCCAAATAAAAGTAAAAAGACACAGAATGGACTGGGAAATCTCATTTTGTAGTGGAGTGCTTGCCTAGCATGTGTGAAGCCCTGGGTTGAGTGCCCCGTACCACATATTTTTTCTAAAATTCCATTCTGTGCAATTCCATTCTCTCTTTCTGGGCTATATGATTATACACCACAGCCACTCACATTGTTTATCACATTTCCAAGGAACAGGGTAGAATCCCTACATCTACGTCAGTGGCAGATATCAATGCCTTGTTTTCTCAAGTGAGGGCTATATTTTACACTAAACATATAAATCCCCAAATATATACTCTATGACCTTGGATACAGCCTCTTGCCACTTACTTGGGCTGAGCTTATAAAATAGAAAGTGATAGGTTGATTGATTCTTTATCTTAATTACAAATCTTTTTATGTTTTTCTATGCCTATAATATTATATTATGTACCCAAAATGCCTGCAGACAAGTACCTCTCAATGGTGATTGAACATTCAACATGGAGCTCAGAGGAGCAACAAATGGCCTCATTACTCCTTATGGCATCTTGGAGAAGCAGCTTAGAGACAGGCATCATTTTCTGTGCTTGTTAAGTGAGAAAATGGATACTCAAGTTCATATGGATATGGCCTGAGGTCACAGCCATATCCACATTAGAAACCAAAATCATTTCACATGATATAGAGAAGTCTTTTAGTCCATATAGAAAGCCTTTCCAGTTGGGCTCCCTATTTACAGATTGCGAAACTAAGGCTAAGTTGAGAAAATGACTAAACCTGGGAAATGAGAATGCATTTGTCAAGTTGAAGCATTTGTTGCCCCCATTTCTAATAATCAGTAATGAAAGATCACAACAAACATTTTCCACTCAGCAGCCAGAAGATGATAATCACACATCTTTCAAGTGAAAGCAGGTTGTTCAGAGCCTAGTATGGCTGTGTAGAGCACTAACCCTAGCACTCAGGAGGCTGCAGAAGGAGGATCACAGTATCAAGACCTGCATGGTTACATCATGAGGCTGTGACTAGGAAAGAAATAAGAACAATACCGACCACCACCTCCACCCAAACTAAACTTGGATGCTGGTACTTTATTTGCTTCCCCATGCTTTTACTCTGTCCATGTGTTTTTATATCACAGTAACCCTCCATCTCATGTCCAGATTTCTGGGGGGTCTCTGACTGTTGCCAACTTCTATTGCCAAGGAAAGATAAGAGTTAATATGTTAAAATCATAGGACTTTAAGCCCTTCAAAATCCTTAATTCAGATGTCTTTAACTGCTGGTCACCCAGGGATTTCTTTGTAACTAACTCTAACAAGGTGAACTCAACACCTTTTTAGGTAGCCCATACTGTGTTTGCACAGTTCATGGTTTTATGAACAAGTTGTAGTTTACCACTAGGCTTCCATCTAGTAAATATGTACAGTGAACTTGTTTCAAGTCCAAATGAAGTTTTCAAGGCATCTGAAAATCTACCTTTTGCTTTCCCAGCTAAACATCCTCATTCCTTCCAAAACACCTTCCAGCGAAACAGATTCCATGACATGGATCCAGGTTACTTGTCTGGTCTCATTTCAGCCCTTTGGAATTCCCTTCAGTCCCCTTTGTTCTAGTCTTGATACTGTTGACCTATGATTGTCTGAAAATGCAAGTTGAATTAATGATTGTCTAAAACTTCCAGCTCCTTTCCATTAGGCAGTGTTTCTCAACCTTCCTAATGCTGTGGCCTTTTAACACAGTTCTTCATGTCATGGTGACTATTGGCCATAATTTTTTTTTTTTGTTGTTGCTACTTCATAACTGTAATTTTGTTACTGTTACAAGTCATAATGTAAATATCTGATACACAGCATATCTGATATGCACCCCCCCAGAACTAGTCATGATCCACAGGTTGAGAACCACTACCTTAAGGCTTTTGCAAAGTCACAATTTTCCCCAGTTAATTATGAGAAGCAAACTTCTTCCAGGGATATGTGCTTGCTGAGGTATATCTGCATAGTTTAGATAACGTTATACTCCAAGGGATAGCTTTCTAATGGCAGACATTTAGACACAGTGCCCTTGAGAAGTGGTGAGGGTCACCCTTACAGCTCTTTCTCTTATTGTTTCTCTTTTCTGCTACCTATCCCCTGTTCATCTCTCCCACACATGAGAGGAAGGATGGAAGGATGTTGAGAGATATATCCATCTTTTATTCAATTCTTCTTCTTAAATATGGAATGCTGATTCCCAAAATACATAATTAGACTCAAACCCCACTTACTGCTATCCATGTGGTCTGAAGTCCTGCACTGCTCATAGTTATGGATTTTAATGGATATTTTCATTGACATTGGAAGATGGCACCTTTGTGCTAATGATCGTCTAATATTTAATAAACAGTTTCACAACCTGTTAACTTGCAAGTGGCAGCAATTAACCAAAAATGATAAATAATTAAGGCCTAATTACATGGTATCAGTCACTTCGTTTTCCAGCCCATGCAGATCCTGGGTTTTTTGCTGCTGAATGGAGCTCTTTCTCCATCTCTCTGCCACTTTCTGAATAAGGCTAGAGAGGCTCTGGGTCCACACATGACTCAGGGGTGACAAAGGGTAAATTGACTTATTTGATTGTTAATTGAACTGTTTTCCTCTTATAAGCACTTTGCCATGGAATTATCTGTGCACTCTGAGTCTGGAAGAACAAAGACAGAGGCTGCTGGGAGGGTTCAGTCTCTGAGATGTGGAATAGATGCCCCTATCATAAGTGGCAAGTGGACTGAACTCTCCTGTACCTGACTATAATAATGAAAGTGAGAAGTTCTTCTCTTAAAGCCTCTGTACATATGTTTGCATGTGTCTGTGGGATAAAACCAATGAAAACATTGAGGGGGGGATCATTCACTGAACTATCTAGAAGCATTTCCTCAGGTGGCTAGTTACAGGTACTCTAAGACAATTATCTGAATATCTGTTTATCAATCAATGAGACGTTGTGTTGGCCTCCTTCTTGGGTTAAATGTCCCTTGTAGATACAGATTACCATCATCCCCAGAGGTTATATTATTCCATACTGATGCCCAGTGATAAGGTGCGGAGCAGGGTTGATTTTCTTAAAATGAATAATTGAAGGAAAGATAATGATGAGGAGTAAGCCAGAGAAGATGAAATTGAAAACAAATATTTTTGAATACTTCTTACAGCCTAGTAACTAGATAAAATATGCTCCGATCATCATATAATTCACTATATAAGGATGGGGTGCCATTGCACTCCCCCTTTTGTGACCTGCATCAGTTCACTGGTGCAGTACAAAATACAAAGTGGTGCATTGGAGTTTGAACACTAGTGGTCTTCCGAACATATGCAGAGCAATTTTCAGTGCTTTGGTGTTCATCACCTTATCAGACCCCTGACTAGAGCTCTGTGGATTATGTATATCTACTTTCATTTCACAGGTCTTACATGGGGCCAGGTAAGGTAAGCTATACGTTATAAGTGGTACAGCTGCCTTTATAAAATGAGGAGTTTGATCAGGTTACAGATTTGAAGTCTTTGGTCTCTGAGTCCCTAGTCCTGAAGTTTTTTCAAGAACTATTTCCATGAATAGGGCAGAACAATCATGACTTCTGAATCTCTCAACAACTCTCCATTAAGTGTAAGCATCTGAGCTTACATATTAGAGTTAGGTTTGTAATTGATTGGGTGCCATCATCTTGCTTTCATTAAAAGAAAAAAAAACACAGGTGATTCACACTTGTAATTCTAGCCTTTGGGAGGCTGAGGCAGCAGGGTTGCTGTGAGTTCTAGGCTTGCCTGGACTAGAGTGTAACAGTCTCTTAAAACTCTACTAAAGAAGAAAAACATTAGTCATTGCAACAGCTTCCTTTCAACCCTTCAGATGCCGAATCCATGGACATTTATTTCTTGGGCTTGCCCCACAGAACACACTCCATGGTTCCTTGTTCTCTTCTGAGAAGTTGTAATGCAGGAATATGTAGGATCTGTGCTTTAGTTTCTGGATAGATAGTTGGCAAGTTGTCACAGAATAATACTGCAATGGAAGGTTGAATTTGGGAAATCCAAGATTGAACAGTATGTTATGGCTTTGGGTTTTAGTTGCCATGATAACAACAGTTGCTATGATAATAGCACGGGGATTTTCCTTCTAGACTTTAAGTCTCATAAGGAGAGAGCCCAGGTTGTCTTGAAACTCAGTGCAGAACCCACAGTCAGCTGCTCAAATAGGTCTTGCTGAGCATCCAAATAAAAAGAAAGGGTTTTTATCATGAAATGCAAGCTCTTTCTCAAATTATAATCCTCTATGAAGAGTATGGTGAGTGTTGTCTTGAGAGAAGAAAGAGAAGTTGGGATATGTGCTCTGGCTTCACATGAAAGAACTAAGGGTCAGGGGAAATCTTTGAGCTTTGCCCCATCTGGAGTAAAAGTGGATGGGAACTGATTCCAGGTTAAGCCTCTGAAGGAGGGGCTGTTAGACCTATGAAGAAGATAAACAGATCTGGGTTCTGGCACACTGATAAGCAAGTTCTTGCTTTATGTGAGACTAATTCTAGCTGCCTTCTGCTGTGTTCTAGCTCAAGCTCATGACTGAGAGGAAGAAATTGCAAAGATAATAAGAAGCCTCCAGAGAATGAAACAGGACATGCATCTGCCTGCCTGTCTCCCTGGGGTCCTGAGCCCCAGAATGAAGGGCTCAGTTGCCTATTATGCATGAGGAGTTAGAAGAAATTGTACTACTTGAAATAAACAGCATCTGTTGCCAAACTGGCATGAGGACCCTGGCTCACTCTTGGTAAGAACGTTAGGAAATTCTTGGTTTACTAAGAAGATAGAAAACTCTGTAATGAAGATCTTGCCTCATTCACCTCCTCAAAACATACAATCCTGTGCTCTTAACAAAGGAGGCTTGGAGTATAGGTTAGTTTGTGCAGAGAATCATGCATGGCTTCATCAGTCTAGTATGTCTTGCTATGAAGGAGTCAAGTGACCTTGAGGAGGATGTTCATCTTCTCTAGTATGATATTTGTTAAACTCAAGCTTGGTGTTTTTCTACCGGGAAGCTAATTACTAACTCAGCCTGGTACAAAGAAAGAAGCTTCCCCTACCCACACCTCTGTTCCCTGCTCTGCTACTGTCAGTCTGAGTTTCTCCCAAGGGGAATGAGGCTGACAGATGGTGGAGAGGAACAGGGAGAAAAGGGGGCTTAGGTCTATTTTTGGTTCCCGCTTTTGAGTTCTTAAGGAACTTCAGTAAGAGGCACTCTTTGCCAAGTTTTCTACCTGCTCCCACTTTGTACAACTACAAAGCGATACCACGTCAAGTGGCTGAAAACATGTACATGTGGATGTGTACAACACCCACACCCATCCACACCTCCCACACAGAAAATTTCTAGTCACAACTCTATGCTATTCTTAGTTACAACTTATTAAATCAAAGGGAAATACTGTACTTTGTCAAAACTCCTTGTACTTTTCACCTAGAAACCCTGCCCCCCTTTTTCTTTTGGCAATAAGTCTTTGTCTTTATGGGGCTTTCTAATGAATGATCCGAGTTAAGTAAACAGGTGGTTACCATGGTGGCAAATCACCCGTTGGGCTGGGACTCTGAGTCTGTTCCTTCCAAAAATGTCTTCCTTGATTTATCCTCAAGCTCCCACAGCACTTTTCCAGGCCTGTTTTATTGATGCTCACATTATACAGTCATTGGTTGGTTGCACCCACTTCTGGTCCATGGTAAGCTTTGATACCACAGGATCTCATCTACCTTTACTCTTTCCATGACCCTAACCTATTCTCAATCTTGGCCATATGTTGGGTTCACGAAAGTAGAAATTATTCTTTGAGCTGTCCATGATCTCTGCAATCTGTTTCTTCTCCTGTTGAACAGGCTTTCCTCTGCAAAGTCTATACACCTGTAAACATAATTGTAACCTCTCAGAGGGATGCTCATTTCATCCCACCTCAATTTTTATTTTACTTGTACTAACTCCCTCAAGGGTTGCATCTTCCAAGTAAATAAATACTGAAAGTGATAATAAACATACTCCCTCCAGTCATTTCCATGCTTCATATTTTGCAAAGCAGCTTCATCTGTGTTCTTATTTGAGTAACCAAATCTGTTTCAAAGACAACCTGTCTTCCCCTCAGAGATTGATGCTTCGTAGACCAATCTCCATTCAAGTTCCAGCTCAATTGGCTTATCATCTAGAGCTTTTATTTCCTTAGCACACCCCAACCCTATATACCTTGATGTTTCTCTATTAAATATTCATTCCAGAATTCATTATTTGTCTATTAAATATTCATCAGCTTGTGAGCTCATACCAGACGATATGTATTTCTTTCTCTAGGAACAGGCAGATAATTAAACCTGAAATCCAAGTATTTCTACAAAGCCCATATTTTTCTCTTAGTATTATCCTCAGAGAACTGGCCCATTATGCACTTTACTACTTATTCTTGCTGCTTTTCCTGCCAGGTGATTTCTGTTCCTTCTGGATTTTTCACCAAAGGCAGACTGATTTTGTTTTTTCGTTATTTTTTTTCCTACAATGTGAAGTTCTGAGAAATCATGTCTAGAGTTTTCTGGGCAAGGTTAGGGGTATAATAATGATGTGCGAATTAAGTGGGTTGCCCTTTGATGGCATGGATTCTCAAGGTATGGTCTTATTCAAAGAACCTCTAGTTGATTTAATTACAGGAGTTAATGGGACTTTTGGTAACACTGGTATTTTTTTAAATTTATTTTATAATTTAATTTTACATATCAGCCACGGATTCCCCTGTCCTCCCTCCTCCAGCCCCTCCCCCCCCACCCTCCCACCAGCCCACCCCCCATTCCCATCTTCTCCAGGGCAAGGACTCCCCTGGGGATTCAGCTCAGCCTGGTAGATTCAATCAAGGCAGGTCCAGTCCCCTCCTCCCTCTGCCCAGGCTGAGCAAAGTGACCCTGTATTTTTTTTTAAACATATTTGTTTTTATTGATTCTTTGGGAATTTCACATACTGTAGGACAATCCTATCCATTTCCTAGTTCCTCTGTATAATCCCTTCACCCTTTTATCATCCCACCCAAAAGAAAATTTAAAAAGAAAGAGCAAAAATAAAGTAAAAATAAGAAATAAAAGTACAAAATACAAATAATATTAATTAAAAACAAACAAACAAAACTAAAGCAAAACAACAATGTCAAAAACCAATCAAACAAAAATGAACAATAACAATAACAAAAAACACTTTTCTTCTCTGTTTTTCCTATCCTTCCATTGCCTATTTATTCATCTTAGTGGCATTGGGAGATGCTATGTATCACGCAGTATAACCTTTTGTCCAAACAGTTTTACTTGCAAATGTTCATTGTGTAATGTGTTGTTGGTCAGGTTCAAGGCCTCTGGCTTCTGGTGTAGTATTAGTACTGGACCCTCACTGAAACTCCTGTTGGAAATCCTGCTTTTTCCCTGAGTCAAGGATATCCTGTGGCTATGATTCATCAAGATCAGTTCCTTTACATGCTCCAGCAGGTCATAGATGGGGTACATGTTGGGGAGTGCCAATTCAAAGCCCTGGATATGTTCCTGGATGGTAGCTGAGTTGGTTAGTCTGGGATGCTGGGACTACTCACCTCAGGTGAGAGATAGAGCCAGCTCTCCCACTTCCATGGTGACTGATTGGGCCAGTTTTCCCAAGTAAAGGGGCCAACTCTCTTATGAGGGGTGGAGTCAGCTCTCCCATGACAGAGTCATGGAGGGGCAGGGTCAGTTCTCTGGTGAGTGTGGGGGATGGTTCTTTCCAGGCCAATGAGGAGTCAGGTCAGCTCAGCAAGGCCCTTGTACTTCCAAACACGGTTCACCTGGGCCCCTGTGATAACATAGTCAACAGACATCAACACAGACCCCGCTGCATCAGGACATGACCCTAAACTGGAACTTAGGCCTAGACATCACCATGACCCAGGTGACAAAGCAGGACACTCAGATCTTTATGGCCCCAGCAGCAGCATGGCTCTCAGATACCAACCTGGCCTCAGGTGCCAGTCCAGACCCCAGGCAGTCACATGGCCATTAATGACAACAAGAGCCACAGACATCAACATAGACCATGGCTGTGGTAGGGCCAGAGACCCAGACATGGCCCCTGACCACAACCTATGACTGGATGTCACCTTGCCCTGGATGACAACACAGGCCATCTCAATCTGTATGGCCCTGGGGTCAACATGACCCTTGGGCACCAACATGGATGGCTTCAGGTGTCAGCCCAGGCTATGGGCGACTGCACAGCCTTCAGTGGTAGCAGGAGTCATAGACATTGATACAGAACCTGGCTGTGGTAGGGCCATGGACCCAGACATGGTCCTCAGCAGCATCTTGGCCTGGATGACTCCATGCCTCTGGGTGGTAACATAGGCCACTCATATTGGAATGGGTCCATCAGCAGCGCACCTATCAAGCCAATGTTGGTAATTTTTAATCAAATGAACTCATAGTTTTCTGTGGAAGCTTGAAGAATGAAGACTTCAACATATTAAAGTGGCAGCCTCTTTTCTTTAGATTCCTTAGAGCAAAGTTTGTTCTCCTAGAAGGGATTCTGGCTGCTGAGCCCTCTTCTCCCAGTGAGGCTGCATTGAGCATGCAAGCTCACTTTATATCCCAAGACTATCTTCTTCCCTACTCCAACCAGCTCTCTTCTTTCTATAATTATTTAGTCACCTGACCTCATTTCTAACAAAGCGAATGCACCTTGGAGAGAGATGGAACCTGGAATCAGAATCTGTCCTGATTTTAGAATAAATGATATAATAGCATTAGGGAGAAGAAACTTTTTATATTTACTTTGGGGTATGTTAGTAAAGTTGTTGTGGAAATAAGTTTGAAGCTCCTCAGAAAACTAAAAGGAGAAATTGTCCCATAATACAGACCCACCATCTGATACAACTAAACTGACCCTGTGTACTTACCCACAATAATCCAAGTCCATATACCACAGAAATATCTTTACATCCAGGTTTGTTGGCCAAGTTATAGAATTAGCTTATGCACCCATCACAGGTGCATAAGGAAAAATATGATGTCTGTACATAAAAGATTATCATTCTATTATAAAGGTAAACAAAATTATACTGTTTGTACAACAATGGATGGGACTGGAGATCATCATGACATAAAAATGAGCTGGTCTCAGAAAGATAGATACTGCATGTTCTCACTCATATATTCAAACTCAGCTGAAAAATAAATGAGGGGGCTGTTGAGATATACAAACATAGGGGTTGATGGAGCATCGATATGATTTCAAGTAAACTGCACACATGAATGAAAAAATTAATCTTACTATTTTATATAATTAATAAACATTGTTTTCTCTTGCTATTCAGTCCCTGAAGGGGTTCTATTGGATTTTTAACAGGAAACTTTAAACATAAATGAAATCTTTTAGGTGTGGGATCTTTAGACTCTCTTAATCCCATGTGGACATTTGCCTTACTTTGCACATGTGAAGGATAAATTTGTCAGGAAAATTTAGTGAATACTTACAATGTAGCAAATCAGTGATGCTGCAATATCCCATGAGACATACATTCAACTCTATGTAAAGTGTGCAGCATAAGAAAAAGTATTCAAAATATTATAGAAACTTAGGTGGTGAGAATAATTAAATCTACTAAAGTAGGGCTCTGTAGGGAAGCTCCAAATACCTTAGCTTTCATTCTTCCCAAAGCAAAGATATTGTAACTCATTCATTATAGGAAGTGGGTCTCAAAAGTCATTATTGTATACCCATGTTGAAAGTAGAGACCATGGCCAGCAAGACAGTTCAGTGCGTAAAAAACATAGCTGCCACTAAACCTGATGACTTGAGTCTGATCTTCAATACTCATAGGATAAAAGAAAAGGACCAAGTCCCACAAGTTGTCTTTAAACCTCTGTAAGTGAGCCATGGAACACATGCCCTCAATAAATAAACAAAAATATAATGAAACTTATTTTTTTAAAACCCCGAGACTGCATGTGGCCAAATATAAATAGAGGATAGCGTATGATACCTCATTGATTACAGAGGAAAACTGCTTATGTTTGGATCCCTGGCTCATGAGTTTCTTTTCATTTTGGCCTATGTTACATTGACAGGATTGTAGTGACATTGAATGGAAGTACCATGAGTAAGCACTCAGAAATCCCAGTTCCATTTGATCTAGCTGTTCCTTCATCCTTTTATTCTGAAGTCAGTATACCAAATAATATTCTCACTTACAAGTTGTCCTGAAGGAAGAGAAACTGAACTACCCAAAACCTTTCACATATGTGGGGAACAGGGTTCCATGAATCAGCATCAGAACCACCAGGGATCTTATTAAAAACATGATTTTGAGGGGCACACCCTGAACCTAATAAATTAGAAAATCTGGGGTGGAATACAGAACTAATTCTGTTTTATTAAATCTGTCAGTTGAATCTGATGTAAATTCAAGACAGACCATGACAGAGCTGCACTGTATGGAAGCCCACTCCTTAAAAGAATACTTTTCTTGTCCTCTCCTCCATCCCACATCAACTACTAAAACCCTTCCACGTTAAGCCAATACTAACATTACAGCTCTGTGCAGAAGATGTTAGAACACCCTCACCCTGGTGCCATGAAGGGTGTTTCTGCATGTATACATTGAAGAGCTGCTGGTGAACCAGAACTACCAGCCAATCCTATGTTCTTTGTTTTGCAGTCTGACAAAGAAAGCATTCATTGCTCAGATCCTCTTGTGTTTTCAAAAGCTAGTAAGGTCCCACAAAAATATGAGCTGAAGTTTTGATAACTTCAACTTAGCATGGCCCTGGGGTGAAAGGAAACAGAAAAGAGAGACCAGTAGTATCCTCCTTGGATTTTGTCAAATTTCTGTAATTCTACCCCTACACATATTTCAGCCGTATTTGAACAGAAGGACCCTGCCCATCTTATACAGACTTTCAAGTGATGTCTTTATTTATTATTCTTATTTCCTATACTTCTACCATAGTTGTGGGCACACAGTAGGCACTCAATAAATAACTTTGAATAAATAGGCCACATTAGACATCAAGTAGCATCAAGAGGCTACTAAAATTGTCTGCAAAACAAATCAATACATTCATAGTAGCTAACCCTTTAAGACAAGTCAACTTCTTTTAATAAATTCAGATGTCTCTCACAAAAATAAAATACCAATTCCTGAACAGAAATGTCAGCATGGAATATCATTTGCCAAATGTTGATTTATATAACTTATTGTACTTTCATTTCTGATAAGGTAGAATTTTATCAGAACTAAATTTTAGCAAACAACTACAGATTCCATTATCATACAAAGCAGATTTTCTCAGGTTTGCTAAGAGCACAATAGTTTAGGGCATGTAATCTGTCATACTTTAGAGAGAGGAAATGAGTGGTAGGAATAGATAGGTTTTTTCTCCCAGCTCAAGAAATAAAGAAAAGTAACTAAAACACACACACATACATATACACACATCTTTCTGCTTTGGAAGAGTTGGTTGCCAGAATTAATCAGTAGAGCAATCTATAAATTATGAACATTCACAGTGAGGTTTTCAGCCACAATGCTACCAAGCCCTTCTAGCAAATGTAATGTCAAGGTTGAAGGACCTTTTGCCAAATGTCACCCTGAGAAGGAGTGATTGGTCTCAGAAGTCATATGGGATCCAGAATAAAGTACTTTAAAGAAATGCCAAATAGGTCTATAACCAATGGTGGTCATTCACAGCTGACTAACATCTTCCATGAAATAAGCTGCAGAAAAAGTTTCTCACATAAGGCTTGGGAGCTGACTCTGTGGGTAAGAGCAATTCCTGAACAAGCAGGAAGATCTGAGATCAAATCCCCAGCATCCATCTAAAAGTCTCATCATGGCCACATAAGGGCCTGTAATCTTACAACTGGGAAGAGAAGTGCTGGGGAAACTGCTTGGGCTTACTGACTGCCAGCCTAACTCCAGGTTCAGTGAGAGACCCTGTTTCAAAGGAGTAAGATGGAGAGTGATAAAACATGACACATTATGTCCTCATCTGGTCCTTGAACATTGAACACAAATGTGCTTGTGAATTTTCCCTCACACAAGGATTTTCAGACTGATTAGACCTGGAAGACCTTCTTTTGTTTGGAAGGCCACAATGTCATGCACTTCTTAAAGTCCTTCAGGAAAGACTTTTATATAATTAAGAACCTTTGTTTGGCCAGAGTTATAACTGATTATCGAAACTCTTGTTTATATATTACCTATTAACTATTAACACTCTAGAGAAAATTTTATCCTGGAGATGTTGATTTCAGTTAATAACCTTAGGAAAACATAACCTGTAAGTAGAAATTGTCAGAGATGATGACTATCATATTTGTGTCTATCCTGTGCAGAGACCTCAGAGAGTTATCGTGGCACTCATAACCTCACTGTGGTAAATTTTTTGGTCATCTGACTCATGGTACTGAGTACACTGTGGATACTGAACACAGCTTGATATGAATTTGTTAAGGTTTGATCCTGAGATAGAGCCAATGGAGCTTTATTTACCCATAAATCTCTGGAGATTTGCCATTGCTCCTTAAGATGATAGGAAGGTGAGTTTATTTTATGGAACATGTAATTAAAATGGCCAAAGGGAAGGATGCCATTCATTATATCTTCTGGAGGGAGAATAGCACTATATTTCAGAAAGATGAAAATTGATGGGGAGTATTGAGTAATGAATTGGGAAAGTACTGGGAGCTCAGTCTGCATGAAGCCTTGGTATAATATTTCTGTGAACAATTGAGCTTTCCAGTTCTAGTCTCTGTATAAATCTGCCCCAAACTAAAGCTGTGACTTCAAAAGTGAAATAACCACCACACTGTGTAATATAAACACTGAATTTGTTTATCCAGTAAGTACAATGAGAACAAAGGAGGTTAATTAGCATTTCATAGAACATAATAAGAAGGATTTAGAGGATCAGGTTCTGATTTTCATTATCATATTAGATAGATCTAATTTATGGGCTTTTTTTATGGACCTATGTGGAAAAAGAGACCCGAGAATGAAAAACATGGAAAAAATCTGCTAGTCTTCCCATTAATTTTCTAATGGCAGAAGCAGTCATCACAATACATCCTGGATAAGATTCTTGTTCAGAGGTTGAATGCATACACAACCCTTGACAAATTTAACCATCATTCTTCCCTCAGCACCTCTCCCTAATTATTTTCAATTCCTGTTGGGCACATTCCATTCTATGCTATGGGCTTCCATTTTGCTTCCACACCTATTTCTCTTTTTGCCTGGGGAGCTCCATTGGGTGAAGTCCCTCTTAATCTTTATGACTTTCCCAGGTATTCCTTCCTTTGTGAAACTTTATCTAGACATACTGATCAATATTCACATTTTCTCCCATTTATTATAGTGTATAATTTTGCACATACTTCTATTTTGAGGATTTCTGAATGGATACAAAATTTCCTTTGGAATGGGAACTTATGGTCCTTGCTAAAGTTTGGAATCAGATTTGAGGAAAGGCTAACATGGAAAAGCACAGTGATGGTATGGCTGGAGTCTGATCATAGGTCTGTAAGCAGGAGGGCTCAGAGCACTTCAGTGGTTTGCTAACCTTTGGATGACTGGTAATTATCAGCTCAATATCAACTCTTCCTCTACCATTTCTCATCACATATATTTTTAATGGTTTACTTCTATGCCTTTTCCATTAAAATAAGAATTTCCACAGAACAAAGATCTGGGATCTTACTCATCTTTGTGTCTTCACAGTCTAGTATGGCATTGGACATGGAACAGATCTATTGATCTATGGGAAGAAATGGAGGGCTTTCCTTACTTAGTCAAGATGAAAGCATTTCCTTCCAATCCTGAGGAGGAGGACCCTGAACTTGGATGGCCATCTGGAAATTCACATATTTTTGTTTTGTTTTGTTTTCTTTTTAGTTTGTCCACTTTTTGTATTGAAGTGGACATTGTTAAAATATTGGAGAAAATGTAATCAGAGTTGTGAAAAGCAAAGGGTAGCCCCGATCAATCAGATGGTAGTTTCCTGCTTAATTTACTATTTTAGACATTTTGGGTTTGGTTCAGATGAGATACTTTTCTCCCTCACATCTTTGCTATGGGATGGTCCTTCTGTATGCTGTGAATATGCATTTCTCTTATTGGTTGATAATAACGTTGTTTTTACCTATGGCAAGACAGGATAAGGTTAGGCGAAAGAATCAAACTAGAACTCCGAGGAAGAGGGGTGGGGTTGGGACAGATGCTTTGAGTCACCCAACATGCAGGATGCTGGAGGACTGTAAGCCACGGACCATGTGGCAAGAAATAGATTCATAGGAATAGGTTAATTTATGTGTAAGGGCTAGTTAATAATGAACCTGAGCCATCCTCCAAACATTTGTAATTAATGTAAGCTTCTGTGTGATAATTTGGAAAGCAGCTGCTGGGTATTTGGGAGTTGCTGGCGGGACAGAAACTCCCTTCCCATTACACATCTTGGTGGTGAGATTATTTGGCCTTAGCTATTCTAGGTAATGAAGTAGAGTCTACTTTGATGTAAAATTATTTAGGGCTAAGATTAAAGAGAAGAATGATTGTAATCCAGTTTACTAGTTTCCAAAATTCATGTTTTACACTAACTCTGGGGCTATTTTGTAACATTAGTTCATATTTTGTCAGGCACTTTGTAATGAGAAATTTAGGATGCTATTTAAAGATCTTCAAGTTACTGTGCTTATGACACCAGTTTTATGTGACCTTAACAGCATTTAATTCTAACTATAATGTCTAACACAGAAATATTGATCTGTGTGTCCTTTTGTCTGTCTGCTTGCATGCTCATCTGTTGATTACATATTTACATATCTGTCTGTCTGTCTTCCTGTCTGTTTGAATTATCAATCATCTATCTATCTTTCATCTATTTATCTATCTATCTATCTATCTATCTATCTATTTATCTATCATCTGTCCTTCTGTCTGTCTATCCATCTATCTATTTGGCTATCTATCAAAAGAAAGAAAGAAGAACAGGAAGGGAGGAGGGAAGAAAACAAGGGAAAGAGGAAGGAAGCAAGACCCATAGAAAGTCACCCAACAGGCCTCAGTGAGCTATTGAATAGGCCAAAACAGGAACACAGTCTGAACGTCTTAATAACTACTAAACTACATCTGATTTTATAAAACAGTGACATCTTCACTGAGGAAAAGGATAAATGAACCTATTTTCTTGAAGATTCAGAGCATTGGTATTCTTTTCAGTGTCTAGGAGCTTTTCGTTTTCTTTTAGGGTAGTATTGCTTTCACAAATAATATATACAACATCATAGCCCTTGGCTAACTTTGATCCATATATCTCATTTTCAGGCTGGCAATGCATCCCTTCCCAGTCAGAGTTAAATGCATAGTATTGGAGGGCCATTGCAAAGCAAGTCTAGTCCTGTGGATTCTGGCTAATCTGTTAGCTTTGTACAGCTGTCCACAGGACAAGTGAATGCCACACTTCCCTGGAGTTCCAAAGAGGGAGTCATCACTTGTTGAGTCATAAATAATGGAGCAAAGAGGGCAAGAATCTAGTGATATGACAGTACACAGATGGAAGCATTAGGTGTTGAGCTTGGACTTAGTTTAAAGGTTGGGAAGAAAAGTAGTGAGGTGCACGTATAATTCAAAATAGGTGAAGAATGTAAGGGCCATAGAATTAACCCAAATGATCTAGATCTGAGAATGGAAGAAGTTCTCTCTGATTTTCAGAGTAAGTAAGAATGAAGGAGGGCCTCAGATAGGTCAAAGCATTTGGACTAAGAAGCATGAAAGTTACTACCTCAAACGTGATGAATGGGCTGTGCTATGGCAGTATAGCTGCTACATTGTCAATAGACAACAGTGATTTCTGAGTTTCCTCATAATCTTATGGGACTTCCTATGTATGTGTGGCCTGTCGTTGATGAAAGTTTTGTTGTACCATCCATGATATATGTATTAAAGGTCTTGCTTTCCTATTTGAACCAAAAAAAAAAAAAAGCATGAAAGTGATTCTCATAAGTCATTGTTATCAACAGGCATGTTAATTAAGAGGGAGCAATGTGAGATAAAGAATGAAGTTTAGGAAATGTAAAATGTGTTCAAAGATGCATAATGTGACTATTTGATTGAAGAACAGAAGCTACCATGAATGGCTTTTTCATTAGATAAGTGGCAAGAAAAGAATGTTGATTTTGAAGGTCCTAGGTAATTTTAACCAAGGTATTCATCTGAAACCAAACTCAGTCTAAGAAAATGACTTTGACAATAAGCAGGTGATGGATTGGGTAGGTAGATGGTAGACAGATGATAGATACATAATAAATAGATAATAGATAGACACACTAGACACATGGTATTATATTAATATTTCAGAGAATATTTAGAAAAGTTTGGGGTTTGCTCTAATGTTGAAGTGAGAGCTGTGATTTTTTTGGACTCCTGTTTAAAATCTTAGTTTATTTCAGTTTAACAAGGTTTGCTTTTTCTCATTATTAAAATATTCTTTTTTATTTTTATTCATTTTTTAATTAAGAAATTTTTTATTCATTTCACATACCAACCACAGATATCCCTTTCTTCTCTCCTCCTGCCACCCCAACTTTCTCTCCCAACCCAACCCCTATTCCCTCCTTCAACAAGGTAGGCCTCACATGGGGAGTCAGCAGAGCCTGGTACATTAGTTGAGGCAAGTCCAAGTCCCTTCCCCTGTATCAAGGCTGTGCTAGTTGTCCCACCATAGGTAGTTGGCTCCAAAAGAGCTAGCTCATGCACTAGGGATGGATCCTGATGCTACTACCAGGGGGGCCCTTAATCAGATCAAGCTACACAACTGTCTTGCTTGTGTAGAGGTCCTAGTCCAGGCCCATGGAGGCTCCACAGTTGTTGGTAAAGTTAACGAGTTCCTACTGGCTTTGTTTGGTTTTATCTGCAGGTTTTCCCATCATGATCTTGATGCCCTTGCTGATAGAATCCCTCTTTTCTCTCTTCAACTAGAATTCCAGAGCTCAGCCTGGTGCTTGTCTATGGATCTCTGAATCTGCTTCTACCAGTTACTGGAGAAAGGCTCTATGATGACAGTTAGGGTATTCACTAATCTGATTACTGGAGTAAGCCAGTTCAGGCACTCTCTCCACCATTGCTAGTAGTCTAAGCTTGGTCTTCCTTGTGGATTTCTGGGAACTTCCCTAGGACCTGGTTGCTCCCTATCCCCATGATGTGTCCCTCTATCATGGCATCTCCTTGATTGCTCTCCCACTCTTTCCCTGTTCTAGCTTGACCAATCCATTGCCTTATGTTCTCATCTCTCATCTCTTACTCTCTATTGCCCACCTCATCTCCAGTTTACTCATGGAGATCGCATCTATTTCCCCTTCCCAGGGCAATCCATGCATCACTCTTGCTGTCATCCTTCTTAGTTAGCTTCTCTGGAGTTGTGGGTTACAGTCTGATTATCCTTTGCTTTACATGTAGTATCCACTTATGAGTGAATATATACCATGTTTGTATTTCTGAGTCTGGGTTATCTCACTCAGAATGATATTTTCTAGTTCCATCCATTTGCCTGCAAATTTCATGGTGTCATTATTTTTACTGCCAAGTAACACTCCATTGTGTATATGTACCACCTTTTCTTTATCCATTCTTCGGTTGAGGGGCATCTAGGTTGTTTCCAGGTTCTGGCTATTACACATATTGCTGCTATGAATAGAGCTGAGCCTGTGTCCTTGTGGTATGATTGAGCATTCCTAGGGTACATGCCCAAGAGTGGTATGGCTGGGTCTTGAGGAAGTTTGATCCCCAAATTTCTGAGAAACCACCATGCTGATTTCCAAAGTGGCTATACAAGTTTGCATTCCCACCAACAGTAAAGTGTTCCCCTTGCTCCACATCCTCTTCTACATAAGTTATCAGTGTTTTTTATCTTAGCCATTCTGACAGTTATAAGATGGTATCTCAGAGTCATTTTGCTTTGCATTTCCTTGATGACTAAGGATGTTGAGCAATTCTTTTAATGTCTTTTTGGCCATTTGAGATTCTTCTGTTGAAAATTCTCTGTTTAGACCTGTAGCCCAGTTTTATTGGATTGTTCAATATTTTGATGTCTAGTTTCTTGGATTCTTTATATATTTTGGACATCAGCCTTTTGTCAGATATGGGGTTGGTGAAGATCCTTTCCCATTCTGTAGGCTGTCGTTTTTGCTTATTGACTTTATCCTTTGCCTTACAGAAGCTTCTCAGTTTCAGGAGGTCTCATTTATTAATTGTTGCTCTCAGTGTCTGTGCTAATGGTATTATATTTAGGAAGTGTTCTTCTGTGCCAATGCGTTCAAGGGTACTCCCTACTTTTTCTTCTATCAGGTTCAGTGTAACTGGATTTACATTGAGGACTTTGATCCACTTGAACTTCAATTTCGAGCATGGCGATAGATGTTTATCTATTTGCACTCTTCTACATGTTGACATCCAGTTATGCCAGCACCATTTGTTGAAGATGATTTCTTTTTTCCATTGTACAGTTTTGGCTTCTTTTTCAAAAATCAGGTGTTCATAGCTGTGTAGATTAATGTCAGAGTCTTCAATTTGATTCCATTGGTCGACATGTAAGTTTTTATGCCAATAACAAGCTGTTTTTATTACTATAGCTCTGTAGTAGAGCTTGAGTTCATGGACGGTGATGCCTCCAGAAGTTGCTTTATTGTACAGAATTATTTTAGCTATACTGAGTTTATTTTTTCCATATGAAGTTGAATATTGTTCTTTATAAGTCTGCGAAGAATTGTGTTGGGATTTTGAAGGTGACTGCATTGAATCTGAAAATTGCTTTTGGTAAGATTGCCATTTTTATTATGTTAATCCTACTTATCCATGAGCATGGGAGATCATTCCATTTTCTGATATCTTTTTCAATTTCTTTCTTCAGACACTTAAAGTTCTTGTCATACAGGTCTTTCGTTTGCTTATTTAGAGTTTCCCCAAGGTATTTTATATTATTTGTGGCTATTGTAAAGGGTGGTGTTTCTCTGATTTCTTTCTCAGCCCATTTATCTTTTGTATATAAGAGAGATATTGATTTTTTTGAGTTAATCTTGTATCCAACCACATTACTGAAGGTGTTTGTTTTCAGCTCTAGGAGTTTCCTGGTGGAATTTTTGGCATCATTTGTTTATACTATTGTATTATCTGCAAAGAGCAAAAGTTTAACTTCTTCGTTTCTGATTTGTATCCCTTTGATCTCCTTTTGTTGTCTTATTGTTCTAGCTAGAACTTCAAGTATGATATTGATTAGATATGGGGAGAGCGGACAGCCTTGTCTTGTTCCTGATTTTAGTGGAATCACTTTGAATTTCTCTCCATTCAATTTGATATTGACTGTTGGTTTGCTGTAAATTGCCTTTATTATATTTAGGTATGTATTCTGTGGATATTGCTCTGTATGCTGTGAATGTGTTGCTCTCATTGGTTGATAAATAAAATGCTGATTGGCCAGTAGCCACACAGGAAGTATAGGCAGGATAAGACAACAAGGGGAATTCTGGGAAGAGGAAGGCTGAGTCAAGAGTTTCCAGCCCAACACAGAGGAAGCATGATGTGAAGGCAGAATTGAGAAAAGGTACCAAGCCACATGGCTAAACATAAATAAGAATTATGGGTTAATTTAAGTGTAAGAGCTAGTCAGTAGTTAGCCAGAGCTAATCACCAAACAGTTTTAATTCATATAAGCCTCTGTGTGTTTATTTGGGTCCAAGTGGCTGCAGGACTGGTGGGTGAGAGAGATTTGTCCTGACTATGGGTTGGGTGGGACACAGGAAAAGTTCAGTTACATATGTTGCTTGTATTCCTGATCTCTCAAGGTCCTTTATCATAAAGGGGTGTTGGATTTTGTCAAAGATTTTTTCAGCATCTAATGAGATGATCATGTGTTTATTTTTTCCCTTCAGTTTGTTTATATGGTGGATTACATAGACAGATATTCATATGTTAAACCACCCTTGCATCTCTGTGATGAAGCCTACTTGGTCATGGTGGATAATTTTTTTGATGTGTTTTTGGGTTTGGCTTGCCAGTATTTTATTGAGTATTTGTGCATCAATGCTCATGAGGGAGATTGTTCTGTAATTCTCTTACTTTGCTTCATCTTTGTGTGGTTTGGGTATCAGGATAACTATAGCCTCAAAAAGAATTTAGTAATGTTCCTTCTGTTTTTATTGTGTGGACAAATTTTAGGAGTATTGGTATTAGCTTTTCTTTGAAGTTCTGGTAGAATTCTGCACTGAAACCATCTGGTCTTGGGCTTTTGTGTGTGTGGGATCTTTTAATGACTGTTTCTATAGGTCTTTTTAAATTGTTTATCTGATCTTAATTTAATTTTGGTATGTGGTCCCTATCCAGAAAATTGTCTATTTCTTTTAGATTTTCCAATTTTGTGGAGTACAGGTTTTTGAAATATGACTGATGATTCTCCAGATTTCCTCATTGTCTTCTTTTTTCTCCCTTTTCCTTTCTGATTTTGTTAATTTTCATGTTCTCTCTTTTCCTTTTGGTTAGTTTGGATAAGAGTTTGTCTATCTTGTTGATTTTCTGAAAAAAACAACTCTTTGTTTCATTAATTCTTTGTATTGTTCTCTTTGTTTCTATTTTAATGATTTCAGCCCTCAATTAAATTATTTCCTGGCATCTATTCCTCCTGGGTGAGTTTGCTTCTTTTTGTTCTGGAGCTTTCAGGTGTGCTGTTAAATTGATAGTGTAAAATTTCTCAAACTTATTTATGTGGGCATTAGTGCTATGATTTTTCCTCTTAGCACTGCTTTCATTGTGTCCCATAAATCTGGGTATGTTGTACATTAATTTTCATTGAATTCTAGGAAGTCTTTAATTTCTTTCTTTCTTTATTCCTAGAACAATTAGTGATTCATTTGATCATTATTCGGTTTCCATGAGATTGTAGGCTTTCTGTAAGTCTTGTTGTTGTTAAAATCTAAGCCAATGTGGTCTGATCAAATACAGGAGGTTGTTTTAAATTTTTTTTGTATCTATTGAGATTTGCTTTTTGACCAAGACTTTCTTTGATTTTAGAGAAGGTTTCATGTAGTGCTGAGAAGAATGTATATTCTTTTGTGTTATGGTGGAATGTTCTGTAGATATCTATTAAGTCCATTTGAGTCATAACATCTGTTAGATCCCTTATTTCTCTGTTAAGATTCTGTCTGGCAGACCTGTCCATTGGTGAAAGTGGGATGTTGAAGTCTCCCACTATTAGTGTGTGGGATTTTATGTGTGATTTAAGCTTTAGTAGTGTTTCTTTTGCATATGTGGGAGCTTTTGTATTGGGGACAACGTTCAGAATCGAGACTTCATCTTGGTGTATTTTTTCTGTGATGAATATGTAATGTCCTTCCTGATCTCTTTTGACTGATTTTAGTTTAAAGTCCATTTTGTTAGATATTAGGATAGCTATACCAGCTTGCTTCTTAAGTCCATTTGATTGGAAATTCTTTTCCCAGTCCTTTACTCTGAGGTAGTGTCTGTCTTTGAAGTTGAGGTGTATTTCTTATATGAAGAATAAGGATGAATCCTGTTTTTGTATCCATTCTGTTAGCCTGTGTCTTTTTATAGGCAAATTGAGTCCATTGATATTAATGACCAATGACTGTTATTTTCTGTTTACTTTTGGTGGTAGTGTGTGTATATTTCCCTTCTTTGGGATTTGCTGCTGTGGGGTTATCTATCACCTGTGGGTTTTTTTTGTAGGTACATTTAACTTCCTTAGGTTGGAATTTTCCTTCTAGTTATTTCTGTAGGGCTGGATTTGTGGGTAGGTATTGTTTAAATCTGGTTTTGTCTTGGAATATCTTGTGCACATCATCTATGGTGATTGAAAGTTTTGCTGGGTATAGCAGTCTGGGCTGACATCCATGGCTTTTAGTGTCTCTATTACATCTTTCCTGGACCTTGAGAAGTCAGGTGTTATTCCAATGGATCTGGCTTTATAAATCACTTGGTGTTTTTCCTTTGCTGTTCTTAATATTCTTTCTTTATTTGTATATATTAGTGGTTTGATTATTTTGTGGCAAGGCCATTAGGGGGTATATTGTATTTGGTGTTCTAAAAGCTTCTTGTACCTTCATGGGTATTTCCTTCTTTAGATTGGGAAAGTTTTCTTCTATGATTTTTTGAATATATTTTCTGTGCCTTTGAGTTGGTATTCTTCTCCTTCTTCTATCTCTATTATTTTTAAGTTTGGTTTTTCATTATGTCCCAGATTTCTGGACATTTTGTGTTATGACTTTTTTTTGGCTTTAGTGTTTTCTTTGATGGATGAATCTATTTCTTCTATTGTATCCTTTATGCCAGAGATTCTGCCTTCCATTTCTTTTGTTCTGTTGGTTATACTTGCATCTCTAGTTCCAGTTATTTTACTTAGATTTTATATTTCCAGCATTCTCTCAGTATGTGTCTTCTTCATTGTTTCTATTTCAATTTTCAGATCTTGAATTTTTTCCTTAACCTGTTTTATTGCTTTTATTTCATTTCCTTGGCTTTTTTTTAAAAGGGTTCATTGATTTCTTCCAATTTTTTTGTTTATTTTTTCCTCAATTTCTTTAAGGGAATTTTTCATTTCCTCTTTAAAGGCCTCTATTATCTTCATAAAGTTATTTTTAAGGTCACTTTCTTGCATTTCTCCTATGCTGTGATGTTCAGGTCCTGCTGTTGTAGAACAATTAGGTTCTGGTGGTGCCATATTGCTCTTTATGTTGTTGTATATATATTTTGCACTGGTGTTTACCCTTCTCTTCCTCCAATATGCAACAGGTGTCTGAGGGAGCTGCTCTTGGTCCAATCTGTGCTTGCTCTGTATGTGTCTCAGGGGACCACTCGGTTTCCAATCATAGCTCTTGGTCTAATTGGATCTGATGGATTCTGTGTCTCAGAGAGCTTCTCTTGGTCAAATCAGAGCTCTTTGTCCAATCAGAGCTGGCAGATTCTGTGTCTCTTGAAGCCACTGAGATCACAGGGGTTGGATGGGTTTGGGGTAGAGAATGGGTCTTGTAGATTGCATGGTCTGATGGGGGTGTTGATGGGGAAGCCTGCTCACAGGGATCTTCTCTGCTGGCCTACAACTAGGACAGTGATGAATGGGGCTTAAGGGGGCACAGGTTATTCCTCAGGGCCTATATTTTAGAGGTAGGACTCTCTGGGTGGGAGAAGAGTCACTCACCTCTTAGTCTAATCAGATCTGGTGTATTCTGTTTCTCAGAAAGCTGCTGAGGCCAAAGAGGAATGGATGGGTTTGGGATAGGGAGTGGGTCTTATAGATTGTTGGGTCTGATGGGAGCAATGGTGTTGGGGAGGCCTGCCTGCAGGAATCTTCCCTGTTGGCTAGCAACTGGGGCAGTGATGAATGGGTGTTGGGGGACATGGGCTATACCTCAGGGCTTAGGTCCTATAGGTAGGACTCTCTGAGTGGGAGAAGAGTCACTCACCTCTTCAAATAAAGATTCTTATTTAAAATGTTTTCTTGGGGTTATTTTCATAACTTTATCACTATTAAAATTACACTTTGAAATAATAAGTAACCAATATGATTTGCCTTAATGTCAATTTAAGTATCAAAAATTTGAAGCTCACTTATGAAGGATGTTAGTGTTATGGAGAGACATAAAACTTTTCACTGTTCAGATAATTCCATCCATTTTTTTTTTTTTAAATTTGGAGCCTTCATTAGTGGTGTTGATTTTTAGGATCTCAAGATACTCTGCCCTGAGGTCAAAAGGAAGATAGAGTTCCTGAAGGCAAAGAAGTAGCCTGCTAAATTCCTCCATTCTGACTATTCCTCCAAGACTGTGCATGCTAACTCTTTAAGAAAAAAAATATTCAAAGAAAGGCAGTATTCATAGGCCTGTGGCTTCACAAGAAACAAGATCCATTGCTTTTCCAAATGTTGTTGACTGGATCATTCATTCCATTTAAATCCTGTTGCTGGAGACTTTTAAGCTCTCAACCAATAAAGTTTAAATTGTGTCTTATGTTAATTAACGTGATGTTGCTTTGATTCCTAATTATGACAAGGACTTAAAGCTGTGTTTTGCTGTCCTTCAGCACATCATCTGAAGAAATGTGGAGCAATAGATCCTAAGAATGAGCCATTAAAAACAGTTTTCTAGCTATGAAATTAGCTATTGAATGATATTGTAACAGGTAGATCATTATGTTATGAAAGATAGAGAAATAACATTTATATCTTGCTGTGGATATCGCTATATGTAAATAAACTCTGATTGGCCAATAGCCAGACAGGAAGTATAGGTGGGACTAACAGAAAAGAGAATTGAGGGAACAGGAAGGGAAGAGAGAGACTGCCTGGAGCCGCCGCCAGGACAAGGAAGATGTAAGGTACCAGGAAGCCATGAGCCATGTGGCAAAGTAAAGATTAATAGAAATGGGCTAAATATAAGAGTAAGAGCTAGACAATGACAGGCCTGAGCTAATGGCCAAGCAGTTTAAATAATGTAAGAGTTTGTGTGTTTATTTTATAAGTGGGCTCTGGGACTGGCGGGACTTGGTGGCGGGAGCTGGAGAGAAATTCTCCAGCTACAATATCTTGGTGAGATCTCACTGAGAGCATGAAACATGTAATATGTGAAAATATTGCTACTTGACAAAATTAAGAATTCAAATACTCCAGTGCATTGAAGAGAGCTAAATAGCAATTTACAAGAATGGTCATCTGGGAGTATGTGTGTATGTACACTAAATATAATATATATCATATTATGTATAACACTATAGTATAGTATGTATCTATGTATATAGTGTGTGTAAGTTTATGTGTATATACCCAAAGAGTGTAATATATGCCTTACTCAAAGAGCTAGGTCTTGGTATTTATCTATTTTATTTCTAAATCATTTTAGACCTTGAGTTCTCCTTCATATTCTTTATCTCCACAAGATAGTATATCTGCTTGTGGCACAAAGTAAAATGTTCTCTGGAGCCAAATTCCAGCCTTTTGTGTTAAGACTCATGAAAAATGGAACTCAATGTGGATTTCTGTGACCCCACTGAAGATGGAGTAAGAGTGAACTAGAAGGCTCATTTTCTGAGGGGGAATGGCATTTGATCTGGGATTTGACTCATAGAAATTTGCTCAGAGAGGCTAATAAAGGGAAATTTAATAAAATATATAGCACTGTGAGGTATAGGATAGAAAGATGGGAGTGTTATACTAGAAAAGAATAGGAAAGATACAAGAGGCATGAAGGCACATGCTAAGGGGATGCTAAACAGTCTCATTTGGGTCTGTCTTTGTAGAAGTGAATCAGGCAAGGACTGGTGAGAAAGTTGGGTTACAGACAAGAGGGAAGAGTATGCAAGAGTCAAGGGGATGAAAGAGATGTTACCTTGTCTGAAAAGTGAAGTTTCACCAGCAAGGTTAGAGCATGTATGCACAGAAGCAAATGACCCAGTGTGCACTTTGAGTGAAGGGTCTTGCAGACCATATTGCTGCTTTGGATCTTGTGTTAAAGGCAATAGAATAATCACCAAAAAAAATCTAAGCCAGACAGGCATGATTGATTGGATACATGATTAAGAAATGTGTGGATTATGAAGACATTGGGTTAGAGTGAGAAAACGACAGGGACTGACGAGGCCCCTTTGTCACCAGGCAAAAAAAGCATATGAGCAGTCCTGCAGGGTGAGTGATGTTGATCTGGAATAAAGGATGGCAATGGAACAGTGTGGATCACAGGGTTGGAAATAAACTGGCTTTGTATATATGTGACATAGAAGAACCTGCTGTGCGTGGAGAATATCAAAAGGTTCATTATGGCTTGAACACAGGCCACGTAAAAAGGGATGTGCTTGAAAAGAGAAGTTAGAATCAAGCTATAAAGGGCCTTGAGTGTTCTGAGGAGTTTGGCCTTATCAACAGGATTTATGAGCTATGCTCTCTAACTTCCCATGTCTTGGTAACCTAAACTGTTCTAAACATCTATTATAGGATTTCAATTTCATTAGCATTTTAACACATTACCACATTTTCACCCTTGAGCAGCCAAGCATGGTTATATCTTCATATTGGAGAGTAAGTCATAATCAGACAATTCAATACTTTCCACTCCATAAGGTTATTTTCTCGACATTTCCCATTGTGTAATAGCCAGCTATCTGCACGGTTCATGTCGAGGTTTCACTTACTCGCATTGGCAATTTCCATATTGTATCAGTGCACAACAGCTCTCAGGATGGGATTGCAGTGTATGAACCAGAGTTGATCACTGGGAACAATGTCACCAGTCTCCATTTTATGGTTGGGAGCATAGAGAGTTGAAATGATTGGCTTAGACAAATCCTACTTCTTCAGGCTTAAGTGAGGGAATAAAATACTTAAATCTACAAGCTACAATTTTGAGAAAATGCAACCTAT
The DNA here is from genome assembly GCF_949786415.1 of Peromyscus eremicus. NCBI lineage: Eukaryota > Metazoa > Chordata > Mammalia > Rodentia > Cricetidae > Peromyscus > Peromyscus eremicus. The sequence continues at coordinate 86,145,117 of NC_081417.1, read as the reverse complement.
GCTTAGTTCAATTCGGGACAGCTCTGTGTACCCATCATCTGGTGATCTGAGATCATAGAGTAATAATTCTGTGTGAATAGTCTTGGAGTATTTTCTACCACTTTTCTTTGTTGTGCACACTTTTGTTCAAGGTACTTAGCTTACAAATTATGCTCTACTTTCTTGTGATTGGGTGGGAATGATATGTGAGATATTGAGCCCTTCTTGGAGAAAACAGAGAGTGACACTGAGGAACAACAATGCCATTAATATTTAGGAAGGCACTAAATGTGCCATCTACTTAACAAAGTACTTGTAGCTATTATTAACACATATAACTTTTACTATAACCCTATGAAATAGATTTCTTTATTTACACCATTTTTAAATGTAGAAAATCTGACATGAACAAGCCAACTGTGAGTAAGGAGCGGTACTTGGATATGAGCCTAGGCTATTGAACAAAAGAGCCTTAACCACTGTTACCTATTTCACCATAATGCTAATAACCACTGTGGCACAAAGCACAGAGGTGTAGCAAAGTATAAAAACATCACAGTAATGTTGATGCATCAAACACTTGCACTGTCAATTAATTTGTTGATTTTAGAGGTTCACAGCATCTCACCATCCTGCTGTTTTGTTTTAGAAGTATTCACCAGCTCATCTAAAACATACCTATTTTAGAACAGTGGAATCGCAGGGGATAAAACTGGCATTAGAAGCCTTTACTAGAATGGTAAAGGAACCTGTTCTCAGAGGAGGGAGCTTTGAATTACAGTATTACTTTAATACATCCATCAAACAGTATCCATAGTGTCTGTCCTACCTCAAACAAGAGTAGAAAAGGAAAAGAGTTGACATTTAGGTAATTGCCAACTGTTACTGGAACATGGATATGGATAATTTATCTACAAATATAATTTAAAAGGCAGACTCCCTTTTCAGGCAATGTTCTGGTAAAGAAAGATGGGCAATAATATCTATCAATTATCAGTGTAGCAATTTTTGTTTTTCTAGGCATAATGTTCTGTCTCTCATGTGATCTTGTATATTCATTGATAGATACTTTATTTTACATATAAGAAAACTAGAACTTACTAAAATGAAATAGCCATTCAAAAAACACAAAACTATTGGCAGTAGTAAATATAATTCTAATTAGCTTCCATAATCAAAACCTGCTAACATTAACACAAATGTGTGACAACATTTCAGTTATTTCAGTTTTGATTACTATATTTTTTGCCAACTAGTAGTATGAAAAATTTTGACCATGTTTTATTTGTGAATATGAATATTCTCTTATATTGTAATCTCAACTTCTAATCTATTTTTGCCCAGAATAATAGAATTTATAGAGTAAAAATAAATGTGTTAAAAAATAAATGTGTTATGTTGCAGCACTATTCACAGCCTAGCATAAACTTTTGGCATTCCAATCCCACAAGGCTAATCTAGGATCTCCAAATCTCATGCCCATTCACTAGGAATAATAGTAACTGAGATGTACAGGATACTTATTAATGTGTTAATAGCTCTTAATTAGTTCTATCTATGTCTTAAATTGATCCAATCTCTTACCCTCCAAACCACTCTCTTCAGTTGCTCCCTAGAGCTATGGAGTACTAGCTCTCTCTCTCAGTTTCCATGGGAACTATTACTTCTTTTTCACAATATTTTCATTTTCTTCTCTTACATTGCATGAAATATATCTGTCTCTGACATTATATCACCTACAATCATTCTTTTACATATTGCACCTATGCATCAGTAGATGGAGAACTCAAGTTCCTTTTGTCCATTGTTGATTCCCTGGCATTTGCAAAAGTCCAATCTTGCAACAAACTCTCTGATCCTCTGACTCTTACAATCTTTTCACCTCTCTTCTGCAGTGTTCCCTGAGACTTAGCTATGAGAGTTGTTTTGTACATGTATACATTGAGACTGGCTCCACAACTCTATATTTTGATTGGTTGTTGTTTTCTGTAATGGCTTCTGTATGTTGCAAAGAAAAGTTTGTAAACACATATGTAAGTAATTCTTAATAAGGACTAAGCAGGTTATAATCAGGAATATATGTGTGTAATATTCACATATGCACTTAACAACAATTCATGATAAAAGAGGCCATGAATTTGAAAGAGAGCAAGTAGGGATATATGAGAGTGCTTGGAGGGAGGGAAGGGAAGAGGGAAGTGTTGTAATTATATTATAACCTCAAAAATAGTAAAAGAAATCATTTTAACAAGTCCAATCCTTAAAAACATTTACTACTTTCTATTTCCTTATGGTGGTTAGCAATCAAGGACTTTGTTATTCTCCAATTTAGTGCCTGGATTATTGCTTTCTGTCTTTCCAGTTGGTGATTTGTTAGGAAGGATTAGGAGGTCTGCCCTTTTTGGAGGAGGTGTGTCACTGGGGGTGTGTTTTGAAGTTTCAAAGCCTTTTCCAGGCCCAGTCTCTTTCTTTCTTCCTCCTGCTTGGGGATCAGGATGTATGCTCTCAACTACTGCTCCAGTGCTACTTCCCTTTATCATGCTTGGAAATGTCAAAATCCATTTATCTAAGACACCCAGCACTCACATCTAATTTCATTGCTATTTCATGTAAACTTTTTTATTCACTCAGACTCAGAAACATAGTGCTATCACCACACTTGTGTCTTTAGAATGTCATTATATGCAAAATCTCTGGTGTAAACATCTTGTCATGCCTTTCAGTTCAGTGACCCTTCTCTACTTAAATATTACAGATGACACCTCACCTTTGTTTCTTTTCTGATTGCACTTGGATACTCTAAAGATTGTCTTATGATTACCACATTAAAAATAGTCTCTGTGTATTTATTGTCCCCTTATTCATATTATTTCCTCTCTAGGAGTGGGTTGTCCTTAATATTTCTCCCTAGCCATTTTTGCATACAGGCATCTGAATGTATCCAGGACAAGGTGCCATGTCCAATCTCAACAATGCTTCACATACTATACCACAGTGTTCATACACCTGTAGTCAGTTTACTTTTCTACAAATGTGAAGGTAACAACATTCACACTCTATAGTTTTTGGAAAAGTCTTCCTCTTTGCCAGCTTAGCTTCACAACTACTTCATTAACAAAACAGAAAACATCTATAAAAATTTAAATCTACCTTTACTCATCCTTGTCTTTCCATTTAGTACTTCTAGGAAATTTCCTTACTTATTTCTTCCTTTCTTTTTTCTTCCTTTCTTTCTTCTTTTTCTCCCTTGCTAGATTATTTTTTTTTTTTACACCAGAGGTCAATGCTTCCTTAGGCTCTCTGATTCCATTTTCTTTTACTTCCTTGCTGTTTTCTGCTTCTGCACCTACATAGCTTCTGCATCACCAGCCTTTCCTTCCCTGGAGGTCACTTTCTTCCTCATACACATGTTAGTAGCCCCTATATCAGTAAAATATCTTTCTGGTTTCTATTTCTCTCCAAAATACTCCTCATTCTATTATATTCTATCTTCTGTCCAATAACCCACCAAAGCAATTTCTTTCAATAGTAGTCATTTTTGTCAAATTAATTTGACTTTGTCAAGAAAATTAATGTCTTTCAACTACAATGGCAACTTTCTTGTCTATGTTGTCGCCAATCTCTTAATTTCTTAGTCAAAGTTTTATACTTTTACTCTTTTGTGAAATAGTCACTGTTAAGTCTTTTTCCCTCTGACTTCTCCTTTTTTATATTCTTCATGAATGTCTCATCTTTTACCTGATCTATAAATATTGAAGAACCCACTCATTATCCTACTTAATTCATATATTTTCTGAGACAGAACTATATATTTTCATAGTCCTAAAACTACATGTAGGCTGGTAACTCTCAAATAAATCTCCATTGCAAATGTCTCATTTAACTTCTGATTTGTCTAATTATCTGCCTGATGTGTCTTCCATATGTTTCCCAAATTGTAAAGAATTCTTTTCTTTTTGACTCCTATTATTTCATAAAATTGTTATTATCTAGTTGCTCAAACCTCAAGCCTTAACAGCATTCTTCACCATACTTGACCCTTTGCTGCCTCTGTGACATTCAGATGCTTCACCAATGTTCTACTGCATCAGCTTAGCAGAGATATTTCAACTGTTCAGCCTTCTGTGCCTTTCTGCCATGCTTTCCTAGCTTCCATAGTCTCTCTCTTATAGTGTTTCATTGGATTATTCCCCTCTTACCTTCACCAAATCTCTTCCTCATAGGACAGCCAGAGGAAGCCTTCAGATTTCTAACCACAGAACATTAGTCTCCTGCTTTAATACCCTATTGACTTTTTTTATGCCTAAAATAAAACTGACTACCTTCCAAGTCTATGGAGCCTACATAATCGAGACTCTGTTAACATATCTCACCTTGCCTTACACTGTAGCTTCAGCATCTGTGTTCTAGGATCAGGAAAAAAAAAAGACTGGATTCTTGAATAAACTTAGAATGTCCATTTAGCAGAGGTTTTATTTTGCTTCATAAATGTTTGTATGTTCTATCCCAATCCTTGTAAGTTATATGATTTGGTAAATTGTGATTTTAAATTAATCATTTATTGATTTCTTTTAATGATTTTCTACTAAGTTACAAACTCTATGACTGCAGGCTTTACCATTTTAATCACTAGTACATACCAACAGGGAGAAAGTTGATATTTTACAAATAATCACTGAGTGAATGTATGATGTTGGAAAATAATTATCAGATAACAGATGAAGAAAAATGTCACAACTGACATTTAAAGATTCAATGTTGAGATTGTACTTTGTACAGCCTTAGAATGTATGCTGAGTTTATCCTAATTTCCATGTGATATGCATCATTGTAAGGTATCTAGAATATTACAAAGATAAACATGATAACTAGTGATTTAGCACAGTCACTGTTATTGTTGTGGTCAACATCACAGCAATTAGTTTATTGAGAATACTTTCTAAACTTAAGGAATGCCTAGGTATAAAGTTGAGAAAGGGGAGATGTCTTTCTTGTCTCAAGCATTTTTGTGGGAGGGCACAGTGAGAGTAGGCCGTAAACAAGTACCTATGGGGATATGACTCTGTGGCATAGATTGCTAATCAGATTCCGTTTGATGATATTAGAATGAGGACAAGTAGATCCAGGTACTTTTAAATGCAAATATTATCTTCATGTCCTCGAAGCAGCACTTTAAAGCCAGAGAACAGAAAACTAACTTGCAATCTCTTGTCTCAAGCATTTTATATCCCGGAGAAATTAAACTCCAGCATTCTTATTATATTAATTTACACTCCAAATAGAGGATGTATTTCTGTTTTTATCCATAACACTTCTGCCAGATTAATAAGAATTTTCAAGATGTTAATGGATTGATTTCAGCATAATTGTAACTATATTAATTCAGTGCAATTACCTCTCAGTAAAATTTAAATGAAGCTAAATTGAAGAAATTAGTAATATTTGAAATCTGTAGTTGGAAGCCTGAAGGCATTGTCTATTTTCATTGCAGAGCACCTATAGTTGAGCCCTGGACAGGGGCAAGGCTTTCACAGAATCCAAAGAGATTCAAACAATATCAGCATTTTACAATTTGCATTTAACAGAGTGATCTAGGGGAAGTTAAAAAAAAAAAAAACAACACAACAACCCTTGAGCTTCCCTAGGGTTGAACAAATGTACCCAAAGGCTCCAACACAGTTTTATACTTCTAATATATAAATAGATGCCCAGAAGGAAATAGCCTGACATGACAAGGTACTGTGGAAAATATTGAGGATGATGCTATAGAGGAATTGAGAAAAGATCTCAAAGTGAAGCACTTTTTCAAAGAACTCCTCCTTAGAGTAGTCATACAATGTCATGGTGAGAGCTTCTCTAAGCCCAGATGTACAGGACCTGTGTTAACACTGAGAGCTCTGTCAAATTCAGATAGGTTATTTTGTTTTTGCTTCATTTTTTTTTAATGGTTGTCAGTCTTCTCACTTTGCAGAATAATTGTGAAGACCAAATGGTTGTGTAAAAAAATTGTTACATACTAAAGCTTTGCAAACATAACTAAAAGGGATGATTGAGAAAACATTTTAGAATTATAATTAACTGGAAGCAAGTTGATAGCAGAATACTCTTGAAGACAATGAGAGACTGGTTCAAAAATATTCTCTAAACCCCTGGTCTTAAAAATATACTCTTTTTATTTTTTTCAGATACCTAATAAAGAATGGTGACTCGATCTTTTTTATTGCACATGAATTATGAACAAGACTGTATGACAGTATCCGCGATGACTGGGAAACACAGGCTGTCGTTTCACATTTTGTGCACGGCAGCAACAAATTAGCAAAGACAAAGACAAAGCCATATTTAAATGTTTTCTTGTTGCTATCACTTCACACTTTGTTTTATATAAACATTGCAAAAAATCTGTGGAGGGGGCATATTCTCATTTCACAGATGCAACTGTTGTATACAGATGCTACGTAGAATGTCTAAGGTTGGGCTAGTTTACATTTGTAGTGAAAGAGAGATTTTTGAAAGCCATATAGCTTCTGGTATAAACAGTATCCTATGCAAATTAAAAAAATTGTGAACAAAAGTATTTTCAACTATAGTTGGAAGTTTTCCTGTGTCCCACCTGGTCCTGTAGCCACTCAGACCCAAGTAAACACAGAGAGGCTTATATCAATTATAACTGCTTGACCATTTGCTTGGGCTTATTACTGACTAGCTCTTACACTTAAATGAACACATAATTCTTATCTGTGTTTAACTACATGGCTTGGTATGTTTTCTTAGTTCTGCCTTGTCATCTTGCTTTCTCTGTGTCTGGCTGGTGACTCCTGACTCAGTCTTCCTCTTACCAGAATTCTCCTTGTTTGCTTATTCCACCTATAGTTCCTGCCTGGCTACTAGCCAATCAGCATTTTATTTATCAACCAATCAGAGCAATACACATTCACAGCATTCAACTAATTATTTGCTATCAAATCTGTGGTAGACACTGTAACAACAATCATCTCTCTCTGTTTTTCACACAGTTGGTGTTTTTCAGCTTCCCCCTTGAATTTCACCCACTCAGACAAACTTGCCATCTCGCTTATATGAAGCAAGTTCAAAGACCATGGGCAAGGTTAATGACAAACAGCCTTTTTTTTTTTTTTTTTGACGGTGTTTGTTTTTTCACACTGTCTAACCCTAGCTAGCTTGAAACTCATTAGGTAGATCAGGCTGTCCTTGAACTCATGGAGATCCATATGCCTCATGCCTTCTACCATGCCAGGCCAATGGCTCAATACTTTTATTTTGAGACAGGGTCTTATTATGTTGATCTGACTGTTCTGAAACTCACTATGTAGACCAAGCTGGACTTGCATTCACAGAGATCTGCCTACCTCTGCATGTATCATTATAGCCTGCTAAATGTCTTATTTTTATTCAGAGAACAATATACTCCATTATCTTCTGCATAAGGAAATGTGGAGGGGCAGTACTTTGCATCCACTTATCATGCGTTGAGACAGGTTGTTGTTGCATAGCCCATATAGCATACTGTATATCGTCTTATAATCATTTTTTCCTTTTTTGAAACAAGGTGTAATGAGTGATCATTTGGAATTCACCAAGGTTGGCCATGAACTTGTAATCTTCCTCTCTTAGCCTCTTATGAGCTGAGATTACAGATGTGCAACACTTCTTACAAGTCATTGCTTATGCTTATAGTTGGCACCTTAAAATTTGTTGAGAGACTGTGGTTTGGAATCAGAACATCCCTCTTCTCTCAGGAAGGTTGCCGTGGACATCTCATTGAGTCTGTCCCTGAATTTACTCATGAGGTAAATGGAGATTGATCCCTAAATTTTTAAGAATTAACTATGATGAAACATACAAAGCATTCTACATATAATGCACATCAGAAATACTGACTAGTTCTGTGAATCTAGTTTTAAATGTAATTACCATTTTAATAGTACTGTGTGGACATAAAGAACATTTTGAAACTTTGAATTTTAAGCTACAAATTTTTCTAGTTGTACTAAACTTTAGCAGCTAAATCCTCCATAGTCTTGTTTCTATAAAGTGAATCTGTCCCCAATGTTTTCAGTAGTCCTCTACTACCTGTAAGAAGATGCCAAAATACAGTACCAATTTTCCACATCTTGGACCTCCACAGTATCATTTCCTCTTAATTCTTTAATACTATAATCTAGCCATACTGCATCTTGCAGGGTCTCCAAAATAGCTTATTCTTATTTGTTGAGTGGCTTACTTATGTACATTTAATTTGTTAACCTAATTTCTCTACTGTCATTATTTACTTGCCTACATGCAAAAGTTCATGAACTCCAGAATCCATGTCATATTTCATACCTAAAGAAGACAGGCTTTAGACACTACGATATACATAGAACGTTTTGTGATGCATTTTGTTCCTCATATGTTAACTTCCCTTGTTAGACTGACATATGTTTGAGACAAGGATCCAGATTCTACTCATGTGTGTATCTTCTTCATCTAGCATAAAGTAGATGTTCTCTAAGTATTTGTTAACTTGTGAATACTCATTCTATAAACAATGGGTAAGAAGATTGCTGGCTACTGAGAATTATATTAATATCAGGCTATTACAGTTCAGGTCCAATTTGCATGGGTCTTGAGATGATTGTCTGTAAACTTCAACTTCTTTAAGGAAACTGCCTTACATAGTAGAGAAAGATTAAAACCAATACCAGTACTTCAGTTATTCGCCTTCAGGAAAACACTAACTGCTCTTGGCTTATAAGGTAGGTTTTTTTCAATTGTGTTTAAATTTCCCATCTACTGCTGGCCATAGATGTGCTAGCAAATGAAAGTTTCTCTATGTGTGTGTTGGGGGGTGCACAAAGTTTTGCCTCTTCTAGCAGGAAAATAGTTTGAGGCTATGTTTTAATTAAAATGAATATCTGTGCTATCTTAATGTTATTGCCAGTTAAGTGCAGCAGCGTGATTTAGCGTTCTATAACACAATTATACTCTGGTAATGAAGCTCTGCAGAATTATCCTCGGAATTTAGAATGCAGAAGGGAGCAGTAGCTCTCATTTGTAACCATGTTACGGCCTTTATTGTTACAGTATTTTCTCTTTTCTTCAAAGATTAACTCAATCGTATTTAAGTCTCTGGCTACATTACAGAGAGAAGGGAAAGGGGCAATGGGAACCTATCCCTGCAGCCTTTCTTAATGCTGTACTCTGAGGACAAAATAGCAGGAAACTTTTACAATGCTATTTTTACAAGCACTGTTCTAGCTCAAGATTTCTGGATTAAACTCCCCCGGGGTTGGTCCTTGCAGTGTCTGAGTGATTATTACTAGGAATGGCTGGACAGGAGACCTAGGGTTTAGAAAAACAGCTGTAGATGGCTACATCCTAAAAAGTGAAGGCAAGGCTGCACTATCCTTTTTCTTGAAAACACATTAGACACATAATATGGTGTGAGGGCAACTCTAGGCCTGAACAAAATATTTACAGTGGTTAAAATGGTAAAACTGAGAACAAATTCAAAATCAATCCTATATTACTCATGAGACATAGGACCTCAGGTACGGAGGTCTTCAAGTTTCAGTACATTGATCTGTAACTTGTAGGGAATCACAAGAGCCAAATACTTCAGTGACTTCTTAAGAATGATGACTCTAGGTGGTTGTACCTGTCTATAATCACATCATTAAGGAGACTGAGGAATATTATGAATCCAAAGCTAGTATGGTCTACTTAGAGAGTTTAAGGTAGCCTGCACTGCATGGAAAGATCCTGTCTTAATTAACAAAAGCAAAGGGTTAACTAAAAAGAATTGTATATGTAACTTAAAGCACTGTCTGGTGCTTGGTTAAGTGGGCAGTACACAGTAATCAAGTTAATTACTAGAAAAACATCCCTTCTTAGAAAACTCCTGTTCAACTGCTTCAGGTGGCATCATCTGAAGATTGGCTAGATCTGTGATTCTTGACTGCATAGTGTAAACAACTCCTCCCACTCTTGCCATCATGCCTTTCTCACTACAATGGATATTCTTCTCAAACAGTGAACCCAAATTCACATCTTTTAAAAAAAGTTGAAACATAAATTTCATCTTATTTTAGGCAATATTTAACACCTGTTGTGCTTAAGATCTTACAAGATGCCTTTTAAGGGAAGCATGGATGAATTATATACTGATTCAATCTTCAAAGAACTTGGAACATAATAGGAAAGCTAAACATGCATGTTAAGGCACTCCAAATTAGGCCACATGATTAATGATGATGTAAGTTAAGAAACAATTGTTATTGGTTGTGGGATTATGAAGTGACATATAAACTTGTCATTGGATTGAAAATGAAAGTTTCACATGAAGAAAATATTTTGAAAGGGTTTCAGATTGAGAGAAAATTGATACTAATTTTAGACTCATATTAGGAATGATTAGTGTACTAGTTAGTTTTCATGTTATGGAAACAAAATGACTGATAAAAGTCTACTTTTATTACTTCAGCTCATTGTAGGAGGACAGTCAGAAAGCATAAAGGGTTGAGTAATGCTGTTTGTCTCACTTTCTTCTTTCTTCCCTTACCATTTATCCTAAGACTCTGTTTCAGAGATAGTACTAGCTGTGTTAGGGTGTCTTTCCTCATCTGTTAAACCTCACTTGAAGGACTTGGTTGACAGATAGACCCAGATGTGTGTTCCCTTGGTGATTCCAAATTCAATCAAGTTGACAATGAAAATTACACAAACTTTACTGAAATTGTTCTATAGAATTTTTGACACTAGAAGATCAAGGGATGGACTGTAATGCAGGAGATTTTTCCAAAGATCAAAGTTAAATTTTTTCAATTATACAATGTAAGTGAAAGAATTTCAACATAACCACACAATTTAAGTTTACACAAGTATCCAGTTCATATACACATAATCTGGGTTGATACCCAAACACTGGAAAGTGCAAAGAAATTTCACTATTTACAAAGAATTAGACCTCTTGATGGCTATTGAGACTCAGTCCATTGTATCTACATAATTACCACTTGGGATAATTAGTTATGACCAGTTTATTTAGGCTTCAGACACTATGCTTTGTGAATTTTTTTTTCTGTTCATAGCAACTGAGAAAGCATATTGATGAAGATGCCTGATATTTATTGACTGTTTATTCTACTACAGGTGATTAAGCAAATGTTAATCTGAATTGTCTTCTTTAGCTCTCAGACAGTCAATGCTATTGTGTCATATGAGTTTAAGATATGCTGTGACTTAAAATGTTTAAGTAAATTGACTAAGAACTTACATCTAATTAGGGTCAAGGAACTCATTACATAAACTAAGTCAGATCCCAGAATCTATTTCTGTGCTTCCCTTGAAGTCCCTAGATTTTTGGAATTGTTTGGACTCACACATTTAGACAAAACAAAAAAACAAAAAAACCCTACACAATGAAGTCTCCTCTTTGAAGTGACTGGCTCAGACTTTATTCAATATGGATACTATATTTAACACTGGGAAATAAACAAATTAAATTCTCGAAGAAAAGATAAATAGTGTTTATTACAGGAATGAGAACTGGACAGTGTATTACTATTCCAAGGGTCACTCTCCCAGAAGCCTGTGTGGAATAGCTGAAGGGCATGTGTTTTCTGTCCAGAGAACTGTGCTAAAATATAGATGGAACATTCTTAAGTTTCAGGACTTTGAGAGAATTACTCTTACTTCAGTCCACTATCTTCTACTACAAAGCAGGTATGGTTATGTTCTCACTTCTAAAAGAAGGAGGAAAAAGCTGAATAGATGTGTCAGTGTTTATGAGCACTTGTGGTTCCTGTAAAGGATCTGGGTTCAGCTATTAGAACCCACATGGCAACTTACAACTATCTGTAACCCCACTTTCAGGGGATAGGCTACTTGCTTCTGATCTGTGTAGGCAATAGGCACCCAAGCAGTACATATACATGTGGGCAGGCAAAACATTCATAAACATAAAGTGAATTAATCTAAAACATAAAATTTTTATGTTTAAATTTTTACACAAATAATCCAAAAATTTAAAAGTAAGGATAAGTTTTAAACTAATGCATATCAGTCAGAAAAAAATTCTGGAACACTAAGTAAATGATAGGGAGCACTGTTCTTAGGTCTAGGTGCTGGTTATGACCTCTTTTCTCATTTTAATAAATATTTATGTGTGTTCCATATTCCTTTCCATACACAGTCCTTTAAAAAAGATTTATTTTGTGTGGGGTGTGGGTGTGTTGGTGTTTGTTATTTGTAGGTGTCCTGAGAGGCCAGAGTCTTCTACAAGAACAGCAAATACTCTTAACCATAGATCCATCTCTCCAGGCCCCAAATCCTTTAAATAAATGTAACCCATTATGTGTTCATGAAACATTAAGTCCAGTAAACACAGTCAAAATCATATAGTGCCATCTGAAAGACTTGTGAAATAAAGCCATGCTTATAACTTCACAAGTAAGAAATCTAAAACTTAGAGTAAATCTCTTCTCAAAGGTTATTAAGCAAAATATAAATGAAAAAAAAAAAAAGGATTGAATCCACCTTGGTATTTAGTTCTTCCACAACCTTAAAAACTTACTGGAAAAATTATGGAAGGGTGCTGAGACATGGTCCGAGATCACTGTCTTGGAAGGAAGTGAGTGAGCAAATGAGAAACAGAGAATGCACAACAAAGCAGTGACACACTTTATTTCATGGTTGGAAGGATTTGGAGATATTATTATCAAAGGAAATGTTGACTCCACTTGCTGCTGTTGCAAAAATTGTGCACAACTTTGAAATTGGCACAAAAAGATGACTAGAGGTTTCTTGTAGGCCATTATCAGGAAAAAATAATAGAAGTGAAGTTTCCCTTTTGAAATGACTAGTCCAATGATTGAGTATAGATGAAAATGTTGAGCATCATCATTGAACCGTCCTCATACTGGCTCCTATCTTGTTCTTTAACTATTTTACTATTCCTTGAATTGAGAAAAAACTGATATAAATTCAAATAATTGTTATCTCCAATGAATGCAAAATGTATCCAGTAAAAGTACACTTAAGGAATATGCTCTAGATATTGACAAATTTTACATTTACTTGGAAATCCATGTTAGGCTTCCTACTTTTTGTGGGCATCAATCCCCTAAGCTGTAAAATGAGGAGGCATGTATTCATTTTACATGTATATAAAAGTCATAATTTTAGCCTTTGTTAAGATTTTCTTAGCTAGTTCAGAGCTCATTACACAGTAAAACCATCCAGGTATAAACAATTGGCTCAGATGGCAACATCAGCAGTTACCTTATATTTTGAACATTCAATCTATTTAAAAGTATTTCTGTGCAGTTGATGGAGGGGAAGGATATATAGGATTGAAAAGAGACAAGTATGAAGGCTTTCTTACCTATTTCCAAAAACTATTCACTAAAAAGTAAACATCATAGTGTCTTTCTTGGAAGCCAGAGAAGGCAGCATATGAAGTGGACAGTTAATTCAATCATCTAGAGCCACTGAGGTCTATGCCCCAAACTGCTGTTCACCAACTCTGTGACTTTGTCATCTCCTCATCTATAGAATGAGAATCAAAAACCAAATTGTCACTAAGACCTCTTCTAAAAATGACAGCCTATAGGCTTATGATGCCAATGATACTTGTTTGTCATGGCTCAATGCCTTGGGAGCAATTACTACCCTATAAATTAGTAGGCATGTAGTAGAAGCCAAGACTCAATGGTCTATGGGATATGGAATGAACTCCCTTGTCACCATTTTCTTCCACCAAGGAAAATGATCTCTGGCCAAAAGATCGATATTAGTGAAAAATACCAAATTCTCCATGAGATGGACTTAAACTTCAGAACTGGATACTTACAGAAGTTTCCTTTAAATGATTTCAGCCTTTTATTATTATGTGTTTAATTGTTACTAAATTGTGTGTTGAAAGTTAGAGGTGAGAGAAAACTAATGCTCGTGAGAGATTTAACTTCTTTAATTTAGTCTGAGATTTCCAGGTTCCTCCATTCTCAGTGCTTACAGAGAGTACAGGTAACTTTTTGTCTGAAACTATGAGAATAGAGTAAGTACTATTTATGGTAGATTAAATGACTTCTAACTTTCTCTATATCCTACCTAAATCCAATAATTATGATAGGAAACTGTTCATTTTCATTGATTCTTTTATATTTCCTTCAATTCAAGTGAATGTGAGTCATATTCATTGAGCTTGGAATGAGGGCATTTGGGTAGAAAGCCATGTCTAAGACATATTCCTGAACCTTCATAATGGAGATATTGGCTTAGATATCGTGGAGGTCTTTGAATTCTGCAGTGAGAATCTTTATTAGCAACCTTACCATGCTTATTATCAAACAAGACAATTGACCATAAAACTTAAGCTTGAATTTTTTAAAATATTCATTAGGTACTTGTATTTTTTTTTATATTTGTGCATGTGTGTGTGTGTCTGTGTGTAGCACATATGTCATGACACATAAGTGGAGGTCAGAGGATAGCTTTCAAGAGTTACTTCCTGTCTTCTTCTATGTGGGTTCTGAGGATTGAACTTAGGTCATCAGACTTGATAGTATGTGCCTCAACCCAGTGAACCATTTCACTGGTTATCCAAAACTTTTTAACTGTGCATTTCTACATATGAATTTAAAAGATATATAAGATTTTATTTCATGTGTGTTTATTTCCAAATTTCTAGATTGACTAGGAATTCTTCTCACCAAATCCTACAAGACTTTTTTTTTTGAAATATGAAATTCATGCATTTCTACAAAGGTTTCCTCCATGTGTCAACATCAAAAATTATCATCCAGTACATTCCATGAACAAAGTTCTATGGGGAGAAGCCTGAAACTTTGCAGGCTGTGCTTAGTCAGAGAAGAATTTAAAAAACAATGGCAAATCTCCAGCTTCCTGTCATTCAGAAGTAGTAGCATGATTTCAGTCACAGCTGGTCATTTTACCTAGTATTACTTAGTAGATAAACTCAAGAACTCTTCAGTGGGCCATAACGCCAGTCTACCCGCACAACACATGTTGTGGCCTTATTCATTCCTTCATCTCTTGAATTATTCTTCTGATTCTAAATATTTTTGAGTTAAATGAGAAAAGGTTGTAAAGCATTTGGTATAACAGTTAGCCTATAATGAGTACTCTTTACATGACTTTTCATGTTAAAATTGTATCAAGGGTCACCTAGTAACTCTTTTCCATTCATGATTTTAGAAAGTACTGACCTTGGGTCAGCCACTTCACTCATCAGGTCTCAAATTCCTCCATCTGTAAAGATAAGGTAATGGCGAGATACTCATCAAAGGCAATTTTCCACAGAAATGCTTATGATTAACAGAGGAAAGGGGTTTCATTATTTCTCTAAACTCAAAGATAATGGTTTTCTCTAATTTTTTATTATTAATTTTTTTATTCATTTTACATACCGACCATATATCCCCCTCTTCCTTCCTCCTGCCCTTCCAGTCTTATCCCCCAAACCCACCCACCCCCATTCCCTCCTACAAGAAGGTAAGGCCTCCCTTAGGGAGTCAGCAGAGCCTGGTACATTCAGTTGAGGCAGGTCCAAGCTCGTCCCCTTGCCTCAAGGCTGTGTGAGGGATTCCAGGACAGGTAGCAGATTCCAAAAAGGCAGCTTATGCACCAAGGATGGATCCTGATCCTACTGCTATGGGGCACCTTATACGACTGCCTTGCTTGTGCAAAGGACCTAGTCCAGTCCATGGAGAAACCTACAGAGACAACCAAAGCCAAACTAGTGGGCACTCATGAAGTTTAGACAAACACCTGTAGAGCCTCTCTAATGTTCTTTAAGATAGCATAATAACTTAGTGCACACTGTCCATTGCCAAATTGACAAAATCTGTATCTCAGTTTTCTCATTTGTCTATCATGACTAGAAGCTACTACTTATTCTATATTTAGTCATCTGTGAATAAAAAGAATAACAGCTTTTACCAGATATGATGACTCTGATGACTGAATAATTCCTTGAAGATTTCTTAATGCTTCATGTAGTAAGGTACTGGACAAGTATGTATCATTAGTCTACTGTGTGTGTGTGTGTGTGTGTGTGTGTGTGTGTGTGTGTGTATGTGTGTATACATCAGAGCCCTGTTAGAAGCTCTTGCTTCTGGCAGAGGTTTTTTTGTTTGTTTGTTTGTTTTTTTGTTTTTGTTTTTTTAATCCTGTCCAGATATTAAAGTGAACCTGGCATAGAGTTTAAAAATCTGATCCTAATTTTATGGTGATAACAATGGTATGTTTCATTTTGCCCTATCCTTCCTTAGGGAACTGAGCATTTTAATTCTTAGTAGCCATTTTCTGATGATTTCAAGTTTAACTTATACAATTCAACTATAGTGACATGAAAAGCCAACTCCCAACTCTGTGATTTAAATAGGAAGTTTGACTATTTGTAAAGCTTCCTGTGTTCAAATGGATACTTCTACTGATCTGAATAAGGGACTTCCAATATTCACAGAGCTCACTTATGCAAAGGCAGTAAGATGGCAGATCAACTTAGGGCTGGATTGGATGGGATGACCCTACTCACAAACCTAACATTGCCTAGCCAACGGCTGGTGTGTAGGCGGATAAATTATACTATGCATCATTCATCATTTAGTGAATTAGCCCAGGATTGCTATGAATGTAATAGATTTTTGTTGTATACATGTTAACTAAGAGAGAGATATGTGGAAAGAAGCAAGCATCACCGCAAGGTTTCTTGAAGACTTAAGTTTAAAACTGACAGACAGTGTTACTTCTTCACATTTTATTGATTAGTGCTGAATAAGGAAAGTGGAAAACATGCTTCTCCTGGTGGAAGGGCCTGTGAAATTTACATCACAGAGGGTATAAATACAGTGAGTGGTAAAGGATTGAAGCCTCTCTCTTAAGTCAATTAACCATAAGTCCCTGCAAATAAAACAAAGGTTTGTCATAACTGAACCATTCCAATACCTATGCTTTTAGTGATAGTGAAGTATAGATCCACCATACCTATAATTGCCATTTGGATTTCTGGCAACTTTCTTCCTTTGTAGGAAGACTTCAGTCTCACTCTTTCATTTCAACTATATTACCCAGGGTTAACTGTCCACAGCAGTTCCTCCCCCAAGCAGCTTGCTCAAAATGATGGATTACATTCCATGTTTGTATTTTTCCAAAGAAAAAAGAAGAGCACAATAAAAAGAATTGACAAGATTTTCTTTTGACTCTAGAGCTCTGTCCAGGGAGAATTTGGGACCCATTAAACTGGGGTTCAGTCATGAGCAATGGAAAAGTAAAGTATATGTGTCCTTTCAGCTGATCTCTGGATTAAGAAGCCAATAATCAATCAATCTTGAACTTCACCTGGTGAGCCAACCTGTCTTGAGCCAAAATATTTATGGGAAACAGAAGAAACTCATGCCAGAAAATGACCTCATTTTATTTTTAGAGTGGAACTGGTCCATTGTGGAGCAAAGTAGATGACCTGGATGCTTCTGTCCTGGGAAACTCAGGTTTCAAAGACTGTCTTCAAACTGAATATATACAGTAAAGGTGTATAATTTTCATTATTGTATGTATTTGTTTTCCAAATACTTGTCAAGGTATCAGAATAAAAAATTAAGATACTCCCATGACAATCCAGGAAACTGAGGTAAAGAAAAATAAGATAAGCTAAAGGAAATACACCTGTGATTTTAAATTGTAATTAGGATTTGGGGACACTAGGAAAGTGGGAGGGAGGTGGTGGTGGGTGGCTATGACCAATATATATTGTATAAATATATAGAACTTTTCAAGAATAAAAATAATAAAAATATTATTTCAAAAATGCAATTAGTTGGGCTAGAGAAATGAATCAGTGGTTAAGACCACTGATAAATCTTCAAGAGGACCCAAGTTCAATTCCTATCACCCATATGCTAATACATAACCATCGGTAACTCAAGTCCCAGGGGATCCAATATCCTTATTTTGCCTCTGTAGACAACAAGCATTTGCATGGAGAGTGAAACACCCATACATATAGAATTATAAACAATAAATTAAAAAGTCTATGTAACTAGGGCTTTTATTTCATGACCTATATCACATGGGTATAAAAATGAGCACCCAAGTGCCATTTATTCTTGGGGCTTTAGGGTGACCAGGTGCGTAACAAGATAGCAAAAATTGTGACATTGAAAAGCCTTCAAGCATGGCCTGCAAAATTTCAGTCTATAAACCATAGCATCTTTCAAGCATTATGTTTGAGTAGCTCAGTATTTTAAAATAAATACTTGTAACACATTCTAAGGTTCTAATATTTCCTGTTTAATAAAAAAGCTGGAATTTGTATTGTTTTAAAAAGTATGATCTAGTAATACTAGGCTCACATTTCTTTATGAGTGATAACAACATATCAGCATGCAAGAGTGGGAACCTTTTGGATTGTCCATCCATTGTTGAGGTTCCCACAGTTTCTATCTGGACAAGTCCACACTCATGATATAATCTGGCCTCCATGGGTACAGATATGTTGTATTAGTTACTTGTCTAACCTCTTTGACCAAATTCCTGACAGCATACATTTAATAAAGAGGAGGCTTAATTTTACTCATGGCTCATGAGATACAGTGTATCACAGCAAGGGAGATTATGGTGTCTGGGTTGGACTCAGTCTACAGTGGTGGAAGCTTGTGGGTATTCACATCATGGTAGTTGATGAAAAACAGCGAAGGGAACAGAAGAGGAACTTAACTATATAACACTTAATGTCATCCATAGTAGCTTATATCTGCCAGTCAGGCTGTAAGTCATAAGGCTAAGCAGTCTCCAAAAGCAATGCTACCAGCCAGGGCACAAGTGTTTGGATATATGAGCCGACTAGGGCATTTCAGTCTCAAACTATCAAAGTGACACTTGTATAACATAAAATGCATTCAGTCTGACTCCAAAAGTACCACAAATTGTTCAAAATGTTAAAGTCCAAAGTCCTTTCTGAAACTTAAGGTAAATTGTCTATTGTGAACTTCTGAAAAAATGAAAGAATCACATACTTCCAATCCACAAAGGCAAAGAGTAAATACTCCCATTCTAAATGGGAATATTGGGTGTATAGCAAGGAAAAATTAGGCCAAAGTAAGGTGGAAATTCAACAAATACCAAATCCTGAAGCTTCATGTTCAATATTTGTCTTTCCATGGCATTATCTGGACTGTAACTGGCTTGAGAAACCACTTCCCCTTTCACTTTACTACCCGTAGCACATGTGGGTGTCTCTTGGACCTGTTCTACTAAAGTTATATAGCTATCTTAGTGAATGTCCCACAATCATGGCATCTACAATATCCTGGATTTCCATTGAAACTAAAGTTCATAGAGCCATGAACCACACATTCAGGAGCACCAAAAATGGAATCCAACCCTGCTAGACATTAGATTACATGTGCTCAAATGTAAGTGTTTTCTAAACTACAAACTTCCATGCTCTAGACTTGTATTCTGCACATTTACAAATAAAACAGTATTTGGGTGATACCAAGTTCTGCTGGCAACTTGAGATATAGCATAATGTCCCTGGACTGTCTGCAATGGCCTCTGGGTACCTTCAGGTATGAACCTGGGAAAACATTTCCCTAGGTAATCTCATTTTAGCGAAGAACTCTCTATCCAGTTATTCTTTTATAGGAACTCTATTTTCAATGATAGTTATTTTACTGAGTTTGTATTTTTATAACCCAGAGTTATTCATGGATAGGTAACACCCTCAAAGTACTTTTCCTATTATCTCTATGTGAGTCTTGCATCTCTCTCTAATGGCACTAATGTCTAACAATTGCACCCACTTTATGAGCACATGCCTTGTTTGTCTCTAGTTTTAAGTCTACCCACATTCATTTTCTAACCAAGCCTTATCTGTTTCACATCTTTCTCTTTTGATTTTGCTTTGAATGCTCATAATAAACATGATTAAGTGCAGAAAGCAGTAACCATGCTACTGCCTGAAAGTTATGCTGTCCTGCAATTTCCTCTAAAAGATAAATTAGTCTACTTCTTTCTAATTCACAGTTACTCAAATGTTCAAGATGTGGGAATAATGAAGCCAGATCCTTTGCTGAATGTAACATATGTGGCTTCTAGTCAAACTCTTGATAGGGTTCTTATTCTTCTTTGTAATCTCATATACACAGTTCTTACTATCTGTATTTCTATTGGCTCTCTGTATCTTCTGTACTACCATTTGAATGGCTCACTAAATTCTGCTTATAGCATTTCAGGGCTTCTATATCAAACATTCTGACACCATCCTGTATTCTTCCCAAAATCCAGCTCCAAAGGCCTAAATAATTACCTAGTTAATTTTCTCATAGAGCCCTCTTCTCTTGGTTCCATTTATTCACTGCTGGTAGTCAGGAAGCTCTTTGATAAGGTGATCAAATGCATGACAGAGAAAATAGGAAAATATTTATTCTGGCTCATGGTTTATGAATTATAGTTCATATCAGGGAAGTCTAATGGCTGCCATGGATTTAGTTTCTGGTGGCAGTGACTCGTGGCTAGTCATACCACAATTAGAGATGAGAAGCATCAGAGGAACCAGAACATATACCTCTCCAGGACTAGTGTTAGTAGACCTTGTGTTGCAACTAGGCTTGTGAGCTAGACCATGTCTAAAGCCTATGTTACTTCTCCAAACATTGCTAACAGTTGAGGAACAAATGTTTAAATGCAAGAGTCTCTGGAGAGCATTTTAGGTTCAAACCATCACACACATCAGATTCTTAGATACATGATTCTTTAGAACACACACACACATACACACACACTTGTACTCATGCATGCGTATATACACACATGTATTCATGCATACACATGCATACATACATACTCACATCTTGAGTTTCCATTGCATTTCCTTGGAAAAATATCCCTTTAGTATACATTTCAGAATAACTTTTTTTTACCTTAATATAAAGATATCAGGGTAAATTTGTTCATCTCTGAATAGTAGGCTTCTGCTTCATTTTCACTCCAACTTGGGTTAGTAGGGGAAGACATCTTATAGAATGATTACCTTAAGACCTCTTACTTAGATTCCTGGAGTAGCTTTTGATAGGGCTTTCTTGCTTCCAATTTCTCCTGTCATTAAATCTCTCATTCATGTGGCTGCTGATAATCTATTTAAAATGCACATATTACCATGTTACCTTGTGAATAAATTTATTCTATGTTTAATACCCTTAACTGTTTTTCATTGTCTACAAAATTTTCAGTCTCCTTTTGCCTGTTATATAATGCTTTTATGACCTTCATACAGCTTAACAGATCTCAATTCCTGAGACTCTTATATCACAATAAAGGTAGCTGCTTTGGTAGGTGATAGCAGGGTGGTGAGTAAAAATGGGAAAAACAAATGTGGCATGGTAGTGGTACACTCCTGAAATTCTGGCACTTGGGAGGCTAAAGCAGGAGAATCTCTCTTGCGGGCCGCAAGAATATATTATAGAGATACAGCTGTGTATTAAAGCTATACTTTGACTGGCCAAGGGTCCGTCAAATGGGAAGCCATTTATCATGGAATATTTGGCGTTATCCAGTTTTTAGTATTTCATCTGTTTTCTGCTATGAAATTCTTGTGTGCCCAAATCCTTCCAAACCATTTTGGCAAATAGCTAAGATTCTCAGACACTGCTCCATTAGGTACTAACTCCCTCACTGAACCTACAAGACAAGCAAGCTCCTAGATGTATAGCTTTGTTTCTTGTGCAAATGAAGCTCAGACCATCCCCTTCCTTCATTCCTAAGGGCATAGCAGAGAGATTGACTGAGAACAATAGGGCTTTTTGCAATACCAGGGGCAGTAAGGACTGGAGCAGAATTCCAGAGGCAGACATAGAACTGAGTGGCCAGAGAGAAAAGAGGAAGACAGAGGTTCTGTAGAGGGTAAAGCAGATCTCTTGTAGAGATTATCAGGGCCAAGGATAAGGAACCAGGAAGGATAGATGGAAGACAAAGGATCAGAGGATGAAGATCAGGTCAAAAGCATAGCAGCTTACTAAAACTATGAGGACAGAAAAACTGGGCACATAGAGGAGCTGAATATGAGGACAGAGCTGAAGCTGTGTTGATAGAATGTTGTCATAGAGGAATAAAGTTAACGGATGAAAGAATGCAGTGTACATAGATTCCTTTCCCTTAGATACCCCACGCCATACATAGTGTCTTTCCCAGGACTCTGGAAGGAATTTTCTCAGGGCAGGAACTTGGGAAAATTCCATCATCCATTGATCTCGAGTGTAAGGATAGCCTGAACAAAGTGAGAGCCTCCAGCAATAAAATTAAATACAATAAAATTAAACAAAATAACAGCCAAGTAAAGAAAAATACACACACACACACACACACACACACACACACACACACACACAATTTCCAGTAGACAATGTACTCTAAACAAAGTTTCCTGTAGACTATTGTATGAAAGCAAATCCAAGGCTGCTACTTTACTGTAGGGAAGTTTCAAGAGCTGAGACCCAAATTAAGCAATGTGTAGGTCACAGAGGCATTGTATAACAGACAAGGGAGACTGACAATTATTTTATAGACAATGAAAAACAGTTAAGGGTATTAAAAAGAGAATAAATTTATCCACAAGATAACATGGTAATATTTGCATTTTAAATAGATTACCTTCAGCCACATAAATGAGAGATTTAATGACAGGAGAAACTGGAAGCAAGAAAGCTCTATCAAAAGCTACTCTAGGAATCCAAGTAAGAGGTCATAAGGGACTCGTTTGAGAAATCCTCTAGGAAGAAAATGCAGCAAATCAAGAGATATATTATTTTGACATTTATTGAACATTAATTGTGTATAGGATACTATGGGAAAAATTAACTATCTAATCCAACTTTCTATGAATGTTTCAATCTGCTTTACAGCCTCCCTGGTAAGCAGCTCCCCAGATCCTGAAAACTTCCAATGATAGGGAGCTAAATCCCTCAAGCTGCACTCAACTCCCTCTTTAATTATTAGAAATGACTACATCCTATGGCTTTCTTAGATTGATTTCATGTTGATCCTGCCTCAACTTCAAGTCCCATCCTCTGGAGCTACAGTGACAAAACATGTTTCCTGTTCTGCTTGACAGCATTTTTGGTATTTGAAGGGAAAAATCAAGTTTCTCTAAGGTTTTATCTTCACCTAAAATTTTTACTTTAACTTTTTATGGTGTGCAACATCATCCACCTACCTGATTATTTGCTGTAAACACCCTCATCTAAAGTACAGCTTCAATATCATCACAAAGCCCTGAGGTCATGTGTCTATGGATGGATTCCACCTTCCAGTAGGCCTCCCGACTTGAGCCCTATTTTAAAGGAGGAGGTTGGGGAAAGGCCAATCAAAACGGAGGGTGCATTAAATATGTATATGGGAACTTACAACCTTGCAACCCAAGGTTGGACTATCTGCTCTATGGCAGATGTTGTGCCGATGTTCTTTAGGTGATGGTGAGGGAGAAAATGGCCACCTAGTAGAAAGGTCTAATTTATTTTGTTATGTGCAAGTGTGCATGCTTGTGTTCGCGTGTACCTGCTTGTTTGTGTATGTTCATGTGTACCTGCTTGCACATGTGCACACATCCACACATAGTGTACAGTGTGTTTGAAGGCCAGAAGTCAATCTAAGGTGTCATTGCTAAAAAATAAAAATTAAAAAAAAAATGAATGAAGAAAAGAAGTAGAATGCATGGGTCTGAAACAACAGAGGAGAAGTACTAGATGTTAAAGGTTTAAGCAGGGATGGGAGCAGGGGCATGAGGTAAAGGTTGATATGGTAGGTTAGCCAAAAGTAAGGGTGAATAAAGAAGCCTTATGAGAACCTGCTAGTTTATAATATACATATCATAACTGGTGACAGTGTTGAAAAGTGGCAGAGTGCTCAGCCATGGGTAGGGTATCTACAACAACCTCCCCCACTTCAAGATTTAGGTAACATCACAGAAAAGAGCACAGGAAGAATTTGAGTCCGCAGATGAGGAGTGCTGACAAGAGCTTTCTTCTAAACATTTTATAACTGTTGCATGTACAAATACAAGTTATAGTTAACTGTAGTAGATCTATGTGAACCAAGAAAGTTAAAATTCCAGCATGGATGAAAGAGGGAATCCTGAGGTCCTATCCCTAGCTGAGGAGCCATACAGATGATTACTGCTAGGGTAGAGAGAATCACTTTTTCTTAGTAGTCTGACCATAGGTTGCCCATGCTCATGTGTCCACCCCACATCCATGTGCATACAGGCAGCACTAATGGGATTCATGGGTTTTATTAAAAAGAATAAAGAAGAGTGGGCATGAAATTGAAAGGGAGATTTATGGGGGATACCGAGGGGGAGAGTTGGAGGTGCTTATGTTCATTAAACATTATATCCCTGAATAAAATTTTAAAATAATTAATTCAAATATAAAATTATTTTCATGTTTTACATTTTTATTGTGCTGGATTACATACAACCAGTTTTAGGTAAGAATGTAGTGTATTTTGAGCACAAGCCTCTGTTCTCCAATACTCTTCCCTCTCTCACTTCTCTCCCAACCACTAGTCCCTTTGTTCCCTAGACAGTTTAATTTTTGCTTTCATGTCATCAATAGACATATAATTTCATGTGTATACATAATATCTAGGACCCACAAATGAGAGAATATTTGTGATATTTGTCTTCCTGAGACTGACTTAATTTGTTTAATGCGATTATTTCTAGTTACATCTACTGTTCTGAAAATAACGTAACTTCATTTTCTTTTAGCTGAAACAATCCGCAGTGTATGTAAACCATATTTTCCTTATTCATTCCCTTGTTGACAGACACCCAGGCTGTTTCCATAATTTAGTTATTGTGAATAAATATTACTAGGCAAGGGGGCTCTGAGACACTGACTTTGTGTCTTTGGGATGGATAAGCAGCAGTTGCATAGCTGGGTCTGAACCCTGATTTTCTGAGCAATCATACTTGAAACTACAGCTCGGCACTCTCTTTGCTTTTTCTCATTTTGGTAAGCAAGGTCATTACTGAGACACTTAATCATTAGGAAAGGTCAACTGGTTGAACTGGGGGGGCATGGTGATAAGAACAAGGGTGCTCAGGGTCTAAACCCGGGGCAGGTGGCATCAGAATTGTCCCAGAGAACATATAAAAGTGGGACATCTCAGGCTATGGAATGCAAATTCTCACCCAAATCTAATGGTTAGTTGTCTGGGGCGTAGGGTGCTGATCTGCCTTTTCATGAGCATTCAGAACACTTTCTACAAATGTTGAAGTTTTAGACGCATTGCTTTTGCAGGCCTCTGACAACGTGTTAAAGGAGATTTCCAAAGCCCATACACTTAAGTTTTAACAAACAATTTTCCTTTCCACATAGGAAGCTTAAGCAGTTTCTTTGGGAAACATGGGCAACATCAGCATAAGATGCTGGCGTTTAAACACTGGGGGAGGGGAGCAACTGTCCTAATTAAGTCCTACAATCCTCTGGTTGTTCGGAATATTTTTTTTAAAAAATAGAAAGAAAAAGAAAAGAAAACAAAACAATATGCCTTTGGTCAATCCATTACAGAAAAGGACTGAGCTGCTGACCTTTTCATTCTGCTGGGGCTGTGTGTGCAGCAACACAGTAACCTTTTCCAGCTGGAATAGAAAGTTCAATTAAGTTTGTTGGCTCAGAAATCTGCCGTGTCCCGGAGAGCAGATTAGGCATTTAGGGGCTGCAATTATCCATCTGCTGCTTCTGCAAAACGGAAGAGAACGTATACCCGTCATGCCTACCTATGGGCATATACAGAAGAAGATACACGCATATCTGTGCATGTAGAAATGCAGGGGCTACAGACAAGCAGTGGTAGCAGCTGAGAAATTCAATCTTTCTCAAAGATGGGTTCCTTAAACATTGTTGGTGATGAGTTTTAGCTTTTTTTCTGTTGTCCTTAGATTTACTCATGAAATATATTCTGACTACATTCCTTCTCCTCCACCAACTCCCCCTTGTTCCCTCACCTTCCTAACCCTCAAAATTTTTCTTCAATCTCTTTCAAATAAGAAAGCAAAACCAAAAGAGCACACGCAACAAACATGCACACAAAAATAAAATAAAATAACTTACAAAAAACATAAATCAAAACAAACAAGCAAAAGAGAAGAGAAAAAGCCAAAACAAAATAGAAACTCCACAGGAAAACGATTTAGTTCATTTTGTGTTGACAAGATTCTCCTGGGTATGAGGCCTAGCCTTGAGAGAGGTCAATATGCCAGTGACACATCATTGAAAAAAAAAAAAAAACAACTAGATTTCCCTTTGTTACTATTGTTATCAGATGCAAAGTTTGAGGGTGGCACCTTGTGGGACCCAGGGTCCACTTGCTCCTTCCAGAGTAATCCAACTAGTTGGAATCTGAACAGGTCTTATATGTGCTGTCACAGTCTCCCTGGGGTCATATGTGTATCAGTCCTGTTGTATCTGAAAGACACTAGTTTCTCAGAGTCATTTGTCATATTTGGTTCTCACAATTGCTGTACATTCTCTTCCACATAAATGTCTGAGCCTTTTGGGGAGGGCTTCGACCAAGACATCCCATTTAGAACTTAGTGCCCCAAAGTCTCTCACTTTCTGCAAACTGTCCAGTTATGGATCTCTGTGTTAATTTGCCTCTAGTGAAATAAGGAGCTCCTCTAATGTGGGGGGAGTAAGGCATTGATCTGTGGGTAGAACAGTACATATTAGAAGTCATTTTATTACTATGTTGTTTTAGCAGAAAAACAGGGTTTCCTCTGGGCTCAGGACCTATCTAGTGTGACCACTTTAGCAATGCCAGGTATGGATTACTGCTCTTGGGGAGTGCCTTAAATCCAATCAAAAAGTGGTTGGTTACTGTCATAACATTTATGCCATTATTGCACCAGTATATCTTGTAGGCAGGCTACTGTTGTAGGTTGAAGGTTTTATAGCTGTATAATACTGATGATTACCTTTCTTCTCTGGTAGGGTTAAGGATATCGTCTTGTACCCTGAATGGGTATGGTAGGGGTGAAGCTTCTATAGGCACCAGCTCTACTTCTCCATGTTTGAGAACTTTGTAAGTGTTTTCCTCGGCAACAGAGTCTTACCATTAGGCTATGGAGAGAAAGCAATAGCCTTGGAAATAGTCTGTGATGTTTGGTGAATTTTATTGGAGCATCTTAGACAATGACTCTGAAAGATGTCATCCCTTCCTTGCCATAGAGGTTTTACTCAGTGGCATAAGTTATCCAGTTGATGATATTGTCTCCACTATTATATGTGACTCCATTTAAATTTCTTTCATATATTGTACGAAGCTTCTATATTAGTAAATTTTTATGTGGTTCAGTATATGGCCTTTAGTGTTAGTAGTCTTTCCCATATTCCCTTCTTTACCCTTCTTTCTTATCCCCCTTTCTCCTTGGTTTCTGGTTTCTGGCCATCATGTTCACCTGTTCTTCATAGCTAGGCCTTCTGGTGAGCTCCTTAGTTATTTTAAAGGAAGAACATAGTCTTGACCTATGATATCAGTATATGATATACCCTTTGTTATTCAGGTGGCTATATAACCACTCTGTTTTCAGCATAGTAATTTGCACAATGTAAAACTTTAATGTGGCCTTTACCTCTCTGAGCTTTCTTTTCCTGATCTTTTAAATGGATATAACAGTATTAACTTCACAAAAGGACTATGAAGACTAAACATGACAAAATTGATGGTTTGATGGGTAGTTTACAAACTAAATGGTAGTTATAATTTTCATGTTATTGATTATTGCTCTGACTTCATGCTGTGCCTTTGGTGGCTAGGTTTTCAATTGTTTCCTCTTATAACTATGTTCCATGTCTAGAAATGGAACATCATCTGCCTTTGCCTTGGCAATGTTCTTTATGCCTTTCCCATGCTAGGACTCATCCCTGCTTTGTTCTCCTATCAGAATTGGTAAAATGTGAGTAAATCTCACATCTACTCTAGCATGTTCTAAAGGTTACTCTCAGAAAAGTAGAGAAGTGAGATTCTTTAAAAGTAAATTAGATAAATTTCTGTCTTCATTCCCTTCCAGCTCTCTGATTAAAGCTCTCTATAGTATTTAAATAGGATGACATTTCCTCACAGTGGCCTGCAAAATTTAGAATGATCTTGCTCTTACTTAATCCAGCTTCTGTTCTCTGACTTCTGGATTACAATGTGTTGAACACAATAGTTTGTAGGCACCTGAACCCAGATCTTTCCTGACTCAGGACTTTCGAATATCTGTTTGTCTGGTTTGCTCTTTCTCCAATTAATATCATTTCTCTTTCTTGCAATATCATGCAGCTACCTTGAAGGGCCTTTCTGGATTGCCCTTTCTAAAGTAATCCACAACTGTCATGGTACCATCTATTTACTTTTTGTCCAGTGCCATTTTTTATTTCCTTTGTAATTCACTTGTTATTTTGTCATCTATCTTCTTACCATGATGGAGTTGCCCCATTTAGGCTCTGTCTGAGAATAAGTCTTGCTGTGCATCTCTGTACCTGTTTCAATCATCTGCCTGAGGAAGCCCCCATATCATGACCATCTCTGCATCTATTCCCATCAAATGCCTGAGGAAGCCTCTCATATCATAACCATCTCTACATTTGTTCCCATCTTCTGCCTGAGGCTGCCCCTTATATCATGACCAAATAAGACATTGATATACAAGTACAGAGGTGGAACAATATTTTTAATGAAATCTAAAATTCTTAGGTAAATAAGATTTGTTCTCTTTTAAATTCTGCTTGGTGTACTCAATATGTTTATGGACAATAAAATGTTCAGACCATGTATAGCAATAAAACTTTTACCTACAAGCTTGTACAATCCAGCCTAGGAAGCCAAACAATATTTCTGGATTGTACCTATCAGAGAAAGCTAAATTTGGCTCCCCAATGGATCCTTGTCTTCACTTTCCAAAAACAACAGCTTTCAATCATCATTCACCTAAAGATAATGCCTTTTTTGCCTTAAAACCGATCAAATATTGAAAACTTGGTGCACACATGGTAGCTGTATTTCTTATACATTATCTGGCTTCCAACAGGCAAGAAGCATATGATCCAATACTTGTGAGATGGATTTCTGGGGCACAATAGCATTGTTGGGAGGTAATGAAGAAAAAATGATGGAGGTTAGTAGGTAGAAATAAGTCACATGCAATACAAGTTTGAAGAGGAGAACATGCACTGGACCTGTTCTGTTACTTTATTTCCTTTTCAGAAGTCAGGTGCTCTAATTTACCACATGGTCCCTACTATGAGGCTCAGTTTTGTTTCAGACCCACAGCAATGGGTCAACCAACTGTGAACTGAAATCTCTGAAACCATGAGCCAAAATAAATCTTTTTTTGAGATGCTTATGTGCTTATGTTAATAAATACAAGCAATACACCAACCCTTCTGAATACTCACAGGTCTCTGTCAAACATAAGTGATTCTATTTGACCAACCATCTTGCTACAGTAAGTTCTGAATAAACATCTTCCACTTTTTCTTATTGGATAATCTATGTTGATTTCTATATGCATATTTTAGTTATCACTGAGAAATGAACCAAACTCAAACTTTTTTTGTTTTAGGGACCCTGTTTATTAGGCCCATCATAATTTGGGATCCAAAAACTTAGTGGAGACTCAGCCAGCTGTTTTCTTCCTTGGCCAGGAAAATCCACTTCCAACATGGCTTCTTTCTGTTCATGGGTAGGAGTACGTACAACAATTCAGGGTGCTTTGGCCTCTTTCATTTCATTATGTTTCAGACTTTAAATTCCCAACCTTTGATGTTCTCAGAGGAGCCACACTTCTTACACAGAATCTGGCCTCCAACAGAAGTATATTTGGTAGCACAAAGATCCATTGACATAGACGTTCAATTTAATTGTTCAGACACATTACATGGTCTACTGATGTTCCAGTGGAACTGAGGACGTAGACACCAACTTATAACAGAGGACTGGCACCATTATGTTATAGAAGAAGATGCAGACTGGAAAATATTGTTGTGACCATCTATGAACATACGGTCTTACATGTTTCTTCTCCTTTTGTGTTAGCTATAAGCAGTGTCCCTATTTTCTTGTCCTGAGTACAGATAATTCTTATGTTTTCAAGGTTTAAGGTGTTTGCAAAGTGCTGTGTGATGTCTTTCTGTACGCTGTGAATGTGTGTTTCTCTGATTGGTTGACAAATAAAGCTGTTTTGGCCCATGGCAAGGCATCTTAGAGGCAGGCAAGAAATTCAAGCAGATAGACAGGAAAAAGAAAGGAGACAGAGAAGAGATGCCAGGTGCTGCCAGAAGAAGCAAGGCATGAAAGTCCTGTAAGTCACAGCAATGTGGCAACTTATAGATTAATAGAAATGGGTTAAGTTATAGGAGCTAGCTAGTGAGAAGCCTGAGCCATTAGGCCATACAGTTCATAATTAATATAAGCCTCTGTGTGTTTATTTGGGTTTGAGTGGCTGTGGGACCAGGTGGGACACAGGAAACCTTCTGACTACAGCAAACATCATTATACCTGCCTGTAATGTCTTCTTTCTCAATCCTTGTATAGTTAAATTTGACTTTCACATATTATCTATATATTTTCACATATTATCTATAGTGTCCCTCACTGATATGTAATTATTAATGGAAACATTTCCTGATATCCTTCAACAAGCTGACATATAGAAACTAAACCATACTCTCCCCATTTTCTTCTTTCATAGCATTTATCCAAGCATGGAAATATATGCTTCTAGTATTGTTGAGTGAATCCTCAACTTTGTTTTTCATTCCATTGTGAGTGTAAGTTTTAGTGGACAGTATATAGGTCTAAACTCATCATAATTTTGTATATGGAGTAGTAAGTCTAATTCCTACCACATAACAGCTTCTTAGAAGATTATTTATACTTTTACTGTTTTTATACTGTCATATAAAGCAGGAATTGACATTACTAGTTTTATTCTTGAGCTCATTGAATAAGTCAATACACATGGTATTCTCACTTTCAGGTTGTCATTAGGATGCATGGAACTCTTAGTTGTTTTGCTCTCATTAGTCTTTGAAGAATGCAGACAGTGCATATTAAAAGTATCCACTCATGATGGCTTA
The DNA here is from genome assembly GCF_949786415.1 of Peromyscus eremicus. Taxonomy (NCBI): domain Eukaryota; kingdom Metazoa; phylum Chordata; class Mammalia; order Rodentia; family Cricetidae; genus Peromyscus; species Peromyscus eremicus. The sequence goes on along the minus strand of NC_081417.1, from coordinate 86,113,993 downwards.
TGGCTTGATGTACCCATGGACAAGTGACAAAAGACACTGCAGACTGTTGGTCATGTGAATATGATTAGAAGCTCAAGCTCTCTAAAGTCACCGGGATTGTGAAGAATCTTGTGACATATTTGTAGCCCAGAGAAAGATAAAAATTCTAAATTTAAAGTATGGTTTCTACTGAATATGTATTATTTTCACAAAAAGTTGAAAAACCATAAGTCAGACCATTAAGTCAGAGCTGTCTGCATAGTGATAATGGCATTGACTTTGTCCTTAGGCAGACCTAGGTTTGAATATATTTTTACTGTGTGATTTAGGGAATTTATCTAGATATCTCTCACCTTCATAACTTTTCTTACTATAGATTAGGAACAATAAACAATGTATGTTTCATGAAATCTTTTTAAGACTATGGCAGGTAAAATCATAAAATATTTAACACAATCCTTCATAATCTCTATAATGGTATAACTATATATGCAGTGGGAAATAGACAAATTTAGCATAGTATTGACACCGCATGATGCAACTTTTGCTCAAATCTTGGAATATCTGGTTTTGTCTAATTCAACTATCTTTGTCAAGGTAACTAGAAAATAATTCATTATTAGTCTATAAAAGCAATTAGGAATGACTTCTATTTAAATCAGAATAATTAACTTATTGTTTTTTTATGAAGATAAATAATCTGGTTTTTTTTTTGCTTATTCTAGCTGTTAACTTTTTCATTCCCTTGTCTTTTAAATGCTGGATAGAATGACAAATTAAACATTTGAAGTATTTCTATTTTTTGATGGGAATATAACAAACTTTGGGTATAGCTAATACTTAGGAAAATTAAGCTGTTACAGATGGCAAAAAACCCCAACATTTTATAAACTCTTCCAGGACCAGTGATTGAGCCAACATATTGCCCCACAGAAAAACAGTTTACTTATATATCAGAAGCTTTATATGTACAACCTGTTAACACAGCCCCATTTTAAAGATGATTAAACTGAAGGTCAGAGAATAAACATTGTTCAGTGATGTAGCAAACATTTGCATCAGAGTTGGTGGTAGCTTCCGCAGGTGCTCTTCTATTCTGAGTCTTTTCACAGCTTGTTCCAGCTTGGAAGAGTCAGGCAAAGGCAGCAGAAAGTGATCACAGCAGAGAAATTAATTTCAAGTTGCCTTAGTCATCATTTTCAGACTTCAAAGCACTGACGTGGATTAGCAGCCTGGCAACTTCCTCTGATAGCTATGCTTGTTGGTGGCTGGGGTGGCCCTCCAGATCCTCTGCCAGTCCCACCATTAGACAGGATGTGTCTGGGAAGAAAAATTTGCAGCCAAGTGTTCTGCCATTCTGATCCCCATCTATGTCAATTTTGTAATTTATGGATGTACTTTTCCCTGTACTGAAAAGAAGATGCACAGGACCTTTGGAAATAATTCAATTTCTTTCAAGGAAACACATTTGGGGAAATTATTGTTAATGCATCTGAGTAAGAGGTGCTCACCCTCAACAAATATGTCATGCAATTATAGCTAAGATGAGACAGTGACAACCGGTGAGCATCAATCATTTTCCAGATCAATATTAGCCATGTAACATGCAATCAAACCTAATCAACACCCGTTGATTAAAGAACAGAGCTTTTATTGCAGCTCGCAGTGTCACAGTCCCTGGAAAGAATTGGCCTGGAGTCCTTGACATGAAACTGGAGGTGGAAATAAACATCTAACTATGGATGTTAGAACTAACCAAATTTGGATCAGATCCTATAAAAAATGTTTAAATCATGTATTCATTTGTGTAGTGGTGATAATGATGAAGACTTGTAGTACATACTTTTGGTACTGTACACTAAGCTAAGTATACACTAAGCTAATCTGTAATCTATCATTTCATATATTGTTGTATGTGGGGTATGTGTTCCAGTGTAACCTCTTTCCAATGAGAAGAATGAGCATCAGGGTTAGGTGACTTACTGAAGATGAAATACCCTGACCCCATGCTGGTCTCAGAATCACTTGGGAAGCCTTAATGTGCATTTACTTATTTTTGTATTTTTAAATGGATAACATTGAGAGTCACACTCACACAGCTGTTATTATGGTGAGATTATGAATAATGTGTTAAGTGTGCTCCTTTGTTTTTATACTTTCTTGTCAACTGCAGTCCTATTCCTTTAAAATAGATCCTCTTGAAAATTTCTTCCTCTTACATAATATCCGTATAAGTCCTTCTCCTTATCAATTGCAGCCTCTAATAACCACTATAGTACTCTGTGATTCATGAGATCAACACCTTCAGATTCCATATGAGTCAGATCATGTGGTACTGATCCCTTTGTGCCTGGCTTATTGCACTTAAAAATATTTCTAGTTCTACCCATGTTATTGTAATGACATGATTTTATTGATCTTATCTAAATTTATTCTATTGTCTTTCCTTACTTCATTCATTAATTCTTCTTTTGGTGGCCACTTAGTTTTCTCTTATATCTTATCTATTGTAAATAGTGCTACAATAGCATGGAAGGACAGATCTCTCTTAGAATACTCATTTGAATATATGTGAATATAGATCCAATACTGAAATTGCTGGATCATAGGATTATTTCATGTTTATTTTTTATTAAGAAATTTTTTATTCATTGTACATACCAACCACAGAATACCCTCTCTTTCCTCTTTTCCCTCGGCTTTCCCCTCAAACCTGCCACCCATGGCCTCCTCTGACAAGGTAAGGCCTCCCACGGGAAGTGAGCAGAGCCTGGAACATTCAGTTGAGGCAGATTCAGTGGGAGGCCACTGCCTCAAGGCTGTGCAAGGTGTCCCACCATAGGTAGTTGGCTCCACAAAGCCAGCTCATGTATCAGGGATGGATCCTGATGCTACTGCTGGGGGGGGCCTTAAGCAGATCAAGCTACACAACTGTCTTGCTTGTGCAGAAGGCCTAGTCTAGGCCCATGGAGGCTCCACAGCTGTTGATCTAAAGTTAATGAGTTCCCACTAGTTTGGTTTGGTTGTCTCTGTAGGTTTCCCCATCATGATCTTGATGCCCCTTGCTCATAGAATCTCTCTTCCCTCTCTTTATCTGGACTCTTGGAACTTGGCCTGGTGCTTGGCTGTGGATCTCTGCATCTGCTTCCATCTGTTACTGAATGAAGGCTCTATGATGAAAGGGTATTCACTGATCTGATTACTGGAGTAGGCCAGGTCAGGCACTCTCTCCACTATTACCAGTAGTCTATGCTGGGGTCATCCTTTTGGATTCCAGGGAAATTCCCTAGCATGTTTTTTCCCTATCCCCACGATGTCTCTCTGGTATCTCATGGTATCTCTTCCATTGCTCTCCCACTCTGTTTCTGTTCCAGCTCACCATCCCATTCCCTTATGTTCTCATCCCCCATCCCCTACCCTCTATTGCTCCCTTCACTCCCAGTTTACTCATGGAGGTCTCATCTGTTTCCCCTTCCCTAGGTGATCCATGCATCCCTCTTAGGGTCCTCCTTTTTAGCTAGCTTCTCTGGAGCTTTGGGTTGTGGTCTGGTTATCCTTTGCTTTACATCTAGTATCCACTTATGAATAAGTACATACCATGTTTGTCCTTCTGAATCTGGGTTACATCACTCAGGATGATATTTTATAGTTCCATCCATTTGCCTGCAAATTTCATGATGTCATTATTTTTTACCACTGAGTAGTACTCTACTATATATATGTACCACATTTCCTTTATCCATTCTTTGGTTGAGCAGCATCTAGGTTGTTTCCAGTTTCTGGCTATTATGAATAATGCTGCTATGAACATAGTTGAGCAAGTGTCCTTGTGGTATAATTGAGCATTCCTTGAGTATATGCCCAAGAGTGGTATCATGGGGTCTTGGGATAGATTGATGCCCAATTTTCTGAGAAACTGCCATACTGATTTCCAAAGTGGATGTATAATTTTGCATTCCCAGAAACAGTAGAGGAGTGTTCACCTTGTTCAGCATGCTCTCCAACATAGGCTGTTATCAGTGTTTTTTTTTTTTATCTTAGCCATTCTGACAGGTGTTAGATGGTATCTAGAATCATTTTGATTTGCATTTTCATGATGATGAAGGATGTTGAGCAATTCCTTAAATGTCTTTTGGTCATATGAGGTTCTTCTGTTGAGAATTCTCTGTTTAGGCCTTCAGCTCATTTTAAATTTGATTGGTATTTTGATGTCTAGTTTTTTGAATTCTTTATATATTTTGGAGATCAGCCCTCTATCAGATGTAGGGTTGGTGAAGAACTTTTCCTATTCTGTAGGCTGTTGTTTTGTGTTATACTGTGTCCTTTGCCTTAAAGCAGCTTCTCATTTTCAGGAGGTCCTATTTATTAGTTGTTGCTCTCAGTGTCTATGCTACTGGTGTTATATTTAGGAAGTAGTCTCCTTTGCCAATGAGTTCAAGGCTACTTCCTACTTTCTCTTTTATCAGGTTCAGTGTAACTGGATTTATGTTGTGGTCTTTGATCCACTTGAACTTGAGTTTTGTGCATGGCAATAGATATTGATATATTTACAGTCTTCTACATATTGACATCCAGTTATGCCAGCACCATTTGTTGGAGATTTTTTTTTTCCATTGTACAGTTTTGGCTTCTTTTTCAAAAATCAGGTGTTCATAGCTGTGTGGATTAATGTCAATCAGTGTCTTCAAATCACTTCCAGTGGTCCATGTGTTGGGTTTTAATGCCAATATCAGGCTGTTTTTATTACTATAGCTCTATAGTAGAGCTTGAGGTCAGGGATGGTGATGCTTCTAGAAGTTGCTTTATTGTACAGGATTGTTTTAGCTATCATGAGTTTTTGTTTTTCAATATGAAACTGAGTATTGTTCTTCCAATATCTTTGAAGAATTATGTTGAGATTTTGATGGGGATTTCATGGAATCTGTAGATTGCTTTTGGTAAGTTTGTCATTTTTACTATGTTAATCCTACCTATCCATGAGCATGGGAGAGCTTTCCATTTTCTGATTTCTTCTTCAATGTCTTTCTTCAGAGACTTAAAGTTATTGCCATACAGGTCTTTCACTTGCTTAGTTAGAGTTACCCCCAACGTACTTTATATTATTTGTGGCTATTGTAAAGAGTGGTGTTTCTCTGTTTTTTTCTCAGCCTTTTTGTCATTTGTATACAGGAGAGCTACTGAATTTTTTGAGTTAATCTTGTATCCTGTCACATTACTGAAGATGTTTATCAGCTGTGGGAGTTCTCTGGTAGAATTTTTGGGGTCACTTATGTATACTATCATATTGTCCGTAAGGAGTGAGAGTTTGATTTCTTCCTTTCCAATTTGTATTCCTTTCATCTCCTTTTTGTTTTCTTATGCTTTAGCTAGAACTTCTATATTGAATAGATATAGGGAGAGTGGACAGCCTTGTCTTATTCCTTATTTTAATGGAATCACTTTGAGTTTCTCTCCATTTAATTTGATTTTGGCTGTTGACTTGCTGTATATTGCCTTTATTTTTTCTGATTCCCATCCTCTCCTCCAAAAGGGTAAGTTCTCCTATGGAGAGTCAGCAAAGTCTGGTACATTCAGTTGAGGCAGGACCAAGCCCCTCTCCCCTGCATCAAGGCTGAGCAAGGCATGCCACCATAGGTAATGGGCTCCAAAATGCCAGCTCATGCACCACGGATAAATCTTGGTCCAACTTGGTCCCTCAAGCAGACTAAGCTACACAACTCAAGATCATGATGAGGAAATCTACAGAAATAACTGAACCAAGGTTGCAGAAACTCATGAACTTTTGACTGATCACTGTGGAGCCTGCATGGAACTGATGATATTTTTATATTAAAATTATCTCAAAATTATATAAATACTGTTAAAGGAACATAGGAAAGAAGATACCTGCTGGGGAGAGGGCACAGCTTTGTTTTATGCATGAAGTAAACATTTCCCTCACTAACAGCAGTTGTATGCTTTAGTAAGGATGACTCTGGTCTCAAATGAGAAAGAAGAGTACTGTTTGATTTAGAAAGAGTAGAGTGAGAGGCATCTTGGTTAAAAGGTCCAATGATTACAGGCATGCAGGAGAAACTGAATGATTTAGCCTCAGGCAATAGGAAGTCAACAGCTCTAGGAATGAACAGGTCTATCTACCTTGGTCTCTTAGATCTTTCTGTTGGGTATCATCTCTTTCTGATGCTTTCTTTGCCATGTATTGTCTACTCTTCCTTTGTCTTGCATATCTTTGTTGTATGGCTATGCTTTGGTCTTTTTCCTTTCTCCTTTCTAGAATTCTGTAAGTTCAATTTTTGTTTTTACAGAACTTCAGCTTGCAGGGGCTTTGTTCTGGTCCTTACACTTGTCTTGAGTCAAATTTCTGGCTTCTGCAGTTTTGAACGGTGGCACATGGAAGGTGTTTAAGAAACCCAATTCTGATATAATCAATTGATAATGGAAGAGGATTTACTTCATATGAGCCTTAAACTGTTTGGATATTAGACAGGAAATGTCTTTAAATGATTGAGTACAGCAGAGATTGAAAGATGGGTAAGGTCTTCTGAATCTGTAGTCTTAATATTTGAAATTCACTTGATGGCTAACTAGAGATTTGTAACTCCAATTTTAAAAGATCTTATTAATAAAAAACAAACCCAGAGCCAGATATTGGGATGAATGCTGAAAGATCAGAAAAGCAGAATAAGCCTCACCTCACCAACTTCTCAGCCGATCCTGGTCCTCACGCCTTACATACCTTTATGCTTCCTGCCATAACTTCCTGGGATTAAAGGTATGTGTCTTTCCCAGGCAAGACATGAGATCTCAAGTGCTGGGATTAAAGGCGTGTGTCACCATGTCCAGCAGTTTCCAGTGTGGCCTTGAACTCACAGAGATCCAGATGGATCTCTACCTCTGAAATGCTAGGATTCAAGGCATGTGCTACCATTTTGTGGCCTCTATGTCTATTCTAGTGGCTGTTCTGTTCTCTGGCCCTCAGATAAATTTATTAGGGTACACAATATATCAACCACAGGGATTCTTCCTCAGAAGCTGAAATTTTTACTTTAAGGCTCTGAATACTCAGTTCATGACTTCCATAAGTATTTTGTAATAAATTAATCTATTTCTTTGCTATATCTCTGTAATAAGCATGGTCTCCTTACATGGCCATAAACTTGAAAATTTGCTGTTTTAATTATTCAACAAATATTTACTGCATATCTCCATTGTTCAAGGTACTCTCTTATATACTAGATTTTTAATAATAAATTGAGCAAAGCAGCTCTTGTGGCCTGTAGTAACAACATTAGGAATAATAATGAAGTTTTGTGCTTACTGTGCAGCTTGCATTCTATTATCAAGTTAAGTATCCTCTCCTCTGCCCATGCTATTCTGTAATCTTCAGATGTTGATGGTATACACACTGGGATCTTAGAAATAGACTGAGTGATTTGGAGGCTGTGTCTGAGATTCTGAGATCTTGACCATATACGGCAACACTTTTCTGGACATCTACTAAATATCCCATTGTAAACCTTCAGGAAACTGGGTTCATTGGAAGCAAATGATGAGCTCAAACATAGATAATGAGAGCAAAAGTCCTGGAGGGAACCTAGGAAGTCATATGTTAAAGGTACCAAATGGAAGTAAAGAAAAAGCAGTGTGGAGAAAGTATATCCTGAAGTTTTTAATGAAATAATAATGTTTGAATGCGGATGTGGTGATGGTTCACCCCATGCCATTCATTTATTAGTAGACATACTATGCATCACTCTGAACACAATTTGGTTGAGAAAATAAGAAGATGATTTTGAGGAATTTTTAGAGAAGTCACACAATTGTGACCAGTGGGTAAGAATTTATTTCATGAATACTGAGAGAGAAGGGAACACATACAAGGATTGGACCAAAACACACAATGGATAGAATCTGAAAGAAATGTCTGATTTCTCTAGTGTGTTTACAGTACATAGAAGGACTCTGGCTAGAAGGAAATCCTATAAATGTAAAAACTATGATGAAGAATTTAGTTTTTCTTGTCCAATTATAAAATATAACTCACATTATAAAGAAGCCCTATAAATGCAAGCAATGTGGTGAAGTATTGTGACGTCATAGTTGCTTTAGAAAATATGAAATCATTCATTTTGGAGAAAATCCATATAAATGTAAAGCATGTGATAAAGTTCTCAGATATTCTGATTCCTTTTATAGATATAAAAGAACTCACATTGGAGGGGAACCTTATAAATGTTTGAAAAGTAATAAAACCTTCAGATATTGGTTGTCTCTTCAACTACCTGAAAGAACTTACACTGGAGAAAGCTCCCATGACTATAAAAAAATATATTAAGGCCTTTAGATGTTCCAGTTCCCTTCACAGACATGAAAGAACTCATACTGGAGAGAAACCTGATTAAATTGAGGGATGTAGGGTACCTTCAATGTCCTCATTTCCTTTAAAGACATGAAAGACTTCATGATAAAGAAAACCCCTATAAGGAATGACATAACCTGTCAGATGGCCCAGTTCTTTTTAGAACATGGAAGAGAAAAAGCTGTCTCCATTCTGTAGGAAAGGGTTGTCAGTGTAAAAAAATGTGCTAAGTTTTTTGCTTTTTCCAGTGTGTTTGAAAACAAGAGAATTCATTCTAGAGGTAATCACTCTGAACGAACAGACTATGTGAATTTCTTTTTCTCATATCCACTCTAAGATCCATGTTAATAATCTTTGGAAAATGTTTTATAAATGTAAGAATATGCTCCTGATTGAGATCCTAGAATTTTAGAAATTAAAGTAAATATTTCTATTCTAGCAATTATGGTAAAAGTCCTTGGAGAATTACCAGTGAAAATAAACCCTATGTTGTAAGGAACTTTGAAAGTCTTATGCAAGTCAATTCTTATATCATGCTCTATGCTTTATAATGTTCACAAACCTGAAATGCCACCTTATAAGTGCTCCATTATTAGGTTATATGCATAATGTGTGTGGCATTGGCTCACTTATCAAACGCAAATGAGTTTACATATACACTGAAGGAAACACTGAGGTGTGAAAATTTTCATATGCTTTAAGGAAATGTATTGGGCTTAACAAGTGGTTATTTTTTAATATGATCATAGGATCTATTAATTTTAAAGTATGTTGTGTTTAGTGGTAGAAACAAATGCGTTTCTAACATATAGTAGATTTATTTATTTGTTTTATCCCCACCTAGCCTCTTTCTTCCTCTCTGTGGTAATGAAGATCAAGCCAGTTCTCTGCACACCAAGGCAAGCATTCTTTCACTGAGCAGCATCCCCATCCTGTAGACAGGTTTAACTTTATATAACCATTTAATTGTTCTGTGACTAATAACTCCATTGAAAACTAAGAGTATTTTATGTTTGCTGGGTTCTGCAAGTGTCATTATATGACAGGTTCTGTATATACTTTTTCCATTATATAGTACCTTGCTTTTCTTTCCCATAAAATTTAATGTTTCATTTTCATAAAATTTTATTGTATTTTTGACGAATGGTTGATATCAGGTGGTAAGTATATGGAGTTTATCATATGTTCTTGTTTGAATTATTATTTTCATTTCCTCATATTGATATTATTTCTGGAGGTTATATGGCTAGTTTTTTAAATTATACTATGAAAACTATTATAGCTCCTTTAATAATCAAATGAGATCCTGAAATATCCCTGCCACTGAGCTCCATGTCTTTCAATCAAAGTGTTTTTATGTACACATATACTGTGAAATTGCAGTTACAGGATGAAATAACACATGCCTTTTAATTTAACCTTATGTAACATGTTAGCTCTGAGTTTTTCAAAATATCTTAAAGCAAACTGAGGGCCTTTATTTGTTGTCATTGTGCATTATGATTTCACCATGAGATATGGGGTTGTTTGACTTATTTAAATTTTTTGTCAAATACTATATTTTAATAATATTTTCCCATATGACATTTTTATATACTTTTTTTCTTCATCTGGTAGGATGATCCTGTAGTTTTGCACAATTATTTTCATTGATATGCATTTCACTAATTATATAATTGACTTTCAGATGTGAAACAGAACATTTTATTTGTAGACTAAGTCTTTCTTAACTATGGAGTACAAATCAAATTATAAATTAGCCTATTGTGTTTTCTACTGTTTAATTAGAGTTTTTTACACACATTTGAAGGAGAATTGTGTGCTGAGTATAATAGTGTATAGTAAAATGTTGTCTAATATATCTATATTGCATATAGATATATAAGTGTAATGTTGACATCAGTGGTGTTTAATACATATAATTAATTCATGTGTGATTAAATGCATATATTTAGTGTAAAAGTTTATAAAAATAGCGTTTTAGATTATTACAAGTTAGTACCATGGACTTTAGATTTATGTTATAAATACAAGTTTTAAATTTCCTGTGAGCCCTTAGAATATTCTATCATATTCTCTCATATACACCAAGGATCAGCTTACCTTTTTCATACTACAATACTTTCCTCCTACTACCCTTGATTATTTGGTCTGCTTCTAAGGGAAATTCATCTAGAGGACTGTACAGATAATACAGCCTCTGCCTCTTTACTATGAGTATGTGTAATCAACAACCTTCCACCTATTACAAGGAAAAAAAAAACATAAGGTAGTGAGGCAGAAATGGGGAAGATATTTTTGTTTGTTTATCTAATTTGTCTTAGATTTTCAAGATATAATTGACAAAAGTTCTATGTACTCTAGGGATTTAATATGATAACTTGAGACACAGATGAACCATTCAAATGATTGCCACAATTGAAATTAATTTATACATCACATTTCACATATATTTGTCATTGTATGTGCATTGTCTTGGGTGCTGGGACACTTAAAATATGACTTTGTAACCAAATTTCAAATAAAAAAAGTCAAAATTAACAACGAAAATCACTACACTTATGATTAGATCTCTAGTTAGATTCCGCTTTATAGTTGAAACTTCTTACTCTTTGATCAAAATTCCATTTCTTGTGCTTCCTTTCAAACTTACACTCTATGCTTCCACTAACTTAATGATTTAAATTTAAGTGCAAGTGAGATTGTACAGTATGTGTTTTCCTATGTCATCATTCTCCTAATTTTCTTAATACTCTCACTGCTGCAAATGACAGAACTTGTTTCTTTTCATGGGTAGGTAATATCCCATAGGCATATGTATATATGTCTATACATATACACAATTGGAGTCAGTATACATCAAGTAATGATACTAAATACAAAATATCTAAGCTAATGTCATGGGAAAATATTTTAGCTTTGTGCAGTAGAGGTTTCAGTCTCTAATTCTTTGGCTACATGTATTTATTTATTTATTTTTAGTGGGGAGGGATCTGTTCTGTAGTGGGTCAGAACATCATCGTGGAAGTACCTGAAAACATAAACTTCCTTACTCCCTGGTGCCCAGGAAACCTATATCCTCTTCAATAGTACACTGCAGAGAGCAGACTTCCTTCTAATATAGCTCTCCCTCATTGTTTAAAGGTTTTGAAAATTCCCATCTTGTTCCAAGCCAGTAAACAAATCCTGAGCCTATGGATTTTGGAGGATATTTAATATGAAACGTTAATATCTGCCAGCCTCATTTCCCTTGAGATATTGATAGTCTCACAACTGAACCTCTTCTCTTTTTAGTCATGGTGCTTCATATGCAAACATTATGAAATGATTAGCATTTTCTTTTGTGAACATGGTGGCAAGGTTTAAGATCTACTCTTAAAAAATTTCAAGTATGCAAGTTGATATAGTGCTATTATCATATTATTTGCTGTGTTTGTGATCAAACCCAGGGCTGTGTACAAGATAGCCAAGTACCCTATTAGAGTGGTACATTTCCTGTCCAATTTACGATTATTATATACAATCACTATTCAGTACACTGGTTCTCTAGAATTAATTTTTCCTGAACAACTGAAACTTTCATTCCATGATAAGAGGGAGACAATTTCAGATCCAGTGGTCCTGGAATCTCTGTTTAAAGATACAAGGTGACTAATTAATTATATAATAGTGGGCATCAAGCATTGTCCAATCTAGTGAAATAATCTCCCATGAGAAAGAATAGCAACAAAGCCTGTGATGGAATAATTTCTGCTAGTTTATTGCACAGAACCTAGTATGATAGTTGGATTCCAGTGTGACTCAATGGTACTTACTCAAGGGCATTTTTTTCCCTGTACATTTTCTTCTACAGTGATTCAGTGCTGGTATGTGTGAACTTACAGTATGAGAACAGTAACATGTGACTCATGATAAATTATACAAGGCATTGGTAGGGTAGTCTGCAGTCACCCAATTTTGATGTCAGCCACTGTGCTACAGAGTTGCATAGGTGCCTTAGGAGGTTCCATATGGATGAGGCCCAAGCACAAATCAGCACCAAATTTGCTAGCCATGTAAGGGACTTCCCTTAAGTGGTCATGTTGGCCCCATCAATCCTTTTGATGACAGCATCCTCTTTGAACATCACGAGTGAGACTTTTATTAATAGAATAGTCCAGGTAAGCTTCCCCAAACTCATGACTCAGCCAAACTGGGAAAATATTAAATATTTATTCATGCTTTTCAGCCTCTAAGATTTGAGGTTGCTGAAGAAAAGAGATGGCCATTCCAGGTGGCCAGTTAGTCCAAAACATAGTTTGCTATTGGAATATAATATAGGGTCAGCCAGGGAAGAAGCACAAAGGACTATTATGTAAGACTTTGTGAATTGGGGGGTCATTTGAGTTTATTCAGCATTTGATAAAAAAATTACAGTTGCAAGGTTTACTCATAGGAGTGGCATTAGATTGTGAAAAAAAAAAAAAAAGATTTCCTGGATTGCCATGTAGACAAATGAAAGGGAATAAGAGCTAAAGCAGGAAGACATGTTAGAATGTACTTTGGTTGGTAGAAGTCCAGCCTGGTCATACCACTAAATTTTTAGGGTCTATTTTGGAAGAGAGAATCAATGGAATTTCATGAGTTGTACATGAAACTAGAGAAAGTTTAGCTGGAAAAGTTAACAGTCTTCTATCCCATAGACTATAAGTGTTACCTCCGATGGAAATGAGGACCACTATGGTCATTGTAGTAAAAATACTAGGCTTGTAGGTTGTAAAATGATACATTTAGACTGCAGTAAGTGGATAGTGAATCACCAGAAGATTGAGAAAGAAATAGGGAAGAAAAAGGAGACACAAAGATTATAGAGTTCTTGAGGTCACAGAAATTGATTTAAGAAGCAGAGTCAGCAAGTGGGTCAATGTCTGTTGAGGTTTTTTGTTGTTGTTGTTTGTTTTGCGTAAGATGAGCAATAAGAATTGCCTACTGTATCTAGAAAGATGAAGACAGTTGTTAATATTAAGGATGGAAAGCACAGCCTTACAGAGATATTTACAGATCTGACAGCCACAAAGTACAGTTTTCTAAGTTTTTCCTCTTTCTTTTTCCATGGAAAACCAAATAAAATTGCATGACTTGACTGTCATCTGCCAAGTTTACACAATGATCTATTTTGTGTGTGAGTCTACTGGACACACTGATTTATCAGTGGTGCCTGGATTTATAACCCTGGGGACTTCTGGCTAGTGGGAATTGTCCCTGAACCTTCAGAAGGTAAGAGTGCCAAGTGTATATTAGAAGGAGGAAGAGCTAGAATGCAAGGACTAGAGGGGCAGAGTCTAGCATCCACCACTTGGTCTGAGCCTGTAGTGACAGGGATCTTATAAGGCTGTCCTGCAAGTATTTGATATTCCTATTTTATGTTTGCTGATTCCTACGTGAGCAGGTAAAATGAGAAGAGGTTACTATTGTTACTGCCTGCAATTACAAAGTCTATTGTTATAAATATAAATAGGATTTGATTCATAGAGTCATTGCCATAAAGACTTTGCTGAATTTTAGAGATCTACATAAAGTCCAGAGAACGAGTATGCATGATTCATGAATCCAAAAAATCCCTTTACTTATAGACTGGGAAATTCAAATGACCAGGGATGTTGCAAATTCATTGCCTAACACCTATTTATTCACAGGCTTTTCTGCAAGAAACCAAAAGAGCTTGAGCCTCCCACATCTGCCAATAGTCACTTACTCTCAGAGAGATAAGCTTTTCATGCAGGTAAACTAAGCAAAAATGGATGAAGTAAAGTAGGCTCTCCTTCCTCTGCTTCTCTACAGCTGTAGGGATTTTTCACACCACTTTGGATTTTGAATAGGATTGACCATGTAAGGTGCTGGCACTTAGAAATTTCCTGGACAGTATCACTTAGCAATATAGATGTGTTGATTGCTTTATATTATCATTCATGTATATAACATCTCCTTTCCCAGTAGGGAGTACCTTGAGTGGAGGGATGCTTGTTATCCACCTTCACAAAGTCCAGTGTGGCCCTTGCAAATAATAAGAGCCTAGATTGATGTTGAGTTTAAATTTAAACTTGGTGATTTTGGGGAGGGGGCAGAGGAGAAAATAAGTTTGTTGAGTATAACCCAAACAGCAGTGGTTGAAAAAGAGTGTGGCCACAACTATTTCAGTGAGTCTTTCTGTTGCTTTACCATTTTTGAAACATTTCCAAAAGGTCTTAAATGATTGCCAGTTTCCCAGAAAATATTAAGGGAACATGATAATTCATTCATTAATTCATTCTTTCTAAGGATTTAGTTGGTCATGACAGATTTTTAACCAATTAAACAATGTAAATGTGGTTATGTCCTTTTAGAGTTTACAATAAAATATCAAATTTTCTCTAGCAACCAGATTCACTATGGGAACTTTAAAAAAAAAAATCTCCTGAGGGAGGGAGATATGCTCCAATGGGTAAAGTGTTAGCCTTATAACTGTGAGAATCTGAGTTCATGGTCCCAAGGATCCCCAAACAACAAGCTTCTGTAGTGCATGTTTGCATTCCCAGGGTTCCTACAGAAAAAGGCGCATCAGACACAGGGGAATCGCAGAAGTGCGCAGACCACCTCACCTGGAAAAAATCAAAACAAAACAAGAAACTATCACTGACAAGGTGGAAGATGAACACTGACATACTGACATCTGAGGTTCTCATCTGACTTTCACACAGGTGTGTGACACACGTATGCCTGACTCTCCCACACAAATATGCATACACGTATACATCACACATATACACAAAGATAAATTAAAAATACCTACTTCCCATGGCCAATCTTCTAGCCTACTGATTAATAGTTTTCAGAAAAAAACTAAGTAGTTTTCAAGAAATCTCATAAACTCTGATACTGTGCTACTTTTATGTTGGAAGACATCACACACACACACACATACACACACACACACACACACACACACACACACACACACACACGAAATTCCTGGCTATGCTGCTTTCTTTAGGAATATAGGAAAGTCCCTCATTGTATCTGGCTTTAAATTTCTCTACCTACTGCTTGGAAAAAAAAAATCTCTTCTTTCTACTTCCAAGGGCCAGAGTAAAGTGAGTGAATATAATTAATACCAATGTACTTGGCTTACTTTACATTTTTGTGCACAAGCTATAATTGTTATTAGCCATTAAACAGTGTTTACAACTGCTGCTTGACCCTTACTTATTACTTTAAAATCACCTTATTGGGTCTTACAGCATGTAAGTGTGAGAGTCTTGTATCTCTCTTAGATAATTAATAAGGTTTTAGTAAATTGCTTGTAAAATTAATGGTTGATGGCATGTTAATGTAGTATCTCTCCAGGTCCATTTGTATTTAACATCATGAAGAAAATTGTGAAATAATATAAATGCTAATAGCAGTCATCACTCTATTGAAATTTTCCAGTGTGCCAAGTGCTGTGCTAAGCACTTCATCTGGAACAGAAAATGACCCTTGGAAATGTCTACTGGGCACAAAAAAATAAACTTATATTTGATCAATTTTTATCATCATGGTGTTTTCATAGACAATGCAACTAAGAAATGGACATCTTTAATGGAAATATAAAAATCAGGATGCCTGCAAAGACTAATGGTAGATCGTGTTACCATCTGTTTGAGCCCAGAGTTAAACTTACCCTTTCCAGCTTGCATTCTTAGAACCTAATGCTCAGCTTGGCTTCCTGGCATCTATGCAGTCATCCGGATCTGTCTAAGTACTCTGGCTTCTATTTTATTATTTTAAATTGCCTCTTCAGTGTAGCAGCCATCACATTCTCCAGTCAATTAACCTCTTGCCTCCACGGTCCACCAAGTTAGGTACCATAGTCTGAGCAAAGTGTCTTCCTTCACAGGCATGACCTGATGTATGATCCCTAGCCCTTGGCATCTCTCAGGAGACTTTCAGGTCCTCTATCCTTCATATATTATCTCCTCTAGCCCTTCGGACATCACAGACAGAGAAAAGTTCCATCGGGCATAAATTCCTGGTGTTTCCTCTCATGATCTTCTATTCACCTCATTAGCCACTTGGTAGTCTTTGTATGGAAGACAGACTTCTGGTACAGCAATTTAAGCAGTCAATTTAATTGGAAGATAAGGGAAGACCTAGTGCCCAAACCATCATTTGAAAATAGACTGAGTAATAGCCCATTTTAAAGCTTAATTCTACACTTTCAACTTATGCGTATTTTATATAGTTCCCAAATTCTACAAATTCTTATTTTTAAGCTATCATTTCCTTTTATTGTTTACCTATCTGTCCAATCACTGCATCCACAGAAATGCCTTTTTAACAGTCCTCACTAACGAGGCCATCCTTGCTTCCTGAGACTGCACTGTGGTAGTATATTGATTGTTGGCCTTGTGTTCTTATCCATTTGTTTCCTTACCCTTTCTTGGTGACCTGGTCATTCCTCACTCTAAATGAGACATGGCAGACAAAATGTAAGGTTAGCCAGAAGGCACAAGTACTGAGTATTCATACCTTTGTCTAATTCCCTCATTTTGAGTTTGGGCAGAACATATGACTTATTCTAAGTAATAAGAGATGACACAAATGGTGGTATTGGATAACAAAATGAATTGTATTATATTGTAACAATGTTAGTTACATAAGATCTCACTGATTACAGTCATTCCCCTCTGATTCCTCTGCAGGATCTTGATGCCAGAGAGCAAGTAGACTCCCTGGAAAAGCCCATGTAGTCAGAAGCAGTAATATTTGGAGTCAAAATGTGAAACTGAATTCTTTGAATTTAAAACCACAAGGAATTAATGTGGCCAGCCATCTAAGTGAGCTTGGAAGTGTGTCCATCAGCAGGTGAACCTCCAGATAAAAACTGAACCTTGCCTGATATCTGACTTGTAGCCTGGTAGAGAAACAGTAAAGTCTTGTCCAGACATTTGACCCTCAGAAGCCAATAGGTCATTAATGTGATTCTTCTAATTCATTATGCATTTTCTATTCATTACTATAATATATCTGTAAATATGCACTAGCAATTCTTTTAGCATGTTCTGTTCTTTTTAATCAGGATTTCTTTGTCTTTCTGAGATCATTTTCACATCTATGTGAATTTTAGGATTTTATTTTTCCTATTATTGTGAAGAACGTTTTGGTAATTTATTTTAGGATTATATGGAATCTGTAAATTTGGTAAGATGGTCATTTTCACAATATTAATTGTATGTATCAGTGAACATTGGATATATTTCTTTTTTAATGTGCCCCCCAATCTCTTTTTTTCATAGATTTGAAGTTTTCACAGTAAAGGTCTTTCACTTAGTCAGATTTATACCAAGCATTTTATTCTTTTCCAGTCTATCATAAATGGGAGGAATATGTGCATGATTTCTTTCACAGTTATTTTTTTGTGTAGAGAAGGGTTGTACTGATTTTGTAAGTTGATTTTTGGATCCTACTACTTTGATGAAATTATTGTTCATTTCTAGAATTTTTCTCATGGATTTTTTGACTCCTTTTGTGTAACATTTATCCCTACAAATCAACAAACAGGGATAATTTGACTACCTCAGTTCTTATTTGTATCTCCTTAATTTCTTTCTCTTGCATTACTACTCTAGCTAGTGCTTCAGACACTTTATTGAAATGAAGTGGAGAGAGTTGACATGCTTGCCTCATTCCTGATTTGATAGGATTGATCCAAGTTTTTGTTTGTTTGTTTGTTTGTTTGGTTGGTTGGTTGGTTGGTTTTTGGTTTTTCAAGACAGGGTTTTTTTGTATAGCTCTGGCTTTCCTGGAATTCCTTCAGACCAGGCTGGCCTCAAACACACAGAGATCTGCCTGACTCTGCCTCCTGAGTCCTGAGATTAAAGGTATGTGCCATCATTGCCCAGATATTTAGGGTACTATTTGATGTGGGATTGCCATATGTAGTCTTTATTATGTTGAGGTATGTTCTTTCCAATTTTACTCTCCCTAGGACTTTCCTAATGAAAGCATGTTAGTGTTTGTCAAAGGCTTTTGCTGTATATATTAAGAAGGTAATATGTTTTTTGTCTTTAATTTTGTATGATTTATTAAATTTATTAACTTATGTATATTGAATCATCCCTGGATTTCCAGAAAAAAAGCCAGTTTGATCTTGATAGATGATCTTACATGTGCCTATATTCAGTATGTCACTATTTTATTGAGTTTTTTTTTTACCAAGTAAGTTCAGTTTTTAGTGTAAAAAAGACAATACACTTTCTAGAGAACACAGAACCTTGGATGGTAGTCAAAAAAACCTGAATTCTATTTCTATGTTCACATAGGATATTAGTCTGCAGTTTTATTTTTTGTTGTGTCCTTAACTGATTACGGTATTAGAGTAATAATGGCTTTCATTGATGAACTTTATAGCATTGGGGGATATTTGATTACTTTGTGAAGCCCGAGTTTGCATATCAGATCTCATAGAAGTCTACCAGGCCCTCTAGCACAATGTAATTATGAAACTGATCATCTATTGGTAGAAAATGTTCTAGAAGCCTCAGAATTTCATAAGAAATACCATGTTAATAACAAAGGTTTGAAGAAAGATTTTTCTACCACTTGGCAACAAGCCAAAGAAATATCCTACTTCTTTGTATAATCAAACTCTATTACCTGCAGGAAGTAATCCAAAAGTTAACAAAAGAAATGAAATTTGGCAAATAGATGTGTTTCATTTTGCAGAGTTTGGAAAATTAAAATATGTGCACCATACCATAGATCCATATTCAGGATTTCAATGGGCAACTGCTTTAAGTACTGAAAAGGCTGATTCTATAGTTATATATTTAGTAGTAGTCAGGGCCATTATGGGGATGCCTGTACAAATTAAGATTGACAATGCTCCAGCATAAGTCTCTGGTAAAATGAAACATTTTTTGCATATTACTACATAAAGCATTTTACAGTTATACCACGCAATCCTGTGGGACAAACAGTTATAGAAATATCTAACCATACTTTAAAAGATATGATTAATAAACAGAAAGGGATAATAAAGACCCCTAGAGGTGTAATACCCAGTGCTTTATTGACTTCAAATTTTTAATTGCTAATAAAAAAGGAACAAGGGCTAAGGAGAGACATTGGATAATAGAAAAATTGTTGAATTAAATCAGCCTATAAAGATGTGTTGACCTCAAAATGAAAACCAGGATATGTGTTAGATTAGGGAGAAGGTTTTGCTTTTGTTTCCACAGGAGAATAAAAGCTATGGATACCATCAAGACTGATAAATATTAGATTCTAACAGGAATGATGATAGTTCTTCAAATAGCTTGGTCATTCAATCCAAACTAACTTATAAGATTAACAATGCATTTTCATTTGATCAGACATGAAAAAATATTTTTATTATTAAAAGATAATGCTTTTTCTGTTGTCAAAAAACATTTTGTCTTAACAAAGATATAACCTAATTAAAAAGGAACTTCCCAAAATTAGGGTTGGGGAAGGGCTTTGTTTTTGTCTTTCCAAGAGAGTAAAAGCACCCAACTAAGGAATATGTAGACCACTAAACAAAAGAGACATCTGGAGAAGGACAGATCATCCAGAGAAAAATGTCCCAAGAAAAAAAAAGTAAATTGGCCTATTGGTATATCACATTTCCAACAGGATAAAATTTCATAAATCTTCCAAACATTTGTTTCTGTTGCTCTCTACAAATATAAAAGGCAAATGTCTTTTTTGTTGTCCCAGTTCAATTAAAAGTTAAAGCTAGCTTTGGAGTTAGAGCTGGCTTTCTCCTCCTCTAAAGTCAAGCATGCTTATTAAATGAAAAATCCAAAATTTCTGGCTCTTGTGAGAAGAGCCACCTGATATGGAACAGAAGAAAAAATTAAGGTACTATTCTATTGTCACTGATCTCATAATCTCTTGGTTTTACTTTGACTTTTCTTAAGCTATAAATATTATATGTGTGTATATATATATATATATATATATATATATATATAATTAAACTTTCTGTTGTAATGTTAATGACCATATAGAGTATTAACTAATTCTAGAAATAGGCTTCCTCTAGTACATGGTTTTGAGTTTGAGTCTGAAGCAGGTAATTAGGAATTAAGTTTGTGTATCATGTATATACTTAATATATTGTGATCCTTTAAGCTCTTTAAGATCTGCTGCATATGACATTTAAAATGTTTAAGTTTTCTGCAACAAACTGTGACCATTCTTAACAGCGACCTTTAAAGTCTCCAAAATAATGATGAGGCCCTACAACAACAATTATACTTGGGCCATGGTAATGCCATTAAGCTGACAAATACCACCCAGAGATCAGCATTGAACTACAAACTGCTCTGACCAATTACAAGGCAGTTAGCTGAGATGGGTCCAGTCTCACAGACTGCTCCAGCCAGGACTTCAGATAATCTCTGCATTTTCCTATTAAACACAGACTGGACAACTAATGTTATAGCTAGTTTTCCCAGGACTTGACCAATATCTCAATTTTCTAAGTGTCTCCTAAAGTTGCCATTGGCCTCAAACAACAGGAAGTAATTTAAAGAATATGATACCCACATTCTCAAGAGGTGGGGTAGATGGTTTTTTGCCCTTTGGTGGGTTATGAATGTTAGTCATCATTGGGGGGTTGGTTGCAAATTGTTACTAGTCATGGTAAGGGAGGAAACTAAGAAAGGGAGGTTGAATTTAAGGATCTCTTTCTGGTAAAAAAAAAATAGAAACAAAAACAAAAAACATGAGGGGCATGGAATGGATAGGATAAAAGGTTATATTATGGAATCTCCTTTAAACTGAAAAATAACTTTAATCTCAAATACTTTGCATTGTTATGGGTTTTTGTATATTGATACAAATTTAAGGTTATTTTTGCTAGAACATATTCTATGTATGTTTCTATACTTGTTTAAGATATCTTTGTATATTGATACAAATTTAAGTTTTTTTTGTTATACTGTATATATGTTTCTACTCTTGTTTAAGATATAAAACCTATGAAGCTCATTTAAAATGTATAACTATATAATTAAGAAATAGATGTTATTAGTTAGTCATCTACAATAAACTTGGAGCCATGTTAGATATGCTTTCAAGGTTAAACAGATGTATTTTAGATAGATAGGTGATCTTCAAACACTGCAGAGACCTACAAATATGGCATTTTAGACATTTTAACAATCTGAGGTTTTCATGACAGTAAAATATGTCTGCTCCTGGCAGCACCAATTTACTTCAAATAGGATGATGGGCATCAAAGAACCCCCATATGGTGTTTGCTTTTATTGTCGCAAAGTTGCCCACTGTGCAAGAAACTGCCCTTGCCTCAACTGTTGACAGTATGCTATTCAAATTGGATGAGTAGAACACAAAAGAAGGAAACTGCCAAACTTTGCCAAGACAAGGTAAGACAGTTCTTCAAAATTCCTGCTTCACAGAAAAGTCTAGTAGATATTCTAGGCCTGCAGGCCAAAGATGGATGCCCCAATGTTGCAGAAGAACCTTGGGTGACTGTCCAAACATCCAGTTGTTTCTGTCATATCTATAGTTTTGGAAGATGCTTGCTTACACTTCTTATATACTTAAATAATATTACATCGTTCTTGGGTCTTTGATGGAGTAGAAGATGAGGTAGTTAGACTTTTCTTTTTTTTCTAATTCAGAAAACAAACTCACAAAAGAGGTATAAAGTATACAAGTTTGAGAGACATAAAAGCTAAATAGTTTATATAAGAAAATGTTTTGAAGGTTGGAAAGATAATTTTGGATTGATAATACAAGTTAGGATAGAAAGTGAATTAGGTACCAAATTTTAGATTCACCAAGATAGGATAGATAATAAAGTAGTTTCTCTGAATTCGCTAAAGACAAATGGACTAGACATTGTGAATGTAATCTTACTTAATAATTGTTTGTATTGTGTATAGTTTTACAGTGTTAGAGTTAAAACATTTTCTTTTTACTTAGACAATACCTGATAATTGTTCCTATTGTAAATAGTTTTGCTGTGTTTGAGTTAAAACCTCTCCTTTTTATTTAGACAAAAAGAGGGAAATGTTCAGGATATTTGATCACAGTGTGATCAAACAAATGAGTTTGCACTTGTGTTAATTAAATAAAATTAACCTTGGGTCAAGAGGTTGAGTTAGCAACTAGTTGACAGGAAGTAATCATAGAGCATCAGAGGGCATCTGGAAGAGATAGAGAGGTGCACCACAAGTAGTATGGAGGAATTTGGAGTGATGAGGATTTTTTTTTTCTGGAGGAGCAGAAGGAGGGGTCTTTTCAGTATCCTCCAACAAGGAGAAGTTAGCTAAATGCTACTCAACCTCAGCTTTTGAATTTCGAGATTTATTTATAAATAGAATTAGGGTGATTTAGTTAAAATTACCTTTAGCAACAGCATCAGAACCAGTACCTGCAGGAAAAGATTCCTGCCAGACGGCAGCCTGAATGGCCAGGCTGCTGATAGATCAGCAGCCCAGTAACTGTGGAGTTGCAATTGCTGGCTGAAATAGCAGTAGATTAAGGCAAAGCCTAAAATAAAACAATACGGGAGTATCTCTCTTTTTCTATTTTTTTGAATAATTTAAGAAGTGTTCATTGTAGATTATTTTGGAAGTCTGGTAGAATTCTTCTGTAAATCTATCTGGATGTGGAAATTTTGGTTGGAAGGCTTTTTACTACTGTTTGAATATCCTTTACTGTTATGGGTCTGTTTAGGTTAATGATCTCTTCTCTGTTTAACTTTGGTGGCTTAAACATTTCTAGAAATTTATTCATATCTTTTAGATTTTATAACTTGAATATAGGTTTTTAAAGTATTTCCTTATAATATTCTGAATTTCTTTGGTTCTGTTGTAATATTTCCTTGTTTATTCCTGGTTCTGTTAATTTGGGTTATGCTTTTCTTTTGGTTAGTTAGGTCTGCCAGTCCTGATTATCTTAAAGAAGAATTGATTCATTGATTTTTATGTTGTTTTCTTTGCTCCTATTTCATTAATTTGTGGTCTGTTTACTATTTCTTGATTTGGGTTTGGTTTGTTCTTTCATTTCCAAATTCTTGAGTTTTACCTAGTGATCTACTTATATTATCTATGATTTTTTAAATGTAGGCACTTAGGGTTCTACATTTTCTTCTTAGAACATTTAATATGTCCAAATGGTTTTGTTGTGCTTTTTTTATTTTCATCTAGCCCAGGAATATTTTAAATTTTTTCTCAGTTTTTTCTTTGACTTATTCATCATACAATAAGAAGCTGTTTAATTTCCATATGCTTATACACTTACTAGAGAATTGTTTCTTGTCAATTTTTAGTGTTGTTGCATAATCATAGGGTAGGACACATGGCTTTACTTCATGTTTTCTGAATTTGTTAAGGTTTCTTTAGTGTCCTGGAGAGCACTGAGTAGAACTTCAGTGAATTCATTCAAATGTATGTTATCTGAAGATAGATTTTTGTGTGGAGTGTGTGTGTGTGTGTGTGTGTGTGTGTGTGTGTGTGTGTGTATGTGTGTGTGTGACTTTTTCTGGATTACATGTAAAGACATTCATACCTCTTAGTTTTTGTAGCTTTTAAGTTGTGACAATTTTATCTATAATCAAAAGTTTGCCACGAGGAGTAAATGCATTAACTTGTTGAAATTTGGTTACCACAGAGTAAGTTTTTATTAAATGTTGAAAATTAAAATACTTTACTGATCTGTAATCTCTATCCAGCTTGTAACTTTTAAGTGTGGGACAGGAAACCTGCCTCTGTGTCTAAAAATGGTTCAGAAGAGAATGGAAATGGGTTGTTAATGATTGTTTCCTCATGTATCTTCTTTTGGTAAGAAAATTATTAGGTCATTAAACAGTACTTAACTTTAGAATATAATTAGGAATCATAACTAAATGTGTTAAAGAAAGAAGGGTTCAGTACAGTTTAATAATAGTAGTAGTGATAATTGTTTGCTAATGACACAGAGATAAAGGGGTGCTCAGAGGTTGCTCAAAAGCTAAGAGGACTTAAAAATGCCTCTTCTCTTTTACCCATTCCCACTGATGATATTTTCATCTCAGCCATTAACTGTATCTTTCCAATCACTGACCTACCTTACTCTCCTTAGACTTCTTCATGTTGAAGCTAGAATGAACTCTCAAACTCTAATCAGATATATCCTCTTCCTGGCCTTCAATAATTTCCAAATAAACACTAGACTTTATAATATTGTTTCCAAGGATGACTTTTGAATTTTCTTTCACCATACCCTTCTTCATTCACTATATCTGAGATAAAATTGCACTTGATTTCCAAGTCATTCTCAGTTCTATGTGGTGTTGGTGGTTGAAGGAAATCAATATATTTCTCCCTCTCTAGAAGCTGATTAAATTTATATAACAGATATCACATTTTTAGCTAACCATGCTATAAGAGATCATGGCTTTAGTCACAATCGTCAGAGGAATTCTAATTCTTTAATCCCTAGCTATATAGCTTGATTTTTCCTAATCTTTAGTTTATGTCAACAACCATATACATGTCAAAAATAAGAATATACCTTCTCTAAACAAGTGCATGGAGAAACAGAGCAGAAACTCACTGGAACTTTGAAATAGACAGATCTCTCAGAGAAGATTCAATAGTGATAAAAAGAAAAACATTATGGTAAAATTCACAGAACCCAATGATCTTCAAAAAATAACAACAAAAAAAATGAAAAATAATGACAAGTCACAGACAGGGGGCAATAGGTACAAAAACATATCTGATGAAGAGTTTATGTGTAGAACTAACAGAGAACTAATTAGAGAGCAACTTTAAAATGGAAGAAAGAATTCAGCCAATATTTTATGTAGCTAGAGTTTTCCTGCCTGGCCCACAGTCAGGACAAATCTCTCTCACCTGCCAGTCCCACAGCCGCTCAGACCCAACCAAGTAAACACAGAGACTTATATTGCTTACAAACTGTATGGCCATGGCCGGCTTCTTGCTAACTATTCTTACAGCTTAAATTAATCCATTTCTATAAATCTATACCTTGCCACATGGCTCGTGGCTTACCGGCATCTTCACATGTTGTTTCTCATCATGGCGGCTGGCAGTGTCTCTGACTCAGCCTTCCACTTCCCAGCTTTATTCTCCTCCTTGTCCCGCCTATACTTCCTGCCTGGCCACTGGCCAATCAGTGATTTATTTATTGACCAATCAGCAACACACTTGACATACAGACCATCCCACAGCAATTTTATAAAAAGGTATGGTGACAAATAAGCATGTAAGAAATACTCAAAATCATTAGTCATTAGAGCAGTGGTTCTCAACCTGTGGGTCAAGACCCCTTTGGGGACAAATGATC
Source organism: Peromyscus eremicus (assembly GCF_949786415.1). NCBI lineage: Eukaryota > Metazoa > Chordata > Mammalia > Rodentia > Cricetidae > Peromyscus > Peromyscus eremicus. The sequence continues at coordinate 86,088,309 of NC_081417.1, read as the reverse complement.
CTTTCACAGAGGTCATATATCAGATATCTTGCATGTCAGATATTTGTAATGCAACTCACAACAGTAGCAAAATTACAGTTATGAAGTAACAACAAAATAACATTATTTACATAACATTATAAAATAAGAAACTGTATTAAAGGGTCACAGCATTAGGAAGATTGAGAACCACTGCTCTAGAGGAATATAAAGTATGTCTATAAAGTGTGAAGCTAGGGTAGAAAGATTGCTTAGTGATTATGAAGACTGGCTGCTCTTGCTGAGGACTTGGGTTTGATTCTCACAACACACATGATAGCTCACATCTGTAATTTTACTTCGAGAGAATTGGACACCCTTTTCTGTGATCACTGTATACACATGGTGTACATCCTTGCAGTCAATATAAATACAACAAAAATACAAAAACAGCAACAAAAACATAACTCAAACATATGAAGTAAAAATAATAAATATTTAAAATCTATATGAAACCACAATGTTATTACTACTATCAAAATTAGGACTGGAGACTTGGATTCTGTGTAGGTGTATACAATGGTGTATAGCCACTTTAGAAAACATTTGGAAGTTCTTCTAAAGTAGAATGTGTATTTGCTACATGTATCACTTCTTAGGGTTGGCATAACATAACTGTATAAATTTAACAAAACAGTTGTTTTCTTTCTTAAAATTCTAGAGGCTATAATTCCAAGATCAATGTTAGTTTGTTTATTTGTTTGTTTTTGTTTTCTTCTGAAATCCGTCTCTAATATGTTCTGATCTCTTAAAATATATTTATATTTTGAGGCATTAGGTCTTAAGTCTTCAACATATAAAATTTATTTTGGGGATGCCATATGACATTATACACTCAAGAAATCTCACATAGGTATTTATCCAAAAGAAATGTAAAACTACATGTTCACACAGAGCCACAGACAAGAATGATTACGGTGTCTTTATTCATAATTACCCCCAAACTTGAAATAACCCAAACGTCTATCAACTGGTGAATGAATAAACACATTATCATGTATCCACACAATGGATTGCTTTTCCACAACAACAAAAAAATGAACAAAGGGTGGATAAAGGCAGCAGCATAAATGAACCTCAAACATTATGCTAAGAAAAATAAGTTAGATTAAAAAAGCTACATATTGTAAGACCTTTTTAATATAACATTCTGAAAAGGAAGAAACTATGGAAACAGAAAGGTGATCAATGGTTGCCTGGCACCAGGGAAAATGGAGAGAACTGAATTAAAATGTGTCACAGGGATCTTTTGTGAATGATAGAAATATTACACCTTAATGTCAGTCAGTGATGTTTATATGACTTTCTTCTTGTGAAATTCCACCAAACTATACACTTAAGAAGGCAATTTTTACTAAGTGTAAATAATAGTTAAATAAATCCTGCTTAGGTCTTTGGAGATGGATGAGTAGAAAAGGGTATTGTTGTGCAAGTTTGAAGCCTTAGATTTGAACCTCCAGAACCCATGTAAGGCAGGAAAACTAGCTATGTCTGAAATCTCAGTGCTTGAACAGGGAAATGGGAGGAGGAGACAGGATATTCTTTGTAATCTCAGACTAGCTACTCTGGGATACACAGAAGCAAACAACAAAAGGACAACGTCTCAAATAAGGTAAAAGGCAAGGACCAACACCAGAGACTGTCCTGTGCCCTCTATTTGTGTGCTTTAGCACACACACTCACACACACCCCATACACACACTCATCTAACATTAACTAAACCGCACTTAAAAAGAGAAAAGAAATTGATTGTGAACCAAAGAGGCTTGTAGATATATGCAAAATCTCCCAAGAACTTTTTCACACAGCTTCAACTTGCATTCAGCATCTTGCCCTTTTTCTTTTTCTTTTTTTTCAAAGATTTATTTATTTATTATGTATACAGTGTTCTATCTGCATGCATACCTGCACACCAGAAGAAGGCACCAGATCTCATTATAGATGGTTGTGAGCCACCATGTGGTTGCTGGGGATTGAACTCAGGACCTCTGGAAAAGCAGCCAGTGCTCTTAACCTCTGAGCCATCTCTCTAGCCCCTTTGCCCTTTTAGAATGTATTACAGAGATGATTCTGTCCTACAGATTCTCCATCTGCTTGATGACAGTCTTTATTTTATTTTATTTTATTTTATTTTACAATATAATTTAATTCTACATATCAGCCATGAATTCCCTTGTTCTCCCCCCTCCCCTTTCCCCAAGCCAACCCCCCATTCCCATCTCCTCCAGGGCAAAGCCTCCCCCGAGGACTGAGATCAACCTGGTAGACTCAGTCCAGGAAGGTCCAGTCCCCTCCTCCCAGGCTGAGCCAAGCATCCCTGCATAAGCCCCAGGTTTCAAACAGCCAACTCATGCACTGAGCACAGGACCCGGTCCCACTGCCTGAATGCCTCCCAAACAGATCAAGCCAATCATCTGTCTCACCTATTTAGAGGGCTTGATTCAGTTGGGGGCCCGTCAGCCATTGGTTTATAGTTCATGTGTTTCCATTCGTTTGGCTATTTGTCCCTGTGCTTTATCCAACCTTGGCCTCAACAATTCTCACTCATATAAACCCTCCTCTTTCTCGATAATTGGACTCCTGGAGCTCCACCTGAGGCCTAGCTGTGGATCTCTGCATCCAGATCCCTCAGTCATTGGATGGGGTTTCTAGCACGACAATTAGGGTGTTTGGCCATCCTATCACCAGAGCAGGTCAGTTTGGGCTGTCTCTCGACCATTGCCAACTGTCTATTGTGGGGACAACTTTGTAGATTTCTGTGGGCCTCTCTAGCACTTTGCTTCTTCCTATTCTCAGCAGAGAAAAACATGACATCATGAGGTTTGCAGGCAAATGGATGGATCTAGAAAAAATCATCCTGAGTGAGGTAACCCAGACTCAGAAAGGCAAACATGGTATGTACTCACTCATAGGAGGATACTAGATGTAGAACAAGGATGACTAGACTGCTACTCAAAACACCAGGGAGGCTACCAGGAAAACAGGACCCCAAGAAAGACACGGGGCTCGCCCAATGACGGAGAAATGGATGAGATCTACATGAACAGCCTGGACGTGAGTGGGGGTAGTGAAGGGCGAGGGTCGAGGGAAAGAGAGCTTGGGGGAGCGGGAGATCCCAGCTGGATCAACAACAGAGAGGGAGAACAAGGAATAGGAGACCATGGTAAATGAAGATGACAGTCTTAAAACACTTACTCTTGAGTACGGCAGGCCCCTTGGGGAAAGAAAGGCATGTTTGTCACAGAAGCTTTATGATCTTGAATCCCAGTTTTGGGACAGTTACACATATTTATGACTGACCCACCTTATTTCCCTAAATGTGAATCACTCCTTATGCCAGGACCTCAGCTTTCCCTCTCCAAGGTATAAGTGCCTGGGTTTCTGTATAGGTAAATCCTGTGCTTTTCTTTAAGAGAGAGACAATATCTAACATTTTAGGAGCTTAATGAGTAGAGTGCATTGTGCTAATAAATTCTGTGTGTGATAGGTTATCCTTTCATTTCTTCAATAGGTCCTGATTTGTAGATCAGATACCTAACATACACTTTAGCTAGGCAGCAGGGTTAGGTCTAAGGGAGATGCAGCATGCTTCTCCAGCCCATTTTTCTGGGCTGACTTCTAGATACCTGAAGTATCAATTTCCGGATTGAACCTTCAGTCCCAATCTATGGTGATTAGATGTGAACCTGTTTCACAAGAAAAGACATACAAGTATCCCAGATCTTGCCCATTCATGAGATGACTGAAGTCTATGTTCCAAACTAGCTCTATGAATTTCATAGGGATTTATCTCCTTGGAATCTCACCCTTTGATGCCTGGCTGCTTAACCTTTTTGACTTGTATATTTTTCTATGATTATTTCTATACTCAAATAAACTCTTAATATGGGCACCCTAATTCTTACCTCATGGTCCGCACCTGACAAGACAGACTAAGAGCCATGATTGGTTATTGCATGGTTGCTGTTGCAAAAGCCACGAGAAGCTCTTCTTGAAGGAGGAGGCTCAAAGATCATTAAATAGCTTTTTAGAGTACAGAAAATGCCCTAGAATGTTAGGAGTGAATTTACAAAGAATTATAGTACACAAGAAAAAGTTTTCCATAAGTGCTGAGTTCAACATTTCATCATGACTTAGAGTTTTGCTGTCTTACTTGCAGGGTATGAATATAGATTGCATTGCCATCATGGGTTGAAGAAAACATTCTTGTCACTGCAAAATGGGTGGATGTAAGGTATGTCACGGCCCCAATATAGACAGATACAACATCCCTAGATGTTTGATTTCCTACAATACTACTTCTATAATAGGTGGTCCTCTTCTATCTAGACAGTTGAAAATAAATTAATCTTGTGTCAACTCATGGGATGTTATAGGACAGGTGACCCATGATCTGAGTGTCTGACTGGCCGACCCTTAACCCAGGACTTGGTGAGAGACAATATTTTGAAAAGGTGCAGCATGAAATCTAGGACTGACTTCTTTTTCAGGTCCCAGAAAGAACATCACTGAGTCCTGGACATCACTATGTTATAATTTTTCACATGGCACCTGTACTATGGAGCCACTTCAGGGAGTTAGTGAAGAATAATCTCATGCTTGTCCCTGAAATAATGTGAGACTTGTTTTCAGGGGGTAGCCTTAACCCATACATGAAACATTAAGGGATATCCAATGTTCTCTACTCCCCCTTAAAGACATTTATGAGCTAATATATGTGGTGTGCTATCACCATGCCCAGGAAGTATTGTTAAATACTTGTCCACTGACATGGAAGAAGGTGATATCTGTACAGAGACACAGGCCATGACTTCACCTGAATGATCCCCCTATGCTTAGTCTACCCAAGAGAAGAGAAAAGGAAATTTTATCCTGAAACTAATAATCTTGTACTTCGGAAAACCTTACTTACAGGGCTCTTCCAGAAGTTTATGTTACAAGTCTCTCAGTCCTTACTATCCAGATCCACTTTTAGCTAAGAAACAGAGCTATTGATGGGATTATTGGTTGGACCAAAACTGGAGTCTACATGAATCAAAATACGTGAATCCAATCTGAGCCATCATCACTGGGCTGCCAAGTCACCAGATCTCTTCTGTCTATCCCTGACCTGTTGTCTCCCCATTGCTTGTTCCATTTCCACAAAAGGAAGTCAAAATATCACCAACCAGAGAGAGCATCAGTGTTTATCTGCTCATCTCTGGAAAAGGAAAGAAAGCAATGTTCTCAGTGACTGTCAGGCTAGAACTTACATTTCCATCTTCTCTTTCAGCTTGGCACTTGACATTGTCCTTCTTGCACTGTATTCTACCTCTGCTCTTACTTTACCTGCCCTTTCTTTCTTTTGTTCCATTTGTTTCCTAGAAATGAGGGGGTTTATTTTGTTTCTAAAAGGAAGTTGCTTCATGAAAGTGGCCAACAAGGGACAAAGGACTGTCTATTTTTTTTTTTAAATCCTGATCTGGGATTCAATTGTTTTTCACTGGCCTTTTTGCTTTTAGTTTATGAAAAATCAATAGTTTAATATAGAAAAAAAGTCTCCTGGCTATCTATTTAGAGGCACATTGCCTTCACTGCAAAACTTGTCTGCATCTTGCCTGCCAAGAATTCTTAAGTCAGTTTGCCTCACAAAGAATCAACCCAGTGCTCTGGGGCCTGTTCCCTAACTGCGGGAGGATAACAATAATAAAATGACTAACAGAGCACAGAAATGGGTCTAGGGTTGAAGACTCCTCAGAGATATTTAATGCACATAGTCAACAATAAATGTTTAACTAAATTGCTTTAAATTGAAAACCACATCACTCAAATTGATGAGGTAAGTGCCAACATTTCTATAACAGCTTAGAGAATCTTCTATGTGCTGAATGCCTACTGGGCTTTCCATTGTTGATTTAATTGTGCCTCTCCTTCAGCATATATCACTGAAGAAAGGAATATGATTTCCTTTTAATACATGAAGAAACCAAAGCTCAGAGTTTTTCTGACTCACCTAAGGTTGCTGACAGAATGTGCAACCGAGATTAACAGCATCTTCTTCATCTTGATAAACCCAGAACTTGAGCCTTTAGAAATACAGGAAAATATAATTCTAATAAATTTAGTGCTGATATTCTCAGCCTCCATGTCTTTCACTAAACCTTGCATGTTGAATTTCATCAGGGCAGAATCAGAGTATGGCAGACGAACTTCTTTATCTCATGTTGAAAAGGAAGCATCAAGAGTAATACAGCAATAGGGACCTTCTCTGCAATGAACTACTTTCTCCAGCCAGGTACTATTTTCTCAAGTTTGTAGAGTCTCTTAAAATACCACGACAATTTGAGGGCCAGGCATTGTCTTAGTTTGTTTTGATTTTCTGTAGTAAAGACCATGACCAGAAGCAACTTGGGGATGAAAGGTTTTATTCCATCTTACAAGCTCTCAGGTCACAGTCCATTACTAAGTGAAGTCAGGGTAGGAACTCAAACAGGAACCTAGAGGCAGGAACTAGAGCAGAGACCATGGAAAATTATTGCTAACTGACTTGCTCTTCATGGCTCACTCAGATTGCTTCTTTACAGACTCAAAGACCACTTGCCCAGAGGTGGCACTTCTCACAGTGGGCTTGATCCTACATCATTAGTCATGAAAAAGCCCCACAGGCCAATCTGATAGAAAGATTTTCTCAATTGACACACACTCTTATCAGATAATTTAATTTTATGTCAAAGTGACAAAAAACACTAACCATCACAAGAATTCAATATTTGAACCCATGGGAGGTACTTCACATTGAAATAATAACATCTTTCACTTTTTCTTTCACCAATCCAGATGGCAGAAATTAGAACTAAGCAATATAAACCCTTGGATGAATAATGGTCAGTGAGCTATCATCAGAATAAAGATAAGGCCATACTACTAATGATGACTCCATTGGGGTTTAGGGATTGAGAAATGTAGTTTGTTGCAACACAACCATGCCCATGTATCAACATACTAGTTATGGATATCTTAAGGCCACAAAGGCCCAGTTGACTAGCTGCAAGAAACACAGAAGATCACAAACATTCAAGTTTCTAATCTGCACATTATAGGAAGTTGCTGCTGTCCTTGTTGCCCAAGGAATTCATGTTGTGCAAGACTTGTACTTGTAAGTAATATCATTTTAACATTGCATGTTAGATTCCTTACTTAGAAAAGCCTTACAGATGAAAGACACTTCATTTCCACATAACTTGTGTTTCCTCAAAGCAGATAATAAAGAACATTGGATTATAGATTTGATACACTGTAAAATTCTGAGATATTTAAACTGCTTACTGAAAATTTTCAATCATATTTTTTATTTTTAAAATAAATTGCTATGTGTGCATGTGTGTATGTGTGTGTGTACAAGCATATATGAATATGTGGGCACACATGTGCCACAGTGTACAAGTATAGGTCAGAGGAGAGTTTATTGGCGTCTGCTCTCTCTTCTCACCATGAGGGTGCCAGCAACTGAACTCAAGTCATCAGAATTGGCAACAAGCACCTTTACATGCATAGCTCTTTGTTAGCTGGAAACTATGAATTTTGTCTCTTCAAGTCTATAGGTTGCATTTGTGTGTGATTTGAACTCAAGCTCATTGATCCTTGTAAATCTTACAGGCTTGTAGTTTGTGCTTATATATACTTGTGGATAAAATACTCAGGCTCCTAACAATTGAAGTGTCACTGTCTCACTTTGCTGTTTCCAACCTATTGTTTTTAACAGCTCCACTGAGGTCTAATTTATATGCTATAAACCTCAATGATTTTACAATTTTTTTACATTGAAATGTACAATTCAATATTGCCCTGCAAATTTGCAGTTGTGCAAGCATCACTCTAATCTACTTTCCATCTATTTTAAAGGCAGGTTTATATGCTTTCTTGTAGCATAGTTTCATTTTACTCTTTCTTTATCTAAATAGCTTTTTACCTTGAAAATGTGATATGTTCTATGAGAATAGACCTGTGTTATACTTAGCTTTATCAATGGCCACATTGAGTTGAAAATTCACATATTTTATACTTTATTCATATTATCTCATTGTCATCTTATGTGCCTTAAATATAGCAGCATCAATTATTCACAATTCAAAAGTAAAATTATTTAGTTTTGTGCATTCTGCTGATGTGGAAGTCCACCTGGATATTTCAAGTGTTGTGAGGGTTCCTCATTGTTCAAATCTTGAGAAGGTTGGATAGTATTCTATGCATCCCAATTTACCAAAAGGAGTTGCCTGCATTGTTTACAGAATCATGGTGATATTGTGGTTAAGTTTGGGATAAAATTCTTGTTCTGCCTTTCCTTAGCTCTATAATATCATTGATTAGGATTTATCTTCTATAGGAAAAGAGCAGTAACAGATGCTTGGTTACTTTGAAGATTGAACTAGTTAATCCATGTAAAAGATCCAGAATGGCATTTGAAACAGTGAGCAGCAATAAATTTGCAAATAGTTCTAATTAAACAATAGAAATATTTCTTGTGAGTGTATAATCAAATTTATATATGGAATCATTTGATAAGTCTGCTCAAAGTCAAGACTGGGTGTATTAGTCTGTTATCTGACACTATAATAGAATGTCATAGATTTAGAAACATTTTAAATTTTGGATTCTAGATATTAGGAGTCCAACCACACAGTGCTGGCACCTGGTGAAGAACTTTTTATGGTCATAACATGGTAGAGAACATCACAAAGCATGTGAGACCAAGGAAAAGGAGTCAGATCCTCTCTTTTTGTAACTCATCTGAGGTAGTAATAACCAAATTCATTCATAAGTATGGAGTTCCTATGAGCCACTAACCATTCAGAATGCCAGTAATAATGCTTTATACAGAGAGAATTAAACTTCACAAAAGCACCTCAGAGGAAACATTCAAAATATATCATGGAACATTCAGAATTGGTAGGAAGAATTGCAGAGGATGGAAGATGGAGGAAGAGGCTGGAATACTTTGCAGTAATGATATAAATCCTCATGTCCCACAGTAGCAAAGTCCCACACTGGATACAAATCAATGAAAAGTCTCAGGAAAGAGGGAAGGATTGGAGGAAGAATGAACGTGAATGAACATGATTGTACAAGCTGTGTTATAGGGATTCTCTAGACTCTGATACTATAAGAAGTTCACCATGTGGAAACATTGAAAGATTTGGGGATATTTTACCTTGAAAGCATGAGCATTCCTATGAGCATAAGTGGCTCATAGGAACCCCATACTTATGAATGAATTTGGTTATTACTACCTCAGATGATAGTTACAAAAAGAGAGGGTTTGACTCCTTTTTCTTGGTCTCACATGCTTTGTGATGTTTTCTACCATGTTATGACCATAAAAAGTTCTTCACCAGGTGCCAGCACTGTGTGGTTAGACTCCTAACGTCTAGAATACCCTACCTTGTCATTCAAACTAAGATACTAGCATCACATTGGAAGTGCATATGTCATTTGAGGGGGATAAGGATAAGTACCCCAACTCCTCAAAGAAGAGAGAGAACCTTCATTCAGATCTGCTGAGAGATCTAAAGAGGAATACACAGAAGAAGAGACCTTTGAGAAATGAGGAACAAAGGATGTTTAGAAGATAAAACAGTAAGGACAATGGGAAAAATTTGGACTGTCAAAAAACTACAGAGGACAGCATGCAATTATTTTAGGTTAAACAATAATATGGGCAATAATAGCTACCATATATTGTGTCATGTAATATACTTCAATAAATTATTTCATTTATTGTTACAACACTATAAGATCAATACTATAGAGGTTCAGAGAGATTAAACAACTTTCTTCGTGTGACAATCTTGAGATTCCAAGGAAGATTTGACTTGTACCTAAGACAAGTGTTTTAATGTCACCTCATGAAGAACTGTTGTGGTAGATGTGGTGGATATGTAGGAAAGAAAAGAGTAGATGATCACCATCAACTCTTGAATTTATGAATTTGCTTACTATAAACACTATTTGATGGCTTGGAGAAGACAATATAGTCATCTGCAGCCTTGCACAGGTCATGTCCTTCGAGTATTTCTTTCCACATTCACAAGAGAGTAGTTAGACTAACTACTTTCTAGGTTTGATGTGAAAAATAAAGGAGATAAATCATGTTAAATTCTCATGTAGTGCTCTCTGTAGGAATAATAGGCAACTTATAATTGTATTAAGGTCCTAGGGATGCCATAAAGTATTACCACAAAGTAGATGGCAAAAAACAACATAAATATATTAAATACATTCATTTACAGTCCTGAAAGTTAGGGTTCAAAAGTCAAGGTTACAGTATGACCACACTGCTTTCAAGGGACTCTAAGAAATATACTTCTTTGTTTCTTCCTAAGTTACATCACTTACTGAAAATTCTTGCTACTCCTGTACCAAGAACTCACCTTTATCACATCTACAAATAGTGATTTCCAAATGAGATCACTTTCTGAAATTCTGAATGCGTATGAAATTTCAGGAGATATTTTCAACTTTGTATAATATCACTACTGTTTAAGATGAAATATTACATTCCTGATAAATTCTGGGATAGCAATTATCATTGATTAAGGGTAACATTTAATCATAATAGTGAAATCAGAAATAACAATAATAACTGAAGTGAATTTGCATAAAAGACCATCAATAACTTTCTCCAAAGCACCCAGCACACAGAGATATGTGTACTAGTGTTCTCAGTAAATATTGGTTGAAAAAAAAAAACATACTTTGAACTTCCAGATCTAAGCACTACCATTTATCTACAAGAACATGACACCTAATGTGGGATACAACAGACAGCAGTGCTGTCTCCTATGAGCAGGAAGTGTGAGTAGGTGATAGGTTAGCTCCCTTCTTCAGGCACTGATGGTTGCACCTAATGAGACTCTGTAAGAAATGAGCTCTGTCCATGGAGCTGCACTGTAATACTTCCAAAGTCCACAGGGTTTAAGCACAGTAACACCAGCTGTTTTCAGATTCCTTTCTGGAAAAGGATAAGTTGCTTTTGCCTTAATAGTGCAAAGAGTTACCCATAAGACCCATCCTATCCTCATCACAGCTGCCAATGGAGACAGAAAGCAAAACTAAGAAGCATGGGATTCCAAACGCGACTCTGTATAGAGGGTCTGAGTCTTGATGGCCTGGTACTCTTCTGTCTGTAACCTTTGTTCTCTTCCTTTGGAGGGCAGCTACAACCTGCCTGCCATAATGAACTGTAGTCAGGAGTAATTGGATAATGAGACTGAAGAGGACTGTATAACCTGGAGAGAAATTTAAACGTGCATGTTTAGTAGTCCAACTCTACTTGATATAATAACCTTTATCTTACAGACAGCAACTCCATGCTGATGGAAGTGGCTTGCTCTCTCTCAAATCATATGCTTAGGAAAACATACCAAACTCACTTAGACTCTGGTATCCATGAGTGATGATGTCAGTAATTACTTCCTTATTTGTTTCTTCCAGGTAGGGCTCAGCCTTAGGCTTGATCAATATATATGTTAATCCATTCAGTTATTTAAGCATTTATCCATTTGTCCTTGTAGCTATCATCCAACAAACCACTGTTTATGGTGGGGTTGCCTCATGCTGGGAAATTTCCACTTACAAAGGCACTGGTGAAATTATTAAGGCCACTCCACATAGTTAAAAGGGAGGTTTATTTTGTGGGGTAACTTACAAGTGAATGGATAGTTTACAGAGTCTGGGAAAGGCGTGGCACAGTCCACGGTGTTCTCTGGAGAACTCTGCTCAGTCTACTTCCAGCATTCAGGGTCCAGGAACCAAGAGAGCCAGCGCAACTGGATCTCGGGTCTTCAGGGTCCTCTCTTGGCCCCGCTTTGTAGGCATGACAGTTACTGAAGCCTCAATGGGGGTTGGAACTTCCAGATCAAAGCTGGAATGGCTACCCACTACACAAAGGTGAATGCAGTGGGGACTCAGTGTTTAAGTGAGGACTCATAGGCACAGGGGTAAATATTACATGAATACAGAGAACTTCAAAGAAAGGCAAAACATTTGTGGTTCAGGGCAAGAGTGTTCCACTGTCTGAACCTCAGTTCCTTATGAGTCAAATAAGACAATCCTATTAATTGTCCTGAAACAAAGCTCCCTTCTTTAGAACTAAAATTCTGTTGAAAGCTAGAAATCAACATGGTCCAACTGTGATGCTAACTGTGCTAGCACTCTCAACATGAACTTGGAAACGTTATTTCCCTTCTACAAGCCTCAGCCACACTGTGCAAGGGAACAGTGTAAAAAAATCCGCAATATCTGTATGGCTTGGAAAACTTTAGTTGATGAAATGACTCACCCTCTTGTCTTACAGTCAGTGCCACCACCATCACAGCTTAGATTCAGAAGACAGCTGCTGAAGGTGCAGAGTAAAGCTCAGAGGAGCCTCATGTGTTAGCCAATGTTCCTGATATCCTCGCCATCCCACTGGGGCTCATGATCTCTGTCTTCTGCTCTCACAAGTTGAGCTTTGAAACATCATATCCAGAGAATAGACACATACTTTTCCTTACCCAGGACATCTTATTTTGTCACCATCTCTGTGTTTCCTAACCTAGGGGAAATGATTAGGGAGGTGGCAAGGTTTGACCTCAAGAGACTAGGGATGAGGAATCATGCAGTAGATAGGGTATATAATATAGGTGAATCAAATTTTCAGGAGAGGAAGAGGCTAATGTCATGGCCAGACCACCACTGTTGTGTGTTGTTCTTTAACTTTGACGTTCCAAAGACTGGTCTGATATGTGGGATAGGTGACTACACAGGCCGGGTGGCAATATGTGAGTGAAGGGAGTCGATTAGTAGACACATAGCTGCCAATGTTTCAACTAGGACTCACTTCCCAAGCCAGTAGATGAAATGATCCAGAGTCAAATCCCATGGGACTTCAAATTAAACAAACAAACAAACAATAACAAAACATTGCCCTGCTGTATATGCTCTTCAGAACACCAAGCCTTTGAGATGTTTCAACTTTAACCTAGTAACTAAGAGCATGGGCTTAAGACCCGTGCTGGGAGCATCTGATTTTCATTTCTCTTGCTTACCAGCTATGTGATCTCAAGTACATTTCTTCACTTCTCGACGCCTTAGTAGCACCCTGTACACAATTTGAACAGTAATTCAGGTTGCTAAGGTTGTTAAATGAGCTGATCATTAAAACAAACATTGTATAATAAACATCAGGGAATTTTAAACTCTATAAATAGGGAGAGCTGATGATACTATTTATATTCTTTCCACTAATAAAAATAAGAACTTCTTGGAGCTTCTTGGGACATAGAGGTATTTTGGGGTTTTGAGATTTGATCTTATGAAATAGAAAACTTCACTTTCTTCTTTATTATTTAATTTTTTTTCATTTTACATACCAACCCCAGTTCTCCTTCCATCCCCTTCTCCAGCTCCCTCTACTTCTCATCCCCCATCCCATGCCCCATCTACTCTTCAGAGGGAGTAAGGCCTCCCTTGGGGAATTAACAAATCTGGCATTCCAAGGTGAGGCAGGCCAAACCCCTTCCCCCTGCATTGAGGCTGAACAAGGTATCCCTTCATAGGGAATGGGCTATGAAAAGCCAATTCATGCACTTGTAATAAGTCCTGGTCCCACTACCAGGGGCTTAACGGACAGATCAAGCCACACAACTGTCACTCACATTCAGAGGGCCTACTTCAGTCCTGTGCAGGTTCCCCAGCTGCCAGTCCAGAGTCCGTGAACTCTCACTACCTTGGGTCAGTTGTCTCTGTGGTTTTCCCCATCATGACTTTGACCTCCCTTGTTCATATGAACCCTCCTTCCTCTCTTCAGCTGATCTCCAGGAGCTCAGCCTAGTGCTTGGCTGTGGACCACTACATCTACTTCCATCAGTTACTGGATGTAGGTTCTACAATGCCAGTTAGAGTAGTCAGTAATCTGATTATAGGGAAAGTCCAGTTCAGGCACCCTCTCCACTATTGCTAGCAGTTTTAGCTGGCATCATCCTTGTGGATTTCTGGGACTTTCCCTAGCACCAGGTTTCTCCCTAACCCCATAATGGGTCCCTTTATTAAGATATCTCTTTCATTGTTCTTCCTCTCCTCTCCGCCCCTCCCCCAGCCTGGCCATCTTGATCCCTCATGTTCCCATCCTCAATCGCCTCCTTTCTACCATCCCCCACAATTTACCCAGGAGATCTTAACTATTTCCTTTTCCTGGGGTCCTCCATGTGTGTCCCTCTTAGGGTCCTCCTTTTTACTTAGCTTCTCTGGGGTTGTGGATTATAGCCTGGTTATTCTTTGCTTTGCATCTAATATATACTTATGAATGAGTACATATTGTTTTTGTCTTTCTGTGTGTGGGTTACCTCACTCAGGATGATTATTTTAGTTCTATCCATCTGCCTACAAATTGCTGATGCCATTGTTTTTTACCACTAAGTAGTACTCCGCTATGTAAATGTACCACATTTTCTTTATCCATTTTTCAGATGAGGGGTGTCTTTGACCATTATCCATTCTGCAACTTTTGGGCATTGAAGACAAAACCTTCAAACATACATGGGTAAAATTTTACAGCAAGTTGATGGTTATGAACATCAAAGGTCTTTTTCTCTGTAGGTCCTTTGATGTGTCACTGCCAAGTGTATTTTTAACTGAATCTACCAGGCTGGGCTGACTCCCCAGGGGAGATGTTGCCTTGGAGGAGGTGGGAATGAGGGGTGGATTTGGGGGGAAAGCTGGAGGTGGGAGGAGGGAGGACAAGAGAGTCTGTGGCTGATATGTAAAAATAAATTAATTATAAAATAAAAATATTTTTTTAAAAAGATACAGAGACAGGGTTCGTGGAGAATAAGACAATAAGTAAATGGCCAGAGAGATTAAATTAAAGAACAATCTATGTTACTTATAAGGTTAATGTGAATAGAAAAAAGAGGGTGAGTCTGTGAAATTAGGTTAGTAGTGAGGAGCTAGAAGAAAGTTGCATGTTAATAGAATGTGGTAGGGAGTTGTCAAGAACTTTTGACAAGATGATGCAGAATGGATGATCTAGGAGTATTAGATGCAGGTCCCTTAAGTCCAGAAGGAGGGAGTTCCACTTCCAGTCTTCTTGGAATTGGAGCTGCCTGTGAAATATCCTTCCTCTGCTGAATTACCTCCATCTTTATCAAGAAGCCAAATGGATGATCCTAAAAAACAAAGCAAAGCAAAGCAAACAAACAAACAAACAATAGAAAGGCTCCATACCATAAGCAACAGAAAATCTGAGTTCCCTTAGTTGAGCTCCAAAAATGTTCTGCTGTTTGATATCTCATTGCACCAGATCCTTGCTTTTATCCTGTGATACTTTCTTCGGAACAAATAGTGCATCTGCTTTTCCTGAACAATTTTTCATCTTTCAATGCTCTGAAGATCCCTCTCTTGACTAATAGTTTTCTTTCTCTGCTTGGTTATTGTTGTGTGCTGAACATGTCCCTTAAAATGAATTGTTGCTGTTCTAACTTCCAGTTTACGTGAATGTGACCTTACTGAAACACTGGGTCCTTGTTGATATAGGTATGAAAAATAAAGTCATACTGGATCAGAGCAGACTCCAATATAATAAATAGTTGGTTCCTTTATTATGATAAAGAAAACATATCTATAGGGGTGAATATCACACATATATACTGTCCAGGACATCACTAATGGCCAGCAGATTCCAGAAGCAATAGAGCAACAGGAAAGACATAAAAAGATGTTTTCTAGATACTTTGATGGATATGTGGCCTAAGCAACACCTCTGGTTCAAGTATTTACCCTTTAGAATTATGACAGGGTAAACCATTTTTTGGTTTAAGCACTTTATATTATGACACTTTATATTGACAATCTTTGCAAGTTAATGAAGTTGCTTTTCTGTCTTATTTTCCCAGTAAACAGCTATTGTTTTTTATATTGCTTGATAATTTCACATATCTAACTAACAAATTTTTCAGATCCTCTTACTCCCCTCTCTCATTTTCTCCTCCTTCCCACTAGAATATTTCTTTTTAACAAGTCTCATTCTTATTTTTGTATCTTCTTTTTGTGTGTGGTCCATTGAGTTAAATTAGAGTTCCTTGCCCAAGTATAAGTGGGAGGTTATTCATCAGTAGCTAAGCCAAGGAAGAAAATGGCACCTCTTCTTCTTACAGCTAGTAAATGAATAGATGGTCAGGAAAGATTGGGGTCTCATGCTCCTCTCCCTTATTCATAATAAAATATTCACAGGCCCAATCTTGTATGAGTCTTGTGCAGATAACTATTGTTGTAGTGATTTCATGAGTGCAATGGCTATATTATGCCTGGAAGACATCATTTTTTTCTCATTAGCATATCAAACCTGGGGATGATAGTACCAAACTCCCTCTTGTGGCATTGAATTTTTTTTTATTTCCCTCACTTTTTTTTAAAATTTTTTTATTTTTATTTTGCAATACAATTCAGTTCTACATATCAGCCACGGATTCCCTTGTTCTCCCCCTTCCCGCCTCCCTCACCTTCCCCCCAGCCCACCCCCCATTCCCATCTCCTCCAGGGCAAAGCCTCCCCAGAGGACTAAGATCAACCTGGTGGACTCAGTCCAGGTAGGTCCAGTCCCCTCCTCCCAGGCTGAGCCAAGCGATCCTGCATAGGCCCCAGGTTTCAAACAGCTGACTCATGCAATGAGCACAGGATCCGGTCCCACTGCCTGGATGCCTCCCAAACAGATCAAGCCAATCAACTGTCTCACCCATTCAGAGGGCCTGATCCAGTTGGTGACCCCTCAGCCATTGGTTCATAGTTCATGTGTTTCCATTTGTTTGGCTATTTATCCCTGTGCTTTATCCAACCTTGGTCTCAACAATTTTCGCTCATATAAACCCTCCTTATTCTCGCTAATTGGACTCCCAGAGATCCACCTGGGGCCTAGCCATGGATCTCTGCATCCAGATTTCTCAGTAGTTGGATGAGTTTTCTAGCATGACAATTAGGGTGTTTGGCCACCCCATCACCAGAGTAGGTCAGTTCGGGCTGTCTCTCGACCATTGCCAGCAGTCTGTTGTGGGGATATCTTTGTGGATTTCTGTGGGCCTCTCTAGCACTTTGCTTCTTCCTATCCTCATGTGGTCTTCATTTACCATGGTCTTCTATTCCTTGTTCTCCCTCTCTGTTGTTGATCCAGCTGGGATCTCCTACTCCCCCAAGATCTCTTTCCCTCGACCCTCGTCCTTCACTACCCCCACTCATGTCCAGGCATTGAATTTTTTTTAACCTAAGAGTGGACCACTGCCCTGCTAGGCAATTCAGATATCACCACTGGAATTCTAGATGTTAAGAATAGAGTGGCAACTGTGTATAAATGGTTAGAACTAATATCTCCCTTAAGCAATTTTATATGGAATCTGCTCTGGATTTGCTTTTCCCTAGATCCACAACCAGCTTATTTCTCTATTCTCTAATGTCTCCCAGATTCATGGGTACAGAGGGACACACAATTATTTAGTTTTGAATGATCAAATGGAAAAAAAATAGCACTCTGTAGATTCTCCGACAGTGTTCTACATTAGATGATAAGAATGATACAAATGTAGTGTATTTTTCAACATCTCCTATCATAACTCAAACAAGGCATCTTTCAGGATTCTCATGAGAGTCATACTAATTTGCTACAAAGCCAAGAACAGAACTAAGTAAATAGTAAGACTTCCTTTGTGTGTGGGAGACATCCAAAATTTAAGGAGTTGTTCATTGTCATGATCAGAGCAGTATGAGTGCTATTCTTGAGAATAAGTGCTTCCTGAAGAGAACCCTAATGTGCTTTGTTTTCAATTAAACTACTCAATATTCCAGAATACTTAAATACCAAATCTTCAACCCTTCATTATAATGACTGACTCACTGGTAGTGTTATTTCATTTTCCTGTGGAGATGACATATGTGTTACAAGGTTTGTTGGGTGTAATTACGAAACAGAAAGAAATAATAGAAGAAAGAAGGAGAAAAAGAAAGAAAGGAAGAAGGAAAGAGAGAGAGAGAGAATGAAAGAGAAAGAAAGAAAAGAAAAATCTGTCAATTAGAAGACAGAAAAATGGGTTATCTCTCTGCACTGATTTTTAATAGCTTAATAATTTCAGAGACATCTGTTCCATTTGTTTGTTAATTCTATCATCTCTGAAATGGGAGGTGATGATAATAATGTTAATTATCACATGGTCAAAAGAGTATGAAGAATGGGAAGTTCATGGAAAGCACAATATAAAGGTTAGTTGTTGTCGGGGTTATTTGTCTGGTTGGTTCTGGGTTAAACTTTCTTCCATTTTCCTAAAATAAGGCTTATTACTGTTTAGCTATGTAATAATGCTAGTAACATATATCACTGTTGTGTATTTTGACATTTCAAATGAAAAGTATGGAGCATAATATTTGACCCAACAAGAACAGCTAATTTGTAATTGCAAGTTTAAGTTCAGCTGTCATTTAGAAATTCCAGTTTTAACTCAGACACTTCTTTACCTTATGATTTTCACTATATCAGGCTAATTTTTGAAAACTCACTCTGGCCTCTTAAAATAAAGGAAGTAATATTTTCTTCCTTATAGAGGTTTACAGATGCTAAGGAGAAGAAACGGTGCAAATGCTTTGTATAGATTCTGACACACAGGGTGGAATCAATGATGAGTAATTGTTATTATTAACCTTGTCTACCTTTCTGTCAAAGCGAGGGTTAAAACAGCAGTTGCCTGTGAGTTTAGAAGGTGATTTATAAGAGCCAATGGTTCTCTTCAGCAGGCACTGGGAAAGATATCAATCCAGGAAAGGAAGCTGTAAGTGAAAATTGAAACTGTCAGATGGTGTGGACTCCCTGCTCAGTCTCTGGCAGTTTTTTCTTCCATCTTTTAATTAAAAGTTTTTGTCTTCTGATGTAGAATTGGAATAAATCACTCCTGACCTTAGCCTGCTGGGGCCCTACCTCGAGCTTTAGACTACACAGTCACTCAGATGCCTTCCTTGTGTAGGAAGGCAGAGCTGAGACCTGCTCCCGAAATGTATACACCAGTTATCACAGGTCACAATAGCTTTGTACTTGAATCCAGCTTTATAACTAACTCTGGGGCTGGAAAGATGGTGTACCAAGTAAAGGTGCCTGCCACCAAGACTGACAGACTGAGTTCCATTCTGAGGACCCGTGTGGAAGGAGACCCCTGACTCCTTCAAGTTATCCTCTGACCTCCACATGCACATGAATTCACTCAATGTGTGGCCCTTCCATTACACGTGTGTGCACATACAGGCATACACACACACACACACACACACACACACACACACACACACACACTAAACAAATAAATAAATAGTTGTACTTTTAAAAAGTTTTAAATAGCCTAATTTTGATAATTCCAGGATTTGGAGTCTGCCAAGTTTTCCCCAAAGGACAGTTAGTTCTGAAAATCAAATAGAGACCACAATGTCTGATTTTGAGGTTTAATTTTTATTCTTCAATAATTTAATTAGAAGAAATATATTTGGGAGTATTGGAGGAACAAAAGTGCCCCCCAAACTCAGTAAATAAATAAGTGTATGAATTTGTTATGAATCATAAATTAAAGAGAACGTATCTCTACCCAGTTATATACACAAACTTCTGCATGATTGTTGGTGTTTTCCCTACATCTCTTCTGTGTCTTTCACGTCAATTTCTCTTAAGCATATGCTATTGCAAATCTTAAAAACCAGGCTTAATGACACAGTGTAACTTCATGTTGAAGAGCATAGACTATGGAATAGCACTGTCTAGATTTGGGGATCAGTTTCCATATACATTATGTGGCTTTGATTATTTTAACTTCTTATGGTTTTCAATACTATCATGTGATTCAAGAATTCAGAGATCAGATGGATAACTTATCTTGGGCACTTGTCTTGTCAGGTGGGGTGGAGGGCTCATTTCCTTGCCTGGCTTATTCTTGGATGGCATCTTCACTCACTTGCTGGGTTCCTTAGCACTTCTAGTATGTTTCCATCTACACAGGGTATCTCATGATTCAGCACCTTTTCCTATGGTTTGGTCTCTTCAGACAATGAAGAATTATTGTGATTTTTACACAGTTCCTCAATGTTTCATAAGTAAAAATGTTCTATGAAAGCCATCCTAACCTAGGCTCCAAATCCTCAGAATATCACTCCTGCTGCCTTCTGACACTGAGCAAGTCATTAACATGACCTAGACTCAAGGAGGTGGGAATTGAAGCCCATTTCTATGGGAGATGCAACAAAGAATTTATACTCTTATTATCTTAGCATTCTGTTCGAGCCTTAATTTCTACTCTATGGAATTTTTAGATGATTGATATAATGAAAAGAAAACATTTAGCAGCCTGCCCAATAGATAACTATCAATCACTAAACTTTAATTGCTATTTTTAGTTGCTTCTTCTCTAGATAAACCTTTCTCATGGCCTACTTCCCCCTTACTGCCCCCTCCTCTGATACACACAAGTCACAGTTTTCCCCATTTACAAAGATGAATATGGGAGGCAAAATGGGAGAGACAAGTTTAAAGGGCTTTTGTAATTCAGATTTTGTCAATGGCTACAGCAAAGGCATGTAGGGATTGACTAAGTTTAAATACTGATTTGGAGTTACAGTAATAAGACCTCAGTGACTGATGATTGCTTGACTGAGTTGATACAATTGACAAAGGAAGGAGGTGAATCAGGGATGGTGCCCGCTTATTGGCCAGATTTTCTCAGCTGGTGGTGATTTTCCCTGAGATAAACAAAATCCAGGTATTGTCAACCCCCCTTTTTTTCCTTATACATTCATCTTCCCCATATCTGGCAGCATGTAGACATCACAGGAATTTAGACATTGCCCTTTCAGTGACAGAAAGTCTTGAAGCTTGATCACAGGAGTGACATGAAACAACTTGTTCCTCTGGGAGATTACATGGCTCGTAATGAAGCAAAAAGATGAGTCCAGCTGTGTCATTTTGGTCTGTTCATGTTTAAGAATACTCATTTGGGCTAACATGACCTAATCTTCTATGTGGATGAACGGTAGTCTTCCAGTGGAAAATTACAACTTGAAAAGATATTTAAAGGGTTTTGTTTTGTTTGGTTTCCAACTAAATAGTCTGGGTCACCCAAAGTTCTGGGAGAAGAGTCTCTGTCAACTTGATCATTATTGTTCTCAGGTCCCTATCTTTATATTGCCATTAGCCTAATGTGGCATCTCAAATGTAGACTGTCTGTCACATTGCTTTGTATACTCCATCTAGCATCATCTTTTATCATCTCTGTTTCATGTCATGGACCATAACTTCTTATACAGCTCTTGGCTTCTGCAAATGTTCTCTGGCCAGGGATAGCTCTTTTATGATATTTGATCTTCCTTGTGACTCCAACCAGTGCCAAACAGGTCTAGTTTCTATGCAAAGTAAAGGCACTACTGAGAAAACTTGTTGGAAATCCAACAATGATGAAATGAAGTTAGGTTGAATATGATAAGGAATTTCTTCCTTCCCCTAGTGGTCTTGTTCTGCTCTTTCTTGAATCCTTATAGTAATATTGTCCTACATTTAATGCAGCTGAGTATTTAGATATCATTTGGAATGCTATAGTATAATATCATTATAATAATAATAACAATAAAACAGTAAAGGAACTGATTATAATAACAATTATGGTAATAGCAATAGCCAAGTTTAAAATGTGCTTGTTATATGTCAGATAGTGCAATAAGTACCTATATATGGTTATCTCATTTAATCATCCCAGGAATTCTATACAATAGATGATTTTATGTGCCTACCACAAACTAAACTCAAAAAAGGACAAGTAATTTGTCTGTGGTCAAACATCTACTAAATAGCGAACCTGAAATTGACATCCAGTCTTTCTGACTTTGTTTCCCTAGTGAGCAGGGGTATTCACATTATACTGCCCTGGAGTGTTTAGATATATTGAGTTGAGCTAAGCTTTGTCTTGTTGATTCAAGAGCTGCAGGCTAGACTAGCTTACATTGCCATGTACTAAACAGGGTTCTGATACTCTGCTAGACAGGAAATGATAGGAACGTATAAGGAAATCAAAATATAAACGTTTCCACTTAAAGAGAAAGTTGCAGAACACATAAGGAACTGGAGATTCATCATGATGGAATTCAGCAGCAAGGGCAAGTGATCTAGGCTATGGTAATCAGTTCCAGACCAAGGGGAATGTCTGTAAAGTGGCGATTTAATTAAAGATAGCAAGCTAGGATTCACCTCCCTCCACACTCCACCCCACTGCTACTGACACAGGCAAGTGGCCTGGCTCGGGAGGATAGGTGACAATCAATGCCATTCACAGAGGCTTCAGGGGAGATTTTTAGGGACATTCTATCTGAATTCCCTTCTGGCTGAAATCTCAGACTCTATTCATACATTTACTATACCACAGATGTCAGACAGGAAATATAAGGCATGATGAGGGACAGATATTATAGAATGTGGAAGCAGAACTCCCTGTGAGCACGTTCTCCTTCTGAAGATACCACCTCCTCTTCACTTGAGCTTATAGCTACAGATGGCTCTTTTCATCTAGCAAGAAAATTCAACTTCAAGATACCTTTTCAGAATCTGAATACACTGAACTAGTGAGAAAAGCAAGTAGGTTATACTCTTTCTGGTTAAGACATCCCAATATTGTTGTTCAAATAAAGTCCTGATATTTCTAGTTGGAAATCTGAGTGTATGTTGATGCCACTTCTTCCAGGAAGCCTTCTACATTAGCTTTCTGGGGCTGCTTTAATGAACTACCCTTCACTGGGTGACTCGAAAAGAGCAGTAATGGATTTTCTCACAGTTATAGAGGCTAGAAGTCCCAGATGAAATTATTTCTAAAGAAACGCTATTGCTTGCCTAGTCCTGGATTTCGGCGGTTCTCCAGCAGACTTTCGCACCTTTGTTTTGCAGATATGGTTCTTTAATCTCTACTTTCATTGTATGGGACTTTCCCCTTTCTTCTGTGGCTTTGTGTCTTCTCTTTTATGAGCCATATCAGATGAAGACTGTTACTTTTCTCTTTCTTATTTTCAACCAAGTACTTGACAATAAGTAACTAAAACAAGCCAGGGCTTATTCGGGCTTAGAGTTTAAGACATGCAGTCTATGATGGTGGGGAAGGCAGAGAGGCAGGAATGTGAGGCAAGAGGTCACTTTGCACCCATGTTCAGAAACAGAGTGGACAGGAAGTTGTGTTAAGCTATTAAACCTCAAAGCCTGTCCTCAGTGACCAGTGATCTCCAATGAGACACTGCCTCCTAATGCTTCCACACCCTCCCAAAACAGTATGACCAACTGGGAAGCAAGTGTTCAAACACAAGAGCTTATGGGGGACATTTCACATTCAAATCACAAGAAAGACACAGTTTAATGGCCTCATCTTAACTTGATTACATCTGCATAATGTCTGCTTCCAAATTTGGTTACATTCATAGATATCAACATAACTTTTTGTGGGGGAAGGGGATACAATTTAACTGACAACTCTTTTCTTTTTTCCTTCATTATCCCCAGACCATGTTAATTCATGTTCTATGTATTTGGGATTATGGGCTGAATGTCTACCTTCCCACTAGATTCTAAGTCAGTGAGGCTAGCTTTGGTTTGGGTAGCAGTAAGATCTCACGCAGTAGGGGACCATTTCAGAAATACTATTGGAGTGAGTCTACACTATTCTTGCATTGTCTATTTATAACTTTTCCCTGATGACCCCAGGTACACTAGCTTTCCCATTTTCCTATTCTATCAAATACTCTATTGGTCTAGAGATTTCACACATCCTGTTCTCTGTCTGGAACAAAATTTCTGAATTCATCTTGTGGTCACTAGCTCTTTATCATGCTTCACAGCTCAAAGCTTTTTACCCTGCATCTAATTTAGGGCAATCTAAATTTTTTTACCTCTTTCTTTTTTTAACCTCTTTCTTGTTACTTAAAGCTCTTATGATAATCTTTAAGTATATGCTTATTGCTATGTCTACCTTTGGAGCCTTTTCCCCAAAAACTGTGCATTTCAGAAATGGACTGGACATGTCTGAACTGCTTCACATATTGGGCCTAAATTTGATACCCTAGCAAGAGTTCCTAGGTGCCTGAGGGATTTGGCTGTTGTAATGTTCTATGAAGTTTTACATGTGGTAGCATATTCTTTTTTGTATTTTTTTGGGGGGGGTTAAAGAAAGAGTTTCTCTGTGCAGCTTCAGAACCTGTTCTGGAACTCCATCTGTAGACCAGGCTGGCATTGAACTCACAGAGATCTGCCTGCCTCTTTCTCCCAAGTGCTGGGATTGAAGACATGCACTACCACCACCAGGCTGTGGTATCGTATTCTAAGGATATACAATAAAAGTCCATTTTCCTTTTTCTAAGTCCTAAGCTGGAAAATAGGTGAGTGGATGGATTCAGTGGGGGAAAATGCTGCTAAGAGGTGTTATTGCTATATGATCACAAAGAGCATGAGACTTCGGAATCATAGCCCCAATGGTGAATAGCTTGGAGCCTCAGCATGTTGTCATTCCAAAGAATAAACATCTACTGCATGTTCAGTACCAAACAAATGAAATTTCTTTTTCTCTTCCTTCCATTTTAATCTCCTTTTGGATCCTGTTACTCTTTCCCATTATACTACAAATAAGGGGAAAGTCCTTTGGTTTCCATGGGGAATTAGTTCCAGGACCCATAGCACTATAGTCCTGTACATAAAGTGAGGTAGAATTTTTATATAAGCTACACATATCTAACCATGAATTTCAAATCATTTCCAGATTACTTATAATGCCTGATGTAGTATAAATGTATATAAATAGGCATTATATTGTATTTTTAATGAAGAATGGCAAGAAAACAGTTAACACTTAGCCCTCTTCCTAGCCCTCATATATCTATATAATTCTCTCTCTGTCTCTCTGTCTCTGTCTATCTATCTCTCTGTCTCTGTCTCTCTGTTTCTCTCTCTCTCTCTCTCTCTCTCTCTCTCTCTCTCTCTCTGTGTGTGTGTGTGTGTGTGTGTGTGTGTGTGTGTGTGTGTGTGTGTGTTATGAGAAAAGACTAAGAAAACCATGAAAATTTGAAATGGTTAAAAACACAAAAACTAAAATTTATTGGATGCCAGAAAACAAAAAAATTTAGATAACCTCGAGGGCATTCTCTAGTTTTCTGGTCTCTACAGTGAGGTTCACCTTCCACTGCCTTTGAGCTATTGAATAGTTCTAATTGCTGAGGAAAAGTGGGAGCAGTGCAGATAAATCTTACCCATAGAGGTGAAATGTGTTCATTTGAGGTGAAACTGATTCCCCCACTCTTTTCACCTAGTGACCTTTCTACTTGTAAGTGGGTTTTCTATGATTTTTTTCCTGTTTTTAATTAAGAGGTTTTCCATTCATTTTACATATCAACCACAGATTGCCCTGTCCTCCCTTCTCCCACTCCTAGCCCTTTCCCCCAACCCACGCCCCACTCCCACCCTCTCCAAAGCAAGGCTTCCCATGGGGAGTCAGCAGAGCCTGGTACATTCAGTTGAGGCAGGTCCAAACCCCTCCTCCCTGCACCAAGGCTGTGCAAAGTGTCCCACCATAGGCACTGGGCTCCAAAAAGCCTGCTCATGCACTATGGACAGGTCCCAGTCCCACTGTCTGGGGGGGTCTCCTAAACAGTTCAAGCCAAACAACTGTCTCGCTTATCCAGAGGGCCTAGTCTAGTACCATGGAGGCTCCTCAGCCATTGGTCCACAGTTCATGCGTTTCCACTAGTTTAGCTAGTTGTCTCTGCACTCCTTCCAATCATGGTCTTGATATCTCTTGCTAATAGAATCCCTCCTCTCTCATCGACTGGATCCCTGGAGCTCTGCCTGGGACCCGGCCATGGATCTCTGCATCTGCATCCATCAGTCACTAGATGAGGGTTTTATGATGTCAGCTAGGGTATTCAGCCATCTGATCACCAGAGTAGGTCAGCTCAGGCACCCTCTCGACCACTGCCGGTAGCCTTTGGTGGAGTCATCTTTGTGGATTCCTGGGGACCTCACCAGCACCCTGTCTTTCCCTATTCCCATGGTGCCTTCACACATCACAGTGTCTCCTTCCCTGCTCTCCCACTCTGCTCCTGATCTAGCTCGAACCTCCTGCTCCTCTAGGTTTTTCTATGTCTTAACACATCTATTTCAGTCATCTTGAATGCCTACATATATTTATAAGCTTTAAGTTCTCCTTTGATTTGGTTTGCAACACCTTACTGACTTCTAAAAAAGCTAAATAAAAAGTTTCCAATGTATTTATGTGATACTCAAATGAGACAATTTTATTTCTTAAAGTTGGTTTTTAGTGTAATTTATGCACATATAAAAATACGCCATCATTCTGAGAAAGTGTCCATAATATCACCAGTACCAATGGGGCCCACAGAACATACAAAAAGCTAAAATACACAGTTTCTCCTTTTCTTCAGTACCCTCTGGGTCTAGACTTCAAACTGAAGTTATTTCCTCTGTTGCAGATTTTTTCTTTGCTGACATAATTCAGCCATAGGCTTAGCTGCTACCTCATAGCAATGGACATGCCAATGAGAAATCTGTTGGGGTGGATGGAGGACAGTGTTAATCTAAGATCTAACATGTTTCTTCAAGGGCTGCACAATGCCATTTTCTGGGCAAGACACAACCATTGTAATCACCACCTAATACACAAGTGGATGCCTGCACCAGGTCTGTACAAGAATGGGTCCATCAATATTCAGTAACAGATAGAGGAAAAGCATCCTGGGCTTTCTGTTGACTTGTGTGCTACTGATAGAGTCAGTAAACAGGAGTCATTGCTTTCAGTGTATACCCACTGACAACCACATCAAGTACCAATAAATATTCCCAATCCAGTGGTCATACACATGGGTCTGGTTAAACTAATGGGGTAATAAAACAAAATCAAAATTTATGAATTTGAGAAAAGGATTGCTATGAAGAAGTGGAGCTTGATTAATGGGGAGGGAATAACAAGAATGTATTCTATAAATGTGTGAAATTGTCCAAGATTTGATATAATAATAAGAAAAAAATGTTTCTTTAGTGAATGGATATTCTAGTTTGATTTTCTGTTGCTGTGATAAACATTATGACCAAAGCAATTTGGAGAATAAAGGGTTTATTTGATTTACCCTTCTAAATTATAGTCCACCATGCAGGGTAATTAGAGCATGAACTCAAGGCAGGAATCAGAAAACAGCCAACTTGCGGGATGGTTGCCTACAGGTGCACTCACCGGCTTACGCTCATGTATCTTCACAGCCCATATCCTCCAGCCTAGGGATGGTCCCACCCACAGTAGGCTAGGCCCTCACTTGTCAATTGTCAATCAAAGCAGTCTCTCACAAATATGTTCACAAGCCAACTTGACTGAGAAAATCTTTCAACTGTGATTCCCTCTTCCCAAGTGACTGTAGGTGTGTCAAGCTGCCAATCTAACCAGGCCATGTGCCCTTAGACATTATCATTTTTTGCTTGACAGAAAAAGGATAAACTAAGGATTAGAGCAACAGTATGAACTTTGTTTCTGTTTCAAGTCACTAGAAGCCTTGTCACTATTTTTCCAGACTACATTCCCAGGACAGTGGTATTGGAGTGTGTGTGTGTGTGTGTTTGTGTGTGTGTGTGTGTGTGTGTATGCATGTATATTTGTATGTGTGTGTATATATATATGTGTGTGTGTATGTGTATATATATATATATGTATATGTATATGTGTATGTGTTTGTGTGTGTGTGTGTGTGTGTGTGTGTGTGTATGAATGCAATGTAGGGGATGTGCATGCTTTTAGGTGAAGAGACACTGGAGAAGGGCTGCTAACAAACAGAGCATCTTTGAGCGTGTGCTTGTTTAGGCTGAGAAGGCATTTGGCTTTTTATTGTAGCTGTCATTTTCTCAGTATGACCATAGCAGGAAAGTGTCAACCTGGTTCTCTATTGTACACATCAATGTAGCCGTGTTGTTGCTGGTGTATGCTTTTTATCACAACTCTAGGCCTCCTGGTAATAGACTAAACATGAGCTGCTGCTTGCCTCCTTCCTTTCGTGGCTGTCATCAATGTAATCACAGAACAGGTGGGCATGGGCGATTAATAGGAAAGGAAGGAGGGGGAGAAGGGATCTACTCAAGGGTGAGGGATAGTTAATTTGACCTGAACCCCAGAGGCACTGTCTCCTCTGGCAAGGCTGCCACACTGGTTATCGGTGGGAACAGCTTCTCTTCAGCCTCTCAGTCTCATTTCCAGTGCAGGCATGCTTGAGAAGCCATTACCATATTTATAGAGCTACCTAGCCCCACAGCACATGCATGAGAGGGTTAGAAAGACCTATCTGTTTTTCCAGCTGTGCTGCTATCCTCAGTGGCAAGGCTGGTGGGGGAGAAGGGAGGGCTTCGATCTCAGCATTAGAAGGACAGTGAGGATTAGACTGCAGAGCTTGCCTAGAGAGAGTGTATGCAGCCTCTCTCTTACCTCTTCCATCTGGATGAGCTTAGAAATTGTGGCTCGCTGTGGATCTGTGGACTCTGAGAAGAGCTGCGTGGTGGACCACTGGCTAAGCGAGATGTGCAGGAGAGGCAGTATCGACATTTGTGTATTTGGTAACCCGGCCTGCTTCCTTTATTATAAGTCAAAGATAATATTGGGCAGAGAGGACTTGAGAAGCAGCACCAGAAAGTGGATAGACCATGAGTTCAAGAGTCAAGGAAGTTTTATTAGTTGTATGATCTTGGGCAGATCCTCTCATTTCTCTTTAGTCATCTGCACAAAGGGATATAAGAATGAATTGTTGGGAGGAAGTAATTACAGACACAGTTGAATGTCTCACTAAATGCTCATTTTCTTTCCTGGATCAGGCCATTCTGTCTGACACTTAAGTTCTGACTTACGTCAGTGCACTATACAATGTCCAGCATAATTTTTTCTACTCCACGCTATCACAGACTCCATTAGCAAATGTGTGTTCTTACTTTCTTGTGTGCTTATTCTCTCTCCCTTCCTCTCTCTCCCTTTCTCTCCTTTCCCTCCCTCCAACATATATGTGTACACAGACATATATGAAAATACTACTATTCTTTTAAATACTCGTTGTGGCATTTAGACCCTATTTTTATATAATTAAAGTGGATCTAGATATCAGGATTATGATTGCAAATAAGGACTCTGTGATTTTTTTTACTGTGTTCTTTGGCACCTCACTCTTTTATGCCTATCTTGGTGCAATGTTAAAGTTCCAATGACAGAAATTAAGAGCATACTTTATCTCTTGTTTGAAGTTCAGCTAAAAGCCAATCACATTGACAGCAATCACAGGATGTATTTTGTCACTTGTCCTGACTAGATAATGAGGAAAGGACAGCAAGCATCTTGAAGTAAAGTCTTACTTCTACAAAAGCTCTAAAAGTGATCTGTAAAAGATTTGAGACAAACACTATTAAGTCTCATCTTTTTTATGAAGAGAGTAAAATTGAGCCAGTAACCTTTATTGGCTGATTGGAGAATGAGTAGGGTTCTTTGATAAAATGGATTAGGATATACCTCTATACATAGAAAGAGAATAATTCTAAGGTCACAGTTACAGAGGTAAGAAGTCTCACCATGTGTGTTATACAAAGCTAGAGAACCAGGAAAGCTGATGATGTAATTCAAAGTCCCAGGAGCCAGAAAGTTTATGATGAAAATTTGAATTTGAGTCAGAAGGCCCAAATAAGGGAAACCAAGAATAGGATATCCATTTTCCATCTAATGTGGCAAGGTGGAGTGAATTCATCCTGTTATTCTCAGGCCCCTCAATAGTGAATAATGGCCAGTTATACAGAGAAGAATCATTTGCTTTACTCAGCTCACTAGCTCAAATGTAATTTGTTTTTCTGGACATGCTCTTATGATACAGAAATGATATTTAGTAACTATCTGGGAATCTCTTGGCCTATTCAAGTTGGTGCAAAAAATTGGTCATCATAGATATAGAAAGAATATAGAGAAGTCAGCTGAGGGGTGGTTACATACACTCTTGTCAGGAAGGATGGTGAAACCTTGAAAGAAAATATGCCTGGGGAGGGGGCAGGAAGTCATCAAGAAGTAAGAGACTAAAAAAGAATACTGAGATTCTGATGGTGTATGTGGGAAGGTGTGATATGGTAACTGCTACAAACTGGGGAAAAACAGACAATGAAAGGGTGGATTATGAAGGTCTGCTGTGCAATATGTGGCATAATCGCCTTTCTCCACAGCCAGTGAAGACCACATTTCTCATAAGTCCTTCAGTATACAGGATGTGTGTGTGTGTGTGTGTGTGTGTGTGTGTGTGTGTGTGTGTGTAAAATGCATACTAAACCTAAGAAGGTCAAATTGCATCCAAGCCCTAGCCCTTGATAACTTATATGGACAACAATGCAGGACTCACAGGGACTCAGCATTGACACCCAAGACTGACTGGAAAATATTCTTAGAAAAATCTCATTTCAGGCAACAGGGCAACATAGTTCTCTGCCCACAGCTCACCAAAAACTCTGTCTCTGCTATAACATAGTATATTTCCTTCAAAATATATCTAGTACAGGAATACAGAGAAACAGTTAGAAATGCAACCTTGGATTTTGGAGCTCTACACAAGACTTTTCTCATTAGCTGTGCTGAAAATGAACTAGGAGAACTATGGTTTGAGGGACCATCTAATAACCATGAAACTAACTCCATTATCTACACTCACACATTCATGTGTATGCACACACTCTCCACATGAGCACATACGCACACACACACACATACACGCGCGCGCACACACACACACACACACACACACACACACACACACAAACACGAACACTTGGGGTGGGGTAATTTCCAATATTTGCTTTTTATTTTTGTCAGTACAGTCACCTCACTTGAGTCCCATTCAGGCTGATATTCTTTTGTGATCCTCTGTGTCTAACATCTTCTTTTCCAGGACCATATTGCACACATGTGACCATTGCACATCCTGCTTCATCTAATTTGTGTGCCTGTGAAAGATAAAGTACTATGTTTACATCTTTGTCATTACACAAATTTTCAATTGTTTAAGTAATAATACAGTGTCTGAATAAAATACAGTGCTCTAAAATAACCTCAAGACACATTGTTTGTGTAAGTTTACCGAGGTTTCTAGGTGTCATGTGGCAGTATTTGTAACAAATGATTACAGACCTTTACCCAAGATCCAATGATTATTCTTGGCTACATGGCAGATGTACATGCTAGATGTCATTGTAAATAGTCTTTAAAGATCACTCCAAAAGGCACTACAGCAAATCCTGAAAAGATGACATTGATGAGATGATTTTTACATTTTCCTAAATCTCTCATTAACAAAAAGAGCAAGGAGGAAAAACTCAAACTCTCCAACAACATCATCTGTCTAAGCAGAAAAAGAAAACCCACTGAGTTATTAAGGTATTTTCAAAAGCTTAAATTATGAACAGAGGAGGATAAAGTGTGATTGCCTAAGATCAGCACAGCACAGATTCTTTAAAGGAGTCGGCAGAAGGGTGTAACATATCCTCTGATGAACCAAAAGAAGAGGGTCTAATCTCCATCCGACATTCAGTGGTTGGCAGGCAGAAGCACAAAGCATCTTACTCTGTTGGCGTTCCCCCGTGCCCATGTGCACAAAGTAGCTCAGAGAAAGATCTAGATAAACTGCCTCTCATAACAAGAACCCATCTGGGTGAGAAACTGCAATGTACAGAGTCAAGTTAAAAGAGTGTAAGAGAAAAGATATCTCAAAAAGTCCAAGTCCATATTATGCAAAACAAGAGAGAGTTCTAGTGCTGTGAAGGCAGAGAGTATCTCTGGACCTAGTACTTTATCAAGAGCTCAGAAAGTTCACTTTCCATAAGAATTGACAAGAAATAACCAAGTTTGAGCCCCATACACATTTATGAATAAATGAAAGTCAGAATAAGTATATTGGCTCATCGGTTGGCAATCTATCAATGTAAATGAAAATACTCATTGAAAAATGTGTACAACATGAACTAGAAGAAATTAAGATAATGATAAGAAAACAAGATAAACCACCAAATCAGAAAAAGGAAAGACTGAAATGAAGATATGACTTGCAATCCAATTAAAAATTAAAATTAAAAGGTCTTTTGAGACAAAAAAAATTAAGCTAGAAAAAGCACATGTGCAAGTGAATATGGTAGGTGGTGCCTTTTAAGAAATAAGTGAAGAGAAGTACATATTTAAAAGATATATTCCAATTATTTTTATTTATGTTTATTTCTCTGTCTGTATACGTCATGCACATGCAGTGGCCACAAGCAGTGGTGGATCCTCTTGAGTGTGAGTTACCTCTGTTTGTGAGCCTCCCCACATGGGTACTTTTAACTTCAACTTGGATTCTTGGGAAGAATAGCAAGTGCTCTTAACTGCTGAATGAGTCATGTCTCCAGACCTAACAATAAACTTTCTTTTAACTTTTTCTTTTTTTAATACATATTTTTATTTTATAATTAATTTAATTTTATATATTAGCCATGGATTCTACGTCCTCCCTCCTCCCATCCCCCAGGCTTCCTCCCCAATCCACCCCCCATTCCCATCTCCGCCAAGGCAAGGTCTCTCCTGGGTATTTAGCCTAGCCTGGTAGATTCAGTTGAGGCAGGTCCATTCCCCTCCTCCCTGCACCAAGGCTGAGCAAAGAGTCTCAGCATAGGCCCTAGGTTCCGAAAAGCCAGCTCATGCACCAAGGACAGGTCCCAGTCCCACTGTACAGGGGCCTCTTAAACAGTTCAAGCTCATCGACTGTCTCACTTATCCAGAGGCCCTGATCCAGTTGGGGGCTCCTCAGCTATTGGTTCAACATAAATCCAGTTACTCTAAACCTGATAGAAGAGAAAGTAGGGAGTAGTCTTGAATACATTGGCACTGGAGATCACTTCCTAAATATAACACCAGTAGCACATCAGAATGGCTAAGATCAAAAACATTGAAGAGAGCTTATATTGGAGAGGATGTGGACCAAGGGGAACACTCCTCCACTGTTGGTGGTAATGCAAACTTGTACAGCCACTTTGGAAATCAATATGGCACTTTCTTAGAAAATTAGGAATCAACCTCCCTCAATAAACTTTTAAAACTCAAAATAAATGAGGAAAGATATAAAATGGATTTGAAAGAGAGCAAGAGAGGCAAAGGATAGGAAAAGCAACAACATCTTATTATATTAGTTTTATTTATATTATATTTATTGTATTGTTTTATGAATTCATACACAAAGCAAGCCAAAGCAAGAGTACAATATTTACAGGAGAATGGTTTAAAAATTAACCTTAAAGAACAATAACGAAAAATCTGAAATCACATATTAAAAGGAGACCATATGCTTGGAAAAAAGACCCAGAATAACAAATACTGAAATATTTGAAAATTACATTTTGTGCTCTGAGCCAAAATGCCCAAGTCCCTTACAATAGGAAGACAATCTGATTGTTCTCAGACTTTTGACAGCTATGCTTTATGTCATAAGACAATAGAGTGACATATTTAAGATACTCAGAAAAGAAAATACGAGCCATATGTTATGAACCCAGACAAACTTACTTTCAAGTAGAAAAACTGTGGAGAAACTGCTACCAACAAGCACGAACCCAGAAAATACTGTTCCCAGGAGCCTTTCCTGAGCAAACCACCACAGAATTAAAGTGACTGAAGAGACATTGACAGAAGACCTGCTGGTAAGCATTAAATATATATCTGTCTGTGCAACTAAGTAGAAATGATGGCTAGTAAGGGAAATACAGACTCTGAAAGTTACATGCCATAAAATTGTAGGAATGGTGTGTCTATTTTTAAAAGGGGGGAGGACTACAATAAAGGTTACACTTATGATTGTCTGATGTCTATTAACAGGAAGCAATAGGATGCTTCATGTCATATTCTTAGATGTAGATACGTTTTATAAGAACCATAATAATGGTTCTAAAATCTACCAAAGACTTCACCAAGAAATAAAAATACTGATGTGGTGGTATTGTGTTCCCCAAAATATTGTGTACCCTAATAAACTTATCTGGGGTCAGAGAATAGAACAGCCACAATATTAAACATAGAGGTTAGGCAGTGGTTGCACACGCCTTTAATCTTAGCATTCCAGAGGCAGAGATCTACCTGGATCTCTGTGTGTTCAAGGATACAGCCAAGCATAGTGACCCATGCCTTTAATCCCAGAAAGTGAGCCTTTAATCCCAGGGAGTGATGGTAGAAGGCAGAAAGATACATAAGGCTTGAAGACCAGAAACTAGAAGCTTTTGACCTGGTTAAGCTTTTAGGCTTTTGAGCAACAGTTCAGCTGAGATTCATTCTGGATGAGGACTCAGAGGCTTCCAGTCTGAGAAAACAGGATCAGCTGAGGAATTGGCGAGGTGAGGAAGCTGTGGCTTGTTCTGCTTCTCTGATCTTCCAGCATTGACCCCTGTACCTGGCTCCAGGTTTGTTTTTATTAATAAGACCTTTTAAGATTCCTGCTACATACTGATCTATGTTTATAGGGATGTCCAAGCCAAAATATTAACAGCATGTTAAAAAGTTATGAATCTATCAAGTGGAGCTTACTCCAAAAGGGAAAAGATATTTAAATATTAAGCACTTCATTAAAATGATTCACTATAACAGATGGCATTTCTTTAAGCTTGTCAAATGCCTATTGATGTAGAATATCATCAGTGTGTGTTACAGCTATACAAAGCTCTTTCTTTAAGGTCTATTCTTACATTTGTTTACCATCTACAATCACCTTAGTTAGAATTCTGGGTAAAATGTATGCATCATTCCCATTTCACTTATAAGAAAACTAAGGCTTTGAGCATTAAAATAAATCATTCAAGAACATGTATGATTGATGTTCAGAATATCTGGTCTTTGAATTCAATTATTCTTCAATTCCAGGTCCCATTCACTTCTGTCTAGGTTAATTTTCCATTTTCTTCAAATTTTCCCTAATCTCACATTCTAATTTTCTTCCCACCCTGTCTCTTTTTCTCTCTTTAGTCTATGATCCTCACCTTCCTTCTCTCTTTTCTTCTTCCATAATTTTTCTTACATCTGATTCTTTCTGTCCATCCTTCTGGCATTTCCTACCTTCCTTTCTGAATATTAACTTTCACTTTTGATTCCAAATCAAGTTGTGATGTTCCCAATGAAGGGAAATCTTATATCACATGGACACACTTGCAAAATGTCCTTAATCCTGCTCAGTTCATAGAAACTTATATTTGAGCATAGTT
Organism: Peromyscus eremicus; assembly: GCF_949786415.1. Classification (NCBI taxonomy): domain Eukaryota; kingdom Metazoa; phylum Chordata; class Mammalia; order Rodentia; family Cricetidae; genus Peromyscus; species Peromyscus eremicus. Next base: position 86,052,971 of record NC_081417.1, on the reverse strand, counting down.
TGTTGATTGCTTAGCAATCACAGACTGAAAGAGCAGACTGACTCCAGGAATTTAGTGTTTACAACTGATTTCTTAACATCCACATAGCAATGTGATCATCATAATGTATGTTTTGATTTTATTTCTATAATATCATATCCTTTTTGAAGATATGATGACTTTTGCAGTCTAAGGGTATTAATAACTCTTGAAAAATGCAGGCATCATCCTCCAATATCTGCTAATTCAGACTCTGAATGAGGTAGATCAATGATGCACATATTTTGCCTTTCTGCCTCTTAGAAATACCTTGAATTTTGCTTCTATCTTGCAGCATTTTATATAAGAGGTAAAATTTAACTCTTTTTTTGGTGGACACAACCACGATGACAGTAAAATTAATCAGTTTATTGATATATGAGCCTATGTTTAACAGAAACATTACTGGAGCCAAAACTGGAAAAAGGATCTGGAGAGATTCCTCAGTAGTTAATGGCACTGGCTACTCTTCATGCAGAGCCAGGTTTTATTCCTAGTACCCACACGATGGGCTGAAACACTACAACTGCAGGAGATCAGATGCCGTCTTCTAGCCTTTGTAGTAATTGCACACACATGGTACACAAGCATATAAGCAGACAAACACATACAAACATAAACTAAAATTGAGAAGAGTCCCATTACTTGGTCCTAAACTTCAAGCATTTCCAAGGCTCCTTTTTCCTTCTTTCTCCCTCATTTCCTTTTTGGTGTTCTGAGATTTCTCATTGCGTTTCTCTCTGTGATGAAGGGCAGTATGACTCTTCTTTTCCATTTTTTTAAACCCACCATATCACTCTGATACTTGTCAAATATTAAACTTATTTCTCTATAAAAACCTAACTCTATGGTTATTGTCTTCTGTTGAGGTTATTAATATTCCTTGCATTGTTATAACTCCATTATATAAACCACTGAGAAGACCACAGCAAACAGGACAAGGGCTAGGCAGAAGACAGGAAGATAAAAATAGTTGAGTGGTCATTTCTTTAAGTGGTATTTCTTAGGGATGCCCAGTATAGTCACAGAGTGGTATTCACTGTTGACTGGGGTAAATCAATTAAGCCCTTGTATTGAGGATGCCCTTGAAATGCAAGTTCAATGTGACAGCTTTCATAGAGTTGGGATAGACTAGTGAAGGGGTGTGTTGTTGAGTTGACTACTGAAGCTGAGTTGATGCTTGACCTCAACAGGTATTATTTCAAATTCATGAAGGGAACTTCAAGCCTACTGTCTTAAGTGAAAAGCAGGAGCATTTGTTCCTCCAGTGCTAACTGTGTCCTTTGGTCAGGAATTCTGCGTTTCTGAGCAGGTTCTCACATGTGTTCCATCAAGTGACAAAGGCCCACAGACAAGAGGTGATTAGTAGATGTCACGCCACTTCAGGTAAACCCAGCTGGTGGAAGTATGCTCAAATCTCATGCCTGACTCTTAAAGAATATAATCAAAATGTTTACATGGTCAAGTAGTATTTGAGCAGGTATTCAACCCAGTAGCATATTACTTCTTTCCTGCTCTGCCATTCAGTGTGTCTTGACTAAAATCAGCTCTGTCCACATGAATATATTAATGGGTAACAGAATTTATTAAGATACAAATTGAGGGATTGCACTCACAAATACTGAATGGAGTAGACAGCTGAAGTCGTCCTCTGATCTGACCAGGAGCAAATCCACCTCCCAGACAGGAGCAGGGAGAAGGGACATGTGACCCTTCTCTCTTCCTTTATAAGAGGTCACATACAACAGCAGGAAGCATTGCCTCCTTTGGGCCCTGGAGCAAATACTACTACTGCTAAGTTCACCTATCTCTAAGGTTTTGCCACCTTTAAAATTAGAGGGACCCTCAGAGGTTTGGCCACCTTTAAAATTAGAGGGACCCTAAAATGTGGCCTTTGGAACTTCTGACCCTTTTAGTTTGGCTTGATTTGAGTGATAGGAGACCTGAGGCAGTATGTTATTTTCCTTTGCCAAGGTGCAGTGATAATCTTTCTTATTGTAAATGTCTGACTAAAGGCTTCCATTATACTCCCATATGCATTTATAGATTAATATCATGCTCCTTATAGTTTTTTTTGTGCTTTTATAAGGCTGAAGACTTAGTCATTCTTTCAGGACATATTTGTGCATCATTCACAGAGTGCTAGACATTGGGAAAGGCTCTGGTTAAGGGTGAATATAAGTGGGTATGGTTCTATGAACTTTACAGTCTTGAAGGAAATAATCCTTGGGGCATCTTGATGGGAGCTTACTCCAGTTCAAAATAGAAGGAAATCTAGGAAGGAAGTGGATCTTAGACATGATTGAGGTATGAGCAAGAAGAGGCTGATGAAGGGCTGGGAGGATCTGACCTGGAGGACCTCTACAAGGCTACCAGGACAAGTCGATTATAGTTGACAAATGAGGAAATTGAGACTCTGGGGAAACTTGAGGCCCAAAGGTGCTACTCAAGGTCATATTGGTAAAGTAACAGAGTTTAAGGAAAAATCCAGCTATTTTTGTTTTATGAGTCATCCATGCAAACAACCCTCTTTAAGATTAAATAGGATTTAATTGCATTTGCATTACATTAAAAGATACCTCCTGGCTAACTCAGTTGGAGCTGATTATAGTATCAAGAGTAGGACACCTGGGGACAACACACCTTCTGGGACTGAATCTGATGAGTGTGTCTATCAAGTCTTTATATTGAAATTCCCTTTTCTTGCTTTAGTTTTTGCTGTCTCTGTCAGAATCATGAACTATTGGTAAAACCCAATTTAATCTCCAGAAGCCAAAATATTCTTGTACTGACCTTGAGGAGGACACAGCTTCCCAGAAAGTGCCCAGCTTCACATTCTTATATATCAGCATATTTATTATTTCAGTATAATGGCCATTAATCCACAGAAAGGTGTCCCTAATGATGAGTTTCTAGGTGATAGAAATTGATAATGAGAATATGCATGAAAAAGAAAAGCCAATGATTCCAATGGAAACATTCAGGAGCTGTGGCAAAATTTCTTTACAAATAATTCCAGAATTGTAGACAATAAATGTTGCTTCCACTTTGGGTCTCTGAAGCACAATGGAATGAGAGCTGTGCTTGTGGGTATTGGAAGTTGGCTGTGGCTCAGATTATCCTTGGATCGAGAGAATGCTCGGTGCTTCTCTGTGTTGTTGCAGCAGCAGATATGCAGGTATAGTAAGCTCTAGGTTGGAGCAGTTGTGGGAAAGTATAGACTCTCAACTGTTAAACTCATTGTGCAGAGAAGTTTTATGCTGGAAGGAAAGTGAGAGCAGAGTTCCTTTCACGAAACTTCTAACCTGATCGTTGCTTTGTCAGTGGAATAATTGGTCAAAAGATGAAGGTATTAAAATATCCCCATCTTTCTTTTTACCCCTCTAAATAAAACCATCCTGACCTTCACATAGCATTCTCTGAGTTCTTGCTAGGACATTTCCTAAGTGCTTGAAGTTTGAGAAATTGCTGAAGACTTCAGCTTCCCATTCATGATTTAAAATGAGTACATTTCATGTTGTATCACTTTAAAATCTTTAAAGGTACTGATATATGCCAAAGTATGATCTTAAAGCAGAATGGATGATATTCATCCTCCAGGGATTGTATGAGAAGAGGGATCTTGAATTCCTTCATTCTCCAAAACAGAAAGCTCTGAATTTTATGACTCAAACAACCCAAAGGCTTTATCACATTAAGTGAATAATCATAGTGAGCTTATATGAGGGGGGTGTCAAGAAACCTAGGCTTCAGCTATAGCTTTCTCCACAGACAACACTTTTATCCTTTGAAAGGATCAGGTCTGTCAGAGACAGGGAAGAAAGCAAGGAAAGAGAGGCAAGAAATGATTCTGTATGGGGGATACCTTTTCATATAGAGGTGTACAGCTGAGAGATGAGATGGGGTCAGGCTGAAAATATTGAGTGTCTTATGAGGAATTCTACTTTGGTCTTGTACAAAATGTGTTCTCACTAAAGATGTGGCAACAAAGTGGCAGCATGATCAAAGCAGAAACAAAAAGAAAGAAAAGAAAGAAAGAAAGAAAGAAAGAAAGAAAGAAAGAAAGAAAGAAAGAAAGAAAGAAAGAAAGAAAAAAGAAAGAACACTTTCAACATGGAGGGACACTTCTGCTGTGATAAACTCTGAGGTCTGACAGATGAACTAGGACACTCCAACTTTGGTGAGAGATGCTGAGATCCCTGAGTACATTACATAGGGAATGGTGTACATAGATGTTTCATGGTGATAGTGCATGGTCAATGGAGTGCTTTTCCTGGAAAGAAGAACTCTAGTCTGAGACAGTCAGTCTACAACTTTCATATTTTTTTTTAGGAAGGAAGTAAAGGATATTGGTTTAAAACTCAAGTTGGCATAAAAACCCCTAATTTGACTCTTGGCTTTAAATGTGTGAAACTAGGAAACGGTGTCTGCTCTGCGTCTCTGTTTTTTCATCTCTAACATCTCTAACAGCAACAATAGCAATCATAGGATTGATTGTTCCTAGAAGGCTGGTGAAATAGTTTAGAAATGTCATCAGCACATTCAAAATGACCAATAAATGTTACATGTATTTCTAAATCATTAAAAATAATTAATTTATTATTGAAATTGAAATCTTGAATTGTTTTCATGAGATGACAGAACTAATGGTTTGGATGTTATGACACCTACCTTCTACTTTGTTTCTGCTTTTTTTTTGTGGAGTTTTGGGTCTTGGAAGCCTTTGTCCCCAAGTTACAAGTAGCCTGGGTCCAGCCATTTGCTGTTCCCTGGAGCGGCACTTAAGATTTTTCCAGGAAAAGATTCTGATTGACCTCCTGTGGCCAGATGGTCACTTTTGGGATAATCAGTTTGTGACAGAGACTGGATAGTGAGGTCAAGTGCTCTTTCTTACCTCATACTCAGAGTATAAGAAAAATAAAACGTCTGGAGACATTTGCAGGGCTAAATGTATACTTTATTATACAGATTATTTTTTATTTGCCATGATGTATATATCTACTTTGACTAAACTTTCCTTGCTGAACACAGAGACAATGAAAGGATGTCTTCTTTTCTCTACCTTACTACTTGCATTATCCAATGTTTTCATTATAGGGTCACTTGGCCACATGCCACCCTGATACTTGAACTGCCTCAGTCAGTGCATGCTGTCCCTGTCTGAGCCAACCATTCTGCTACCACTCCTGATTCGGGGCAGAGCTGTGAATGAACACATTTTCAAATGCTATCAATATTTTATGAATTTCCATCCACTTACTTTAATGGGGAACTGTAAAAGCATTTAACCATATTATACCCCATCTCTCAAACACTGCATTATTCCAACAGAGCTGTTTTATTAGAGTCAACCCTCAGGGTAGCTGGGAATGCTTATTTTCCCTTTTACTAGTCCATCTGCATATCTGTGAATCTTTTTTGTCTGTATACCAACTTATCTCAAATCTATGTATATTTACCAAATAAAATCGTTTCATACCCTTGGTAAGGCATTTACACACATCTGGTTAGGTGCACATACATTCATCTGCACATTAACTAGTACATTGAGAATTGATACATCTCTTAACCTTGCTTAACTGGACTCAAGCTTTTAAAAGACTTTTTGATTTTACAATCTGCCCTTGGGTTTACACCTGTACCATTCCCTCCCTTGTCTTGTGGGAAAAACATTCTCAGGAAAGCATATTACCTGAAGTTTCAATAGCTGAAATTGATGGTCAAGTGACCAGGCATTGAATTCAGGCAGATTTTCCTCCACTTACTTTATGACATTGAGCAAATCACCTTCACAGAGTCACCTCTACAGATGGGGCCTCATGCCTTTGCAGTGTGATGAAGATCCAAGAAGAGACATATGAAAGTGCCTACTGAAGTGCCTGCACAGCACAGAGATGCTAAGCAAAGCATGATTTTTAAAACTAAAGAATTGAGAGTCTTTTCTCTACCAAACTCCTGGATGTCTGGGACTTACAGGCTTTAAGATGCAGTTCTCCTCATGACCCAATGGTGGATCAAGTCATGTAGAACTGTACCTCACTCACCTTCTCTGGGAGTATCTCAATCTCCCCAGGCTGTGTGTGGGACCTTTATCTGAGCTCCTCCATCGCCATCCACACTGTCCCCCACAGCACAATCTTTATCACACTCATATAATTGCCTTTCCATGTCAAGCTCTTGGTGGGAAGAGCTGAAGTCTTATTCCCTATCACAGCTAAGTCCTTTAGGATCTGAGCCATACCAATCTCATCTCTCAAGGCTTATTATCACCTCTTCTTTTCTATTCATTGAGTTTAGCCATTTTCTCATCACTTTGGGGGGAGACAAGATTCTTACCACTGTGTTTGTAATACATTAGTTTCTCCTTACATCATCCTATAAAATACGGACTAATATGATCCCCCTATTGTACAAATAAAGGCATTGAAGCTCTAAAACAAGAAAAATGTACCACACAAAGTCCTCAACCTGTATGGAGCAGAGCTCAGCTTCAAATGCTTTTGTCCTCATTCTGGAGTCTGAGCACATTAGTGCCACTCTCCGCTCCTTGTTTATTTCTGTCTCTATAACTTCATTAGAAAATAACTGATCTGTGTTCTGCTGTTCTTCTTATCCACATCACATTTAAGGTCAACTCCTTGCCTTAAACATGCCACCAAATACTTCTCCCTATAATGACATTTTGGTTTGACAACTTAGATTCACATGTCTTCCTCAGTCGGAACCCCTTCCACAATACCCTCATCTATGCTCATTCTAAGTTGGCCTTTAGCTGGGTATATCAAGGTCTGCTTGCTTGCCATTTTGTCAATTACACCTGGGGATGGTGGTGCTTCTAGGGGCAGTGCCTATGCCTGCTCCTCTGAGTGTTGGATACTGATGTTCATGTCATTGTGTGAAGTCCATGCCCATTTGCATATTAGCTGGCATATATCAAATCTCAAAATCTTACTTTTCTATGGTTTCTCCATAAATTGTGTTTGAAAGTCTCTATCTTTAATAGCAGGGTCATAGCATAGACCACTAACTAAAGTGCCATTTTACTAAACTGCACATGCGATTAGGGTAAAAGTGATTCGTTGTCATGTAAATTCTCAGAAACTGACTGTGAGTGAGTCCTAGAGATTAGAAGCCAAGTTGGTACCTCTAAAATGTCTTACAGTAAAACTTTAGTGTTTCATTGATAATCTCTTTGGAAGTGTTTGGAGATCAAACTGTGTTCATAAGGAACAGAGTGAAATAGGGGAACAAAGTCTAGCTTTCAAGTCAAAATAATCTGGACCCACATGGCTCTTTGCCACTTAGGAGATCTTTGGGAAGAGGCACTGGTATACAAAGTTCATGGTCATAAATGTTAGATACTTCCTGTTCCCTTGGATATAAGTGATAGGCTCTATGGGGAAGATTGTGAGTCTGATCATACAAACAAGTCCCTGGACCCAGCAGCCTGCTTGGCCAAGACTCCCGGTACGTAGGGATCCATAGTGGAAGGGGAATTTGGGTTCACACACATGTCATAGTATATCCATGTAGGCTCCCTCCAGAAACACGAAGCCCAAGGAATGTCTCACTTTACCATCCAGACTAGAAACTTCCTGGCTTCCTGGAGAGGTGGCATTAAGTTTATTCTCCTTAATACATTTGATTATATGTGTAAGCAAAATTCTAAAGCAATTTATCTGAAGAACGTTCTCAAGTAGGCTGTATCAAGTGTTATAGGAAGAAACTAGGATGTCAAAGGCAGGTTCTGGAGACATGTGGACTTGAAACAGTCAAGTATGTTTAACAAAGAGAGAAAGATTCTGGTTGGTGGATAGAGTCAGAAACAGAAGTTACTTGGGGAACATTCTGACTAGTGAGTCAGGTTCACAGACAAGCTTCACGGAGTTGCATACTCCAAGAAATTCTTGATCTTTTGAGTTGTTGGGTAAAAAAAGGCTTGGCTGGAGCTGCTTTTATTCATTATATTGACTCCTAATAGCCACCTCAGTGGATCTGGGGATGTCACATTTAAGCAACAATACCATCTTAATCTCTAAACTCTTCTTTCTTTAGCATAAGAGTAAAAAATCATTTATGACAAAGAAATGAAATCTACTGAGAAGCCCTGGGAGGTGCCTGCATTCCTCCCCTCCGTATCTCTAGCAAAACCTTTCTCCATGCAGACAAAACATTTCAGCCCTATGACAGCCTCCTGTCACTCTGTCGGCCTGTGTCTCCATGCTGACATGATAACTGAGGATATGAGACAGACAGCATTTGTCTTGTGTTGGAGGTTTTATAGCGGCATCACAGCCAATGATAAGGAGACAGGCTATGGCTGGGGAACCAGGAAGCTGTAATCCCGGGAAGAGCTTTCCTCTTTTTTCTGTACTTTGCTCCAAAGCCCTCATGGTCTGAGAAATGCATTTCATTGCTTGAAGAGTCTCCAGCTTAAAAAAATATCCATGGACCCAACAGTTTTCAGTAAAATGTCTCAGTCATTTCGATTCAACATACATTTACTGAGATGATCCATCTTGGTACCATGCAAGAGTGTTACATGCTAAGATCCTTAAAATGATAATGGAGAAGAAGAGAAAGAGTAGGAGGAGGAAAGAGAGAAGGAAGAGTGAATGAAGAGGAGTGCTCAGGGGAAGACTGGTCAGGGGAGAAGGAAGAGAAAGAAGAAAAGGAGGAGTACCTTCATCATATGCTGGATTCCTGTGGTTACTACTGTACATTTGCATTTAATCATCTCAGTAATACAATGAGCAGGCTATTAACAGGCCCCTGTTAATAAGTCCCCAGTTGAATAAACATATCTCAGAGAGAAGAAATAAGATGCCAAGCTTACAGCATAAAGGTTCTTAATTCTTACTTAAGATTCTTTTGGTCTCATGCTTCTATTGTTCCCTTCAGTAGATGGTGATGATAGATAGATAGATAGATAGATAGATAGATAGATAGATAGATGAAGATATATATGTAAGATGCAATGAGTGTATATATATATATATATATATATATATATATATATATATATGTGTGTGTGTGTGTGTGTATGTGTGTGTGTGTGTGTGTGTGTGTGTGTGTGTGTGTGTAGATAGATAGATGTGTAGTATCCTCTGAGCTACAAGGCTCTTGAGTCTATAGCAGGGCTTGGGATGGAATACAGGGTCTCATTAATGCTTTGCAAACACTAGTACTAAGATAAGTCCCTACCACTAAAATAAACTCTTTGTTTTATTTTTGTATTTATTGAACATTTATATCATTTAAAAATTGCTTTTAGTTAGTATTTTATTATTTAGTTTTATTTTTTCTTTTTATTGAAAATAGATTCCCTTTTTCATACAATACATCCTGATTACAGTTTCCTCTCTCTCTCTACTCCTTCCAGTTCGTCCCCATCTTCCTTTCCCTTTAGCTTCACTTCCTTCCTATTTCTCATTAGAAAGAACAAGATTCTAAGAGATAACAACCAGACATGACAAATAAGATAAACAAAAAAAAATCATATTGAGGCAGGACAAGGCAACTCAAAAGAAGGAAAAGACCCCAAGAGCAAGCACAAGAATCAGAGACACACTCACTCACACACTCAGGAGTTTCATAAAAATTCTAAACTGAAAGGTGTAATACGTATGTAGAGGACCTAGTGAAGACACCAGTAAGCCCTGTGCTTTCTACTTCAGTCTCTGTGAGCTCATATGAGCCTTACTCAGCCAGTTATAGGGCCCTGTTCTGCTGGTGTAAGAGCCCTCTGGTTCTGACACTCTTTCTGCCTCTTTTTCCAAGGGGTTTCTTGAACTCTTAGAGGGATTTGGAGATATCCTATTTAGAGCTGTGTGTTCAAGGATTCTAGCTCTATATGTATAATATGCGCCTCTTCATCTGCTCCCAGCTGCAGCAGGAGGAAGCTTCTCTGATGATGGCTGAATAAAGCACTCATCTATCAGTATGGCAGAGTATCATAAGGAGTCATCTTATTGTTTTTTTTTTTTTTAAAAAAAAGATCAATAGTGTTTGGTTCTACCCTTGGTCTCTGGGCTATCTAGTCTCTGGTTCTTGGTCACCCAAGCAGTGTGGTGTATGGGTACCATTTCGTGGAGTGTACTTTAAGATGAATCAGACAATGGTTAGGTACTCCTACAAGTTCTGTGCCACATTGCCCCGGGAATATCTTGCAGACAGGACAGATTGTAGGTAAAAAGTTTCGTGGGTGGGTTGTTGCTTACAATTCTCTTTTTGGTAACTGTAGAGACACTTCATACACCAAAGACACTAGAATGTAGTGATGTCTTTATACATATGTTCTTTTTTATTATCGTTGTTGTTGTTGTTATTGTACTTTGCTCTTATTCATTGCTCCCAGTCCCCTGCTTCTCTGAACCTACTGCATACTTCTGTGGCTGGTTCTCTTCCCCCATGTTAGCTCTTCCTCTTTTCATACCATGGGTATTCAATTACCTTATTATCACCCACTCCTGATTATTTTAGAACCCTTTTTCCCCTCCCATAGCCATCTTTGAACTTTGATATCAGATGATATATATATATATATATATATATATATATATATATATATATACATATGTACTGTATATGTATGAAAAAAGTATTTGTCTGGGTTTAGCTCATTTTGCTTAACATAATGATCTTTTTCCCAGTTCTATCTTGTTCCTGTACATTTCTTAAAGTACTTATTCTTTGGTACTTTCATATATAAATACAATGAATTTATAATATATCCTCAGATGCTCCTGAACTGCCCTTCACAATCTCTTCTCTTCCTTTTTACAATATGTAGCACACATAGCCCACATCACTGAAGAAAATAAACTCTCCCCAATGTTGGCCATTATCTACTAGTGGCTCCTCAGCTAAGAGAAGCAATGTCCTCTACATTCTGGAATGTGACTGGATGATCTTCTGAAATTCCTTTTCAGATCACCACAGTGACTGTAAGTTCATGAGTAATATGGCTCTGCCATATTCAGATGACATTACTTCACAGCAATCTTCCCTGACCTTGGCTCTTACAGTCTCCCCCCCCCCACTAATTTCCACAATGTCCTCTGAGCCCTAGAGAGGAGGTATTGTAATCCAGAGGTTCCATTTAGGGATTTGGGAATGAGCACTCATATCCATTATTCATCACACTTTGATATGTTATGATTTTGGTTTTTTATTGTTGAATAAAATTCTTTTGCATATGTGGACCTCTTTGAACTTTGATATCAGATTTTATATATATATATATGTACTGTATATGTACATATACATTTTCTTCATGGATTTTTCTCTCTGATATCTAGACTTGTTCCATTTCTCATCTGTTGTGAATAGTCCATCAACAAACATGAATGTGCAAGCGTATGTGAGCCATGTTTGCTTCTAGTCCTTGAAGTATGAACGCAGTGGTGTAATTGCATCACATGATAGTTTTACTTGTGGTTTTTTCAGGAAAATTCTCACTAATTTACATAGTAATTTTACCAGTTCACATTACCACTAGGTATATAAGAGTTACTTTTTCTACATATTCTTTCCGATTTCTAGTGTTGTTTATTTAATGATAATCATTCTGACTAGGGTTAGATGGAATCTCAACATAATTTAATTTGCATTTCCTTAACCCAGACCCCTGGTGATGGATGAGAAGCAGAAGCCTAATTCTAAAGGAAAGACAAATGACCCTGGTAAAAAGACACCAAAAGCACAACCCTTAGTTCTAGCCCTAATCAAATCTAAAATCCTAGAACACTCTCTCCTTTTTTTTTTTTTTTTTTTTTTTTTGGTGTTTCGAGACAGGGTTTCTCTGTGTAGCTTTGCGCCTTTCCTGGAACTCACTTGGTAGCCCAGGCTGGCCTCGAACTCACAGAGATCCGCCTGGCTCTGCCTCCCGAGTGCTGGGATTAAAGGCATGCGCCACCACCGCCCGGCCACTCTCTCCTTTTTATGTTCCTGCACTAAAAGTTTGTTTTAAACCGTCAATTCCCTCTCTAGATAGTATCCTTACACTACTCTCTAAGTCATAAACAGTAATAGGATATTATTCCTTCCCACTGTCAAACTGTCTGCCCAAGGAATCACTATGTCACTAATACGTAGATTTTCTTCTGCCTCTGGTAAGAACATGGCAATAGTCTTCTCTAGGGAAAGCCACAACAATCAGTTATCCAATACCAAATGGATATCTCTGAAAACATATAAATATAAATAACACTACATGAATTAAGCAAATTATATTTATGTATATATGGATTATTCTTAACAACTAAAGAAAACGAGGCCATAAACTTGAAAGAGAGCAATAGAGAGATACATGGAGAGGTTTGAGGAAGGAAAAGGAAGGGGGTATAATTTTATTAATCTCAAAATATTTTAAAAACTAGAACTGCATTAGAATTCCTTGTTTTATGCCCACAAATTGTGAAACTTTTCACTTTTCTGATACTTGGAATCCATATATACAATATGAAATAATGGTGTCTGTGGTGGGTAATTGTAGTAAAGATTGAAAGAGGTAATTTACAGAAGTGAACATAATTAACAAATGATTTTTATTATATGCCAAGCCTTTTGATGCCATCTCATTGGATCTCTGAAAAGATACTGTTCTTTCTTTCTTTCTTTCTTTCTTTCTTTGTTTCTTTCTTCCTTCCTTCCTTTCTTTCTTTCTTTCTTTCTTTCTTTCTTTCTTTCTTTCTTTCTTTCTTTCTTTCTTATTTTCCAAGATAGAAAACAGTAGTTTAAAGACAGTAAGTAATTTGTGCAGTGAAGTTAACAAATGTTGTTGTAGGACTTGACCTTAGTGCAGTCTAAACTCTAAATCTAATTTACATAGACAAGTTGGAGTTCATTGGTCTATAGATTGGTTTAAGATCTGTCGCAACATTACCAATGATGGCATATCCTCCTTCATGTTCATACCACACTGCCTTCCTTCTCAGAAAGGACTAGTAGAGAATCTATGACATAATGTTGATCTATATAAAAACATTTCATTAAACATAGTGTGTTCTGTGGAAATCACTCCAGTATCCTCTTCTGGCTGATGAACATAAAGCAATTATAAGAATCATTTATGAAATTAGAGTCTTTTTTAGTGTCTGTGAATTTTTCTTAAACCCATCTTTCATAGTAGAGCAGGTTCAAGTACAAAAGATGCTTTTTTGAAAGAAGTAGGTTAATACCAATTAACAAGTCCAGATAGGAGTTGAGACCTTAACCTGTTCACAGACAAGCTGTGATTTCATGTCACCTGACACATGCATAATTACACACACCAGGAAGCATTCATGAATGCACAATCACAATAAATGTGTGCTTACTTATGAGTTACCATGCATATATGCTTAATTACACATCTCGCTACCTGCAGGATTAATTGCATGTCATGTTACATGTACACAATCAGAAGAGGAGACACTTGACATTAAAAGAGCTAAGAGAACATAAAGGAGCAATCTTTAAACAGTTGCATAATGTGTATGCTCTATTTACTTGCTATAGAGGGAATCAAACATTAATTTCTACTCAATCAATCAAGAGACACTTATTGAACCAGCCTTGTCAATTTCACTTTCATCGTATCTACTACATCTAGCCTTTCCTTTCTATTTTCATGATCATTAATTTCATCTCTCTCCTGACAGTCTGATGCAATGGGGACAACACTGGTTACAGATGTCCAAATACTGCACTCTGCCCTAGGCTACTACTGCACTCACCTGCAGAGGCACCTAAAAGATGTATTGGTTACTTCTGATTCTTATACTCTATGCTAAGAACCAGAGAAGCTTTAAAGAACTTGTATCTGGTCATCCCAACTCCTAGTTTAAGACATTCAAATGACATTGTTTCTCTGTTCAGAATGAAGCCTGTCATTCTAAGAATGAACTTCAAGTCTCTATATCCTGGTACCTTCCCATCTCCTCTGCTGCTTCCCCATTTATGTCCTCCAAATATCACCCTCAACAAAGTCCAATGATCACCCTTCTCCTCTCTCCTTCTACAGACCTGATTCTTCCTGACTGTTGGTTGGCACATACTTATCCTTTTTATGAAGTAGCTTCTTTTTACTTATCTAATAAAACCTACCTAACATCTCATTTAAAATTTTCTCTCCCAAGAAGTCTTAGATCACATTGTGTCCCAATACTAGTCTCTGAACTTTCCTACATAAGATATTATCACAATATACTTGTGGCTGGAGAAGTAACTTTGTGGTTAAGATTACTTACTGTTCTAGCAGAAGACCTGGGTTTAGTCCCCATCACATACATAGTGGTTTACAACCTTCTGTAACTCCAGTTCCAGGGGATCCAATGTTTCTTCTGACCTCCAAAAAACACATAATCATGAAAGTAAAATAAATTTAAGAGACAGAAATCATCACAATATCCTATTTAAAACTTCTTATGTGATGTATTCAGTCATTGCCTTTCTTATTCACACTGTTCCAGGAGAATGTCTGGATATAGTGCACATTCACTGTATCCTCATGACTTAGTGATGTGGGAAACATTGTGGGGTCTCAACCAGAGATTATACATCTACAATATACAATGTGGCACATAAATCTGAGGCGAAGGAACATTGTGGAAGAAAAATCAAAAGAGAAAGAGGACAAGGATTCCTGCTTCAAGATGATGTCTTCTAGACATGGCAGAGAAGACTTGAAATCTCCACAACATGGCTACCTTAGCAGAATCTGCATGATGACAATAATAATTGACATGTGAAAGTGGATGTGGAAAGTTTTTCAACCCTGGACAAAGAACTACAGGCAATCAATGTCTCCTAAGAGAAATAGAGTCAGCTTTCTTCAGGAACAAGCCTCATGATAGATTATCTAGTTCAAGTTAGCCAGCCCTAAACATATGTACATATGAGCAAAACTATGGACTCAGTAGGTGGTGTGTGTGAGTGTGTGTGTGTGTAAAATAATAAAAGAAAATGTCATTAATTTGAGAGGGAGTGCAGTGAACATGAGAGAAATTGAAGGTAGAAAGGGTGAGTGAAATAATGTAAATATAATACTCATGTATGAAATTCTCATGATTAGAGCTGGGGTTATATTCAAGAAATATAGGCACAGGATGCCTGGTAAACTAGATTTCTAATCAACAATAACATCAAGTTTATAGGATAAGTACATCCTATGTGTCCCCTAGGGGTGTGATCCTTAAAACTTTTCCCATCTACTTTTTGCATCCCCTACTTACCTAAAATAAAAACAAACAGAATATCATTTATTTTTTCAAGAAATTTTTTATTTGGATGGTCATTACTTAATGATTTAATGAGTAAATGAATGGATAAATAAATTGTTTACACAGAGATTCAGAAGAACTTGGTCCCAATTCACCGCTGGTTCTTGTTTTACATTTAATAATTAATCCCTCATCATAAAGGTCAAATATATATATCAGGCTCTTGTAATTTTAGCATGAAATGATAGAAAGCATAGGCCAGGTATATTTCTAGAACTGTGTGATGGCCTAAATTCCCCCATCAACATCATTCAAATCAGCCTTCCTTCCTTCCTTCCTTCCTTCCTTCCTTCCTTCCTTCCTTCCTTCCTTCCTTTTTCTCTCTTGTCTTTCTTTCTTTCTTTCTTTCTTTCTTTCTTTCTTTCTCTCTCTCTCTCTCTCTTTCTTGCTTTCTTTATCTATAATCTATGCCTATCTACTATATATATGTACATATATATATAAAATGTTATCTATCTATGTATCAATCTACCTATCTATCATCTATCTACCACATATATATATATATATATATATATATATATATATATATATATATCTTTATATCTACCATCTGTTTGTTCTTCATCATATATCTCTGTCTATCATCTGACTCTACATTATTATTTATCTATTATGCAATTATCATCTATCTCTCTGCTATTTATTAAATAACTTTTTTGATACAAAACTTTGCTATGTTGCTTAATGTTGCCTCAAACTCTCTATGTCATCTAGACTCATCTCAGACTCATGATCATCTTGCATCATCCTCTCATCTCCAGGGATTTCTGGCATGCATCACAATGCCATATATATCATCTTCCAAATTGTAAGTCTCTCTCTCTTTCTCTCTCTCTCTCTCTCTCTCTCTCTCTCTCTCTCTCTCTCTCTCTCGTGAACCAGAAGAATTTTAGATTTTTAAATGTTTCCTTTTTCCACATGCCTCTATGTTGTTAGTAATCTGATACTTTCATATCATGAATATAACAGTCAGGACTGGGGCTGATATTTAATGTTAATATTTAAAAAATCAAAATCAATGCCAAACATCCATGATGAATAAAATATTAGAAGTTTAAATAAAAACAAAATCAGTATTACTGATTTTTTCTTTTGCCTCAGGCTCCAATATGACTTGGCACAGAAAATTTTATATAAACTTTTGATGTTTTACTCATCATGGGCTTTCTTGAATTGATTGTGTTCTTTTAAAGTATTAAATTAGTATGCTATTTGTCTTGATTACTGAATGTTTTGGCATTCCCTTCCATTGTGCTACCAAGACAAGTGCCTCTCTGATCTCATTCTAGTCTCAGGCGTGATAAAACAAGGACAACTTTTGGAAAGAAGTGTACAGTAGAAACGTAAGATTGAAATATTTAGAGCACAAAGGACCAAATGAAGGCATAGTTTATCCTGAGCACAAAGAGGAATGGAGATGTTTTTAGCCAAGAGACTAAAAAAAAATCTAACTTGGTATTTCCAGTGTTATTCTGGCTACTGGTCTGGTACAGAAAATAAGTTTCAACAATTATTAGGAGTGTCTATGGAAGGAAATTCATGGAACTTAGACATGTATGAGATGAGAAAGAGGGAAGAAGTTACTTTAAGAAAGAACATAGCCCATGCAAAACACAAAATTGTGCTGGCTGGAAGGAGAACTCATTCCTCTCCTTCTTCTTTACTTCTTGGCTGTTCAGGAACTGATCAGCTTATCATATCTTTTTGTGAAAGAGCAGAAAAGAAAGGAGCACAGAGGGAGGGCTTGTTAGCTTCAATAACTAAGATGGTAACTACATGAATGTGCCCTGATTTATTTGCAGACCTTCTAGGCATTTCCCAAAGCCTACATAAATTAGTTCCCCAGAGATCCATACACTGAATATCATACACATTGTTCCCTGAATCATATGTTCCCAGAGGTGGGTCAACAAATCATGTTTCAGAAATGATGTTGGAAAAATGTGTTATTGACACTCTCTTGTGGTATTTTATTTCAAAAAGAAATGTGTTTAGGATACCTTCATTTAATTAAAACTCATCAAAGACACTTATGAAAACAAATATCAATAGTGCAGAGTCCCCAGTCCATGAGGACTCAGATTTAGTTTTCAACCAAAACTCAACATGGACTCAGCGTGTGGTCTTGAATACACTACAGGGTTTCACTGTGCTTTGGGCTCACCTTTGGGAGGAAGATGGCAGTATTATGAATGAGGGTGTGTAGGTAGACTTTTCTTTCCCACCAGCCAGTTCCCAAATCGTGACATGGAGACTTATTATTAATTATAAATGCCATATTCTGTAGGTCTTTGAAGTGTTTAAAAATCACCTCTCTAGCTAAAATATATCTCTGTATGACTTTGAAAATATACCTAACATGACAAGTTTGAGAATTGTAGATGACTGTTAACCTGTGTCTATTATCATAAATAGCTTTTAAAGACTAAAGCTTTACATTTTTTTAAAAATGAGCTACACAGGTACAATACCTTAAACAAGAATAGAAACATATATACAGTGTAAAAAAGTAACCTTAAATTTGTATTGATATATAAAAATTCATACTAATGTGAAATATTTCAGATTAGTGTAGCTGAAGTGTTCCTGGTCCTGCCTGACCCATGGTCAGGACAAATCTCTCTCACCTGCCAGTGCCACAGCCACTCAGACCCAAGCAAACACACAGAGACTTATATTACTTATAAACTGTATGGCCGTGTGGCTCAGGCTTCTTGCTATCTAGTTTTTATATCTTAAATTGATCCATTTCTATAAATCTATACCTTGCCACGTGGCTCATGGCTTACTGGTACTTTGCATCCTGCTTTTCATGGCGGCAGCTGGCAGCGTCTCTCTCACTCAGCTTTCCACTTCCCAGACTTCTCCTCTCTTTTTGTCCCACCTATACTTCCTGCCTGGCTACTGGCCAATCAGTGCTTTATTTATTAACCAACCAGAGCAACTCATTCAGAGCATATTGAGCATCCCACAGCAGACTAGTGATTGTTTATCTCAATATTTCTACACTATATACCCCTTTTCTTTTCCTTCAGAAAGAGATCCTGTGTTTACCTTTTTTCTTGACCATTACCAGTAAGAACTCGTAAACAACTCCCCTAAATTATGACAAACATCTATAAACCTATCAAATTACCAAAAGTCACCCACCCCATCTCTTGGGAATGTGGCTGTCCTGTTTTCTAGACTGCTTCCTGTTGTCTGTGTGTGTGTAGGTGCTGGCATCTTTGGAGGACCCTATGAAAATTCAGATAATGGTCAAGTTCTGGTAAAGTTAGCTAAATTTTTTGTTGTTCAGTCTCTGTTGAATGGGAAAATGCAAGGCTTTTCTAAAGTCCTGGCTGGAGTTGTCTGTGAGGCTGGAAGATCTCAGCCAGCAGCAGTCTTGAAGAACTATGCATGCAGAACTATGAGGAAATTGCAACAAAGGCATTCTGAGAGGCTAGATCACCTGTGCCATCCATTTTCATTTGTGTATGATTCTCTTGCCCTGAAAAACATAAACTTTCAAAGATAACATACATTATCTGCACTGATACAGGTATGGAATGTGTGATGGGTACAGGTCAGTTAAAGATTTTTTTTTTTTTGTATGTTTAAGCAGGTAAAAGGCATCTGTCAACTTTATGTCTGTTTGGACTGTATAATTAAGCTGTAATATAAATCTCTATCCATGCCATATGAAAGGGTGGCATGTAATAATATCATGAAGACTCTGTAGCCAGAAAGAATGATCATGTCTCATCTCATCTCAGAGCTGTTCTCATGTCAAGGGATCAACTTGCATGTCACCTGTTCTGTAATCATTTTTGGCTTCCTCCCCCTTGTCTGAGCCAAGATACTCAGGAGGTCTCCCTGGGCCAAATCTGGTCTCTATTAATCTGGAAGAAATCCACAGCCTTTCATTTCCTGTGGAAACAAAAGCATAACCTCTCCCCCAATGCAACATATTGTCCAACTTCCATTTTTGAAGTTAAGATATTTTAATACATACAGGTTGGTTTATTTTAGCAGTTTCAATAATCCAATGTCTCTCAGTACCTACTGGTTTTGTACATTAGCATTTAAAAATTCAAAGTTAACAAGATACAATATAGGATCCAGACTTCCTGTGTATTTTTCATCCTTAGGTAGCTTATTTTTTTTTTAATTACTTTACTCTGTCTTTAAAGATTTTATTATTTTTAAACTATTTTTTTATGGTTGTCTATACCCAAAATTTTTTCTTAAGCCTAAATACATTGTTAAACACACTGTAACCTGTCTAGAGGTTTTTTTCCCCTCTGAACCTGCTTTACTAAGTATCTGTAACTTTTTTGGTCTGCATGAGCAAAACCTTAAACCCGCCACGTGGCTTAGTTCATAGCACACTGGCTATTCAAGCATGAAAGCAGCTCCCTGTACGTGTCTCTGTACTGCAGCCTGCATGAAAGACATATGAGACTAGGAAGCTGTGTTTGGCTCTGTTTTTGTGTGTTTAGAATCTTTTTTAAAGCTGTCTCGGGTCTTATGTGGATATATGTGGCTAGATATTGGGTAACATTTGTAGGCCGATTTTTCTGTTCCTCTTGCTGACTCTCAATTGACCCCACAGGACTTTCTTATTAATTATGAAACTTCAGCCAATAGCTTAGGCTTGTTTTTACCTAGTTCTTATATCTTAAATTAACCCATATTACTTTTCTACCCTCTGACATGTGGCAGTGCCTTCTTTCAGCACAGCATGTTCATCTCCTGCTTCTGCTGCGTCTCTTGTGACACTTAGATTCCTCCCTTCTTCTTCCCATCATCCTCTGTGTCTGGCTGTCCCACCCAATCTCTTTCTGCACAGCTATAGGCCAATCAGCTCTTTATTAGACAATAAGAGTAATATATACTTATAATGTACAAAGATTGTTCCACAGCAAGGATGGACTTTGATATTTTGAACATTATACTGGTATTCCCTAGATATGTGATCTTGGACAAGTTATTTAGCCTTTTAGAATTGTATTACCACCCCTTTACTGACAAACACAGAAGATTATTACCTTTCTTGCAGGGTTGTAATGGGATGAAAAGTGGTTAATGTCTTTCAAGTGTTTGAAACTTACTAAGTGTTTAATATGTATTACCTGAGCTTTCCCTCCAATAGTTAATGGACTTCAGCAACAAAAAATAATGTGCCCCAACCAGAGTAGAATACAATTATGTTTTTAAGCTGGAAAAAGAAAACTAAGTGCAATTTCTTGTCAAGATATGCTAATACAATGAATATTCTGGAGGTAACTTTATAATTGTGTATACAGAATGCCAAGATTCAAAATGAGAGTATGTCTGAGATAGACTCATTCAGTACAATTGGAATATCATATATGAAATTGTGGCCTTCATTTGTGACTTAGTATACTTAGACTGTGCCTCGTAAAAATAATTTTCTGTCAATTATCTTTTTTCATAATTTTGATGATGAGAGAAGCAAGGCACAAATATAGACCATTGCATAGGCACCATAAGAATAGGGATGCTTATTAAGCCTCTATTATTTCTTGGTTATTACACTTAATTATTCCTTGAATATGTATGGTAATTTGAATCTCAAGTCAAAATACACATAGTCCCAAACTACTATCTCATACAACTTTCAATATGAAAACTTTCCCTGCTTCAGTTAAACGGCACGCAGGCTTGCTTCCTGTGTGTTGCATGGCGATTGAACAAGGGGTCATGTGAAAATATCTTAGCTGATTTTCTCATGTACAGTAAGGATCCAATAGATATTATGACTATCATTGTTATAATAGAGTATTTTTAACTAAACATTTGCTAATTTCATTTCTCTTCATCATGTAAAGGGTCTGAATTTCAACACCATGACTTTCATTGTAACTTCTGCTACAGATATTCTTTTAAAGGGTATAAAATATAATATTTTTGTATACATGCATGTATACAACAGGTCTCTAGCTGATCAGAAAAGCAATTTATTTCATAGAAATTTATCCAAATTAACTTTCTGCTAGTCTCTGAGGTTTTTTTTTTAAAAAACTTTTCATTGCCTCTGTGGGTTTTCTTAGAAAATATTTGAAATTGATTCCAATGTTTCATCCTTTGGAATGTGGCAGAAGTACTTCTCCCCATTCTATTATTAGCAGGAATGTGCTCCACAATTAAAAATTCATTTTTATGTCAACAAAAGTAAAATTGTATAAGAAAGGCCACCTGATATATGGTAATTGAACAAGTCACAGTTATTTTCAAAGACAAATCTAAATTTAAGAAGCATAAGTATACATACAAAAGAATAAGATTTGAGTGTAGTTTGGATGCTGCTCCTTACTCTAAATGAACTTGGGAAGTCATGGACATTTTTAGGTTTCTATGTTTTCTTTGGTAATAAAGAAATAGTAGCCAGTAATAAGAACTTAATAAATTCAGTTTTAAACACTAAATTCTGAGTGGTACATTTTGAAATATTAATCCTGAGCTTCACCAATTATTACAAAATTATTCTCGGGGGCTGGAGAGATGGCTCAGAGGTTAAGAGCACTGACTGCTCTTCCAGAGGTCCTGAGTTCAATTCCCAGCAACCACATGGTGGCTCACAACCATCTGTAATGAGATCTGGTGCCCTCTTCTGGACTGAAGTCATACATGCTGTATACATAATAAATAAATAAATCTTTAAAAAAAAAAAAAAAAAAAAAAACAAAATTATTCTCAGCCCTTACTACTCTATATATTTGTAAGTTGTATATTGAAGTAATCTAATTTCCCCCATTATGGGCTTATTAGATAGGAGATCCCAGCTATGATATGGCTCAGTTTTAGGACATAATTTGCTCAACTTTCTCCTTATGTCCCTTTTCGACATTGAAGCAAATGCAAACTGAAGCAACCTGGGAGAGTACAGAGCCACACAAGGTTATCTCTACATGCACCCTTCTCCTGAGTTCTGATTCAAATGGTCCTAGATAGGCCGGCTGACTCTGAAGGTGATCTTAGTTTGGAATTCTTTGGGCTATAAGAATTGTTGAATTTATTAGTAGTCAAATGAACAGAGCAACCCACTTGGATATCATGTAGGTTCCTAGCCTTGAATTAGTGCTTGGTACATTCATATGTGAATTGGTAAAAAAGAGAGATGTCTTGACCAGGTATATAGATGTCTCTTAAACTCCAGATGAGAAAATGAAAAAAAAAAAATAGAATTATCTAAATCTGCATAATAATAAGTAGAAAATATACAAATGAAATTTTACAAAATGTCTAAACTCCTATACTTTAATTAAAAATCTAAGTTAAAAGCATATTATCAGGTATTGTGAACATGATATACATCATATAGTCAAGATATTATGGTTATAAGATCTAGATGTATTGCTTATCGTGAGGGCCTAGTCCAGTACCATGGGGGCTCCTCAGGTATTGGTCCACAGTTCATGTGTTTCTACTAGTTTGGCTAGTTGTTTATCTTGAACTGTATAGGGGGGGGGCCCAGGCGGTGAAATTGGGACCTGTCCCCAGTGCATGAGCCAGCTTTTGGAGCTTAGTGCCTATGGTGGGACACTTTGTGCATCCTTGATACAGGGAGGAGAAGCTTGGACCTGCCTCAACTGAATGTACCAGGCTCTGCTGACTCCCCTTGGGAGACCTTGCCTTGGAGGAGGTGGGAATGGGGGGTGAGTTGGGAGGGAAGGCTAGGAGGCAGGAGGAGGGAGGACTAGGAAATCTGTGGTTGGTATGTAAAATGAATAGGAAATCTGTTAATAAAAAGAAGACAAAAAAAGAATGGAGCAGACAGAGGAGGAACATGGTGAAAAGCGCCAAGCTGATGAAATCAGAAAGAAAGAAAAAACTAGATATATAGCATCTCCCTGAGCACAAGATCAGTTTAAGATGAAAGTTGTCTGAGTAAACTCCACAGTATTTTAAATTTACGACAATAACACAACATTTGATGTCTGAAAGAAGAAAATTTGGATATTAGTTGGAAAACAGAGAGTCATACATTCAAATATTGACTTTAACCATAGAGCCATAGGCTTTCTTGGTTTTCTTATTGTAATATGCAAGCTTCCACCATAAGCTGGTATTAACATCTAAACTATTTAGTATAGCCCTGAAACATAGTGATGCTGTTACCATATAGTGTCCAGAATGGTATAACTAGGCACAATATACTTTACAATAGCCAAATGGATCTGATGAATTGTCTTCTGGATTGGAGCACAAAATGTTGAGAGATGAGTAGACAAAATGAATCATGTTCACAAGTGAGCGTTGCACAGAAGAGTGTAGAATAACAATTCCTAGATCAAGAATGGATGGGAAAGTACAGACAAGGAAAGTTGCTACACAATGGGAACAAAACAAAATCAAAGAGGAGAAATAAGTTTGAGTGTCCTAAAGCAAGCACAGGAGGGTGACTGTAGTCAGTCATAACTTGTGGAAGTTTACAAAGAAATGGAAGAGCAGTGTGAAGACAAACATAAAGAAATGATAAAACAACATTAGGACATAAAATGCTAATGACCCTGATACGATAATTATACACTGAATCCATTATTTAAATATCACAGTGGACTCTAAATATGTGAAATTATTGTATACCAATTAAAAAAAAATAAACAAAAATAAGATGAGGGCTGGTGCATAGAACCAGGAATATGATGAACTTTGAATGATTGTCAAACATATGGAACTGAACTAAGATTGTTTGCTCTTGGGAAGCCAAAAGAGTAAATAAGTAATCAAAACCAGCTGAAAGATAAATTTAAAAATATATATGTATTTAATTTTTTGAGTCTCCCTGTCATACTTTCCTTGATGGTGAACACAGAGGTCAGGAGAGTGTGACCTAGGAATCACTTCCTATGATGAAACCATAAGAGTATTTTATGTCTCTCTGTGCTAATGGTCAAGGTCTTTGTGAAAGGAATGCCCTTCTAAGCTGAGGAGTTGCTCAGAATAAAGAAATCTAAGGACTTGCTGAATGTCAGGTAGCATGATGGGTGGGATATGGCATTCTGAATACTTCCCTAAGGCCCTCATGTGAGTGTATACCCAGAGATGATCAGAGTTACTGATGACTGTTCCCAAGCTGGAAAGTGATTTGTGTTCCCATCTAGCTCAATCTATCTATCTTTGCTCCCAGGGCATCAACCAAATATCTACATATTGGATCCATTCATCTTTCCTGAATTGCAGAATTGGGGATGGGGTGGCATTTGGCTAACAAACCTCTTTGGAAAAGTGCACTTCTGCAAGTCAGGTTCTAATTAAGTTGAGAAATAGCGGTTGCTTGTGAACTGTTAATATTTTAGCAAAGTTCCTCAACCTGAGTTATTAGAGATCAGGCAGCCTTGTAAAGGGAAAACCTGGGCCCCAGATCAACTCTACATTCAGCCTTGTCCTTTTTCTATCTCTAGTTTCCTTGCAGGAAATCTATGTGTGTCTAAGCTTTTTTAATGGCTCCAGTGTATCAAAACTGGGTAATGATGAAATCTTAACTTCAAAAAGTCTTATGATCAACCAGGTTTACTATTGTGAGACCCACAATACTTGGATCCTCAAAGCCAGAACATCTTGGGAAATACTGTAGCCCAGTCCTTCATTTAATTAATTAGACTACTTGTTAATATCTCTGTTCACTGGACTTAGTCTCCTCAAAGACTCCCTCAAACAGGTAACTCATCACCACTAGAAAACCCTTTCTCTTTTACTACAGTTTGGAGACAGAGTTAGAGAGATCTGATTGATGTTAGATCAATAGGATATGCTTATTTCATTTGGGAAATAATTTTAAAACAATGATCATATTTTTGTTTACTTAATCCTTACTACCAATTAAACTTTGAATTTTCTGGTTCAATTCCAACTATCATGCTTTAATGTACATAATATTTATTGTATCTAATGGAGTAGGAAACTGAGCCCCCAAATTCCCAGGAATTTTATTGATATGTGTCTACTAGCTATTTATATTTTTGAGTTGACAGTTGAGTGAAATTATACTTATCTGGCACAACATGATGCTCCTATGTAAATGATGATATACAGCTCATAAACATATGCATTATAACACACAATTATCACTCAGTGAGGCCAGCTATCTGTTTTATCAGCAATTTTCAGGTCTATTGTTACTATGCTAAGCATTACATCTCTTTATCTTAGTGTCGTTTAACTATTATTTTGTATTTCTTGTCCTGATTCATTCCTCCAACTTTCCTACCTTTTTATTAGCACAATTCTACTCTTTTTTGTCAGATCAGCTTTTTCATTATCATCTTATTTTTGTTGTTGTTGCAACTTAAGCACTGAACCTCCTCCATGAAAAACTACATTGAGCTATGTACCCCAGCCGGAGTCCAGTATTTTAGGTTCTACACTAGATCACAGGGGCAGTTCATGTGCCTTGGAGCACAAGGAACTGATTAAGCTAACTAATCCTAAACCTGCCTGTCTTGTTGGCACCAATCCCTCCCACTGAAACCTCAACACAGGATTGTACCATTGTTTCCTTCAGTGGCTTCTCTCCTTCAAACGTGTGCAAGTGACAAAGTATCTCTTCATAGGCGACTATCCTGTAGTCCATCATCCTCGTGCATTCATTTTAAGAAAAACTATATTTTGAAAACTCTTTCTCTGACTTTAGCTTCCCTTTTTGCACACCCAACAACCATTGCAGTCTAAGAACCCCGAGCTACATCCAAGGGTTTTCACTTCTAGCAGAACCAGAAGAAAATGTCTCCCTATAGATTTTCAGTAGTCTATACTTTTGTTTTTCCATTTAAAGATATAAGTACACACATATAAACAAATGGATCCTCTCCTATTTTACCATTTACCACAGCTGTTTTCAACTTCAGTACCGTATGTCCATTTTGTAGATCCTAGCCATTTTGGCTTCCTGAATTATACCCTCCCTTTTATTTGTAGATTTACCATTATTTGTAGACTTTACCTAGGTGGTTTCAATGCTGTGAGAGATGATCCTAAAGTCAATGATTATCCTATGTGTTTACCATTAAAGTCCTTATATGACCTTTGTTATGGGTTTTACTGATTGCTTTTCCCTACTTGAAACATTGGGTACTTTTGGGAATAGGGCCAGCATAGGGCCTAGCTCACAGTGATCTTGCAACAAATATTTCTCTATTTTTTCATTAGTTTAATCAATAAATAAGTGAATATGATTTGTGCTCCCTGTCCACCTTTCTTCCTTTTCCTTCCATGAATCTTTAGTTACATGCACGCACACACACACACACACACACACACACACACACCCCTGTGGCATTCACACATATGGACTCTCTCTTCAAATTGATGTCTATACATAAGTGCAAATATAGACTGAACAACCCAAGTAAACTTTTAAATATTATTATAATGATTTTAGACAGTATGTCTTGGACTGAGTGTCAGAAGAAGAACTCAGTTTTCCTTAACACAGGAAACTATATAAAATATGGATTTCAGTTCATAGTAAGGGTGAAGATTGGAAAAAGAACAGGAACTAAGAAATGAAAAAAATAATTGAAGCAAAGAAGAAAGAAGTGAGAGAAAGAAGAAAGAAAAATAGGTTGACTGATGACGCTAAAACATGTCCATTGTTTGGTAGATTGTCAGGAAGGGTGTGATATGAGACTTATATTTGGGTAAAAATTCTATTGATATAGCTAATATTTTCTTGGACAACACTTAGCTTTAGTGCAAATATACACTGTAGACATATGCTGTGACTAGAGATGGCTTTTAAAAGGGACCTTTCCTTTTCAGCTATATTGAGCTGACATTGTGAATGGCTGATAATGTACCTTTTGGAATCTTCCAGATGGGATCATTTTCTGTGCAATGACTTCATTGTACTTTGTTCTCAGGCTCAACGACAGCTGAAGGTCTAGGTGCCCCATTGTTTTCTGCTTCTTTCTGTAAATCAAAGAAACATGACAAATACATATGCCTTTTTTAAACTCTAAGAAGCACCTGACATTTAAACAATGGGTGAGCTTAGGATATGCCAAGTGAGAAGGTTGGGAGCTATTCCATTAACGAGAGTTGTAAAGGATTCCAGGCCCTTCCCTCCACTTCTGTAACTCATGGATCTAGAAACTATTCCTCTAGTCCTGCCCTGCCTCCTGCAGAGCCATATGCCTTTAATTGCTACCTCAATGAAGATGTTCTTCTCTGAAGGAGGGAATAAGGACATCCAGGTCTTCCAGGCTGTCTGCCTGCTTGAAAAGATGTGTCATTCCTTGTCTCTTTCTGACATTTGTTTATCTGTTCCTTCTTTTGCTCCATTTTCTTGTAATTTTAGCCATGAGGGAAGGAAGAAAAAGTCAGATGTGGAGATATAATTGCAAGCACAAGGCATTTACAGTTAATGTGGCGGCAAACTACCTCTTCTCTGGCCTGGATATTTTAACTCTCTTAAGGAAGAACAAGATACTGTAATTCTCTTTTCCAGACCAAAGGTCATATAAAATTATTCATCTGGATCATTAACCCTAAGGTATGATTTCACCCACTGCAATAGTCTGCAGGGCATCTGCAGTTGGAAATGGGGACACAGAACATTTATCTGCAGATGCTAGGTGGAAACCACAGTTCCCAGCTGCATCCTCTGCTCACGAGCTGTGAGATGCTAGGCTAACTCCAGAGCCTCAGTTTTCTCATCTGGAAAATGGAAATTATTTCTCCTGTCTTTCCTGGAATGATGGTGGTGAGACTATTGTGGGATCCTGTCTAAGTCTTTGGAAGCCATAGTACTACATAAATATAATGCTTGTTATTATTTTTACATCAATATTATATTTACAAAACTTCTATCTCTTCCTCTTTCCCAAACTCTTCCCATATCCCTCTCACATCCACTCAAATCCATGACCTTTACTTCTTTAAGTATTACTATTACACACACACACACACACACACACACACACACACACACACACACACACATCCACCAAATCTGCTGTGTCCACTGAGTGTTGCTAGCATGTGTGTGTTTAGGGATGACTGTTTGGGACTGGGTAACCTATTCGAAGGCTTGTCCTTATAGATGATTGATTCTCCTCTCTCAGCAGCCATTAATTTTCTATAGTTCTTTATGTAGAGTTGGGTCCTTATGAGATTTTCTCTATCCTTTACTTGGACAGGGTTGTCATTGTGTGGGCCTTATTTAAGCAACCATATTTTTGAGATTTCATGGGTACAGTTTTCTTGTCAATGTAGAAGACACAATTATGCAGAGGATGTCCTGGGTCTCTGGTTCTTACAATCTCTCCACTTCCTCATCTGTGATGTTTTCTAAGCTTCAGGATAGAGTTTGTGTTATGGATGTATCAACTGGGGGCAGGCACCTCACAGTAAGTTATCGTCTTCATCTTGATCAGTTATGAATGTCTGTAATAGTCTCTGTCTGCTGCCAGAAGAAGCATGCTTGATGTAGACTGAGAGCTACATTCCCTTTTTGCTATTTTTTTGTTTGGATGCCTGCACTTTTATTTTCTTTCCCTTCCAGTACCAAAGTGCAAATCACTCTTCTAGCTTTGGATTCTCTGGATCAAATCCTCCTCTCAGAAGAGTTTCTCATCTCATTCATTTCTATGCCCACATTGTTCCTTCTCTCTGGTTAGATGGATCCTGTAGTGAGCCTGTTGAATTATTTTTCTGAAACACATTCTTGATCCTGCTCATACATTATCTCTGTGATTCCAGCTGCTCATGAGTTTACTTACTTAATATGATCAGGCAAATTTAACCATCATCTACCATGCCTGCCAGCCACAGTTCTGTAAGGGGACTGAATTAACCCAACTGGGCATTATTGCCCAACAAGAAGAGTTAGTACATAAGCAAGAGGAGACTGGCAGGAAGATTGGGAGATGAGCAATGAAAGGCCCTGGAGACTATCATGAATCTCAATGATACCCTACTTGCTAGGGAAACATATTCAGAGTGTAGGGCAGAATTACATGCTCGGATTTTACCTTTGGAAAAGATCACCTTGGCTACACAGTGGAGAATGGAAATTTTGTGGCTGAAATGTCAGAATGATTTTAGAGCCCTTCAGCAGTCAAGACTAATTTCCATATCCAACACATACCTGTTGTGGTTACACCACCCTGTGCTCTTAGCATCATTTTCTATATATCAGGATCATCCATGGGTTCAGTTGTGCAATGGCTATCGTGTCTTCTGGCCATACCCTCTCTGATGTCCCAGGTGGCCTCATACACCTGACCATCCATTCTGCATTCTTGAATGCAGGGCTAAAATTTGAGTATTTTTACTGGAATTCAGGGAGATATTTGGAGAGTAGATATTTAGCACTTACCCATCCTATATGACTGGCATTGTGCTTAGGTCCTAGTGTACAGGTGGAATGAGACAGATCTTGTCTTTACCTTCATGGAAGTTACAGTCTAAAGGATGAAGGAAAGTACAAAAGAAACCTAAGGCACATCAGGGGTCTATATTATGGAACATAACTCAGTACTGGGAGTGCTCATCTTTAAATCCAGAACCATGTGTATGCAATAATCTTGTGGACTCTTGAGCTTACAAGACTTTTTTTTCACCCAGAGAGAAAAAAAATGAGAAATTAGAAATGAATATTTATCAGGTCTCTGGGGAATGGGTGCCTGCTTAGAACTGATAGAAGTCACAAAGGAAAAAGCATAAAGCAAACCAGAAAACTATAGCGAACATGACAAAGGATTACTATCTTATTATGTAATGAGCCCATGAAAATCAATTAAATTCACTAAGACCCTAGCAGATAAATGAACAGAGGGTATAAGCAGACAATTCCCAAAAGACGAAATACATATAACCAGTTAACAAGCAAAGGAAAAAAATGGTTCACTCTCTAATAATCAAAGAAAGGCTTATTAAAGCCACTAGATAACGTTTTTGCCTACTGAGTTGGCAAACCCAAAGTTTAAACCAAAGCTGTGAACATGCAATGATGTCAAAACTCATGTGTTCCTGGCAGACATATGGACCAGGGGAATTGCTTTGGAAAACATTTTGGCATTGTGCGCAAAGGATCTTAAAATATGATTTAATTTTAGTAATTTAATTTTAGATTTTTTGATAAAATAAGAATTTAAAAAAATAGAGAAAATACGACACTAAGATTTTTTCCCCTTGAGAATTATTTATAGTAGATAGAATGTTTGTGGGGGACTTCCAAATAGAAAACTAAAAGTGTGCAGATGCACATGTCAGGAAACAGTCTGCAGCCATTTAAAAATATGTCTGTGAAGTTTTTATGTTCTGTACTAGTTAAGTGTAAAAAGGAGGACAGAATAAAGAGTCCTCATATTCATTATGATTGTTTTCACAGGGAGAAAGTAGCAGGTGTATTGTTATGGGTTTCAGCCTGTCACACAGGTCTGGAGACCCTTAGTGTTACTAATGTGATCTGGGCACAAGAATGTGGCCTGGGCTGTGACCCCTAAGGTTTGAGGCTTGGTACAGAAATGGGGAGCTCTCTGTGGGTCGCTTGACACTTGATGTGTTCACCTACGTTAACCCAATTTCCAACTGAGGACTTAACGTTTCCAAATTGTAAGACTGTAAAAAACCATACTGGGCTGGCTCTTCCATCTTATACATAAAGAAACTGAGACTCGAAATGGTTCCTTAGCTTGATCAGGGTTGCACAGATTTATGCTGCAAATGTGACAGGAATTCGCGTCTTCTGAACTAAAACCAGCAGGGTCTGCAACCTCAGGATGCATGTGAATTGGTGGATGAGCCTTTCATTTCTTGTTCTTTTGTTTGTTTCAGGTGTGTGTGTGTATGTTTTCATTTGTTGTTGTTGTTGTTGTTTGTGTGTGTGTCTGTGTGTGTGTGTCTGTGTGTGTGTCTGTTTTCATTTGTTGTTGTTTGTGTGTGTGTGTCTGTGTGTGTGTCTGTGTGTGTTTGTCTGTGTGTGTGTCTGTGTGTGTGTGTGTCTGTGTGTGTGTATGTGTATGTTTTCATTTGTTGTTGTTTGTTTGTGTGTGTGTGTGTGTGTGTGTGTGTGTGTGTGTGTGTGTTAGCATGTGAATGTTCCCTGTGTTTACATTCAGTGGCAGTGAACAAATAGCCAAGCATATGATTTGCCTGGAATTGTCTGGGTTTCCACACAAATTGTTCGTTCAGAATATTTAGTTTTCAGCGTTTAGAGTGCACAGGCTTTGTTGAGGTCCTATGCATTTCTTGATGGGCCTGTGTTGGGTTTTCTGCTCCAAACAGTCTGCCCTTTTGGCTCTAGGCACTCAACTGGCTCCACAGCATCTTTATCTCTGGCCCAGACTTTCTCTGCTTCCTGGGCCTGCTGCAAGAGCAAGGGCTCTTGAGAAGCCCCTAGGACTGGTTCCCCTGGGACTGGGCTCTGCTTGCAGCCACCGAGGCTCCATCTAGCCATCCAGCGGGTTTCTTGGAAGCTGATAATCGTCTCTCCCAATGGATCCCCTGCCTCTCTTAGCCCAGGAGTATTTCTGTTTGCTTTCACGCTGCAGAAAAGCACTTGCCTCTTGTCTCACGCGGCTTAATTAGCTCTAATGGGGCTGAAGGTTGTCCTTGGACAGCTTCCTGCAGCTGCCCTCTGCTGGCCGGGAGACGCATTGGCGGCTGGAGTCTAGGGACACTGAAAATGTTTGTTTAGGCCACTCTGAGCCAGGGAGGTAGTGATGAAAAAAGCCCTCGTTACAAGTTCTGGGACACTAACCAGCTCCCTCCTCGAAATATATATATATATACAAAACCCCTTTCAGTATGAGATGGGGAATTTGAAAACTACGTTTTGAAAGCCCAATTTCAATATTCATGGTCTTGAATAAGTGAGTTTCTCTTCTTTTTAAAATAAATGGCCTCTGTTTCTATTACGTATACGTGTCCTGGGTCCCGTTCTTTGTTTGGAGACACAAGAGACTGAAAATCATAGCTGGTGCCCATCTCCACCCAGTTCCATAGGTGTAGCATTGACATCTATTGGACTCTTATAGAGGCATAACGGAGCACGGCTCCCAAAGAGCTGTGCCCAGTACCTGCCACACAAGTCACACTAAGGGAATGGTTCTGTTATTACTAGTGGGTTTATTATTACTGCAATGAGCTGAGTGTAGTCGGGGAAGTGCTACAAAGGGGGAAATGTTTTCTAAGGTAGATGTACAATGTGCACAGGAGTATCGAAAAGACAAGAAGTGTATAGAAGTAATCAGTCACTAAGTCAAAGTCAGAATAATTAAAATACATTTGAAATAAGATAGGGGAATCTTATTTTCAAAGGAAGCAAGTTAAGAACCAAAGGATGGGGAGATTTGCAGCATAAAGATGTCCTCCAGACATGACGGGAACCATTGCACTTAGGATATCACTATAGCTATGGTTATCTGCACAAGATTGGGCCCACAGACATTTTATCATGGATGAGAGAGGTGTCCATGAGGCCCTATGCCTCCCAGAGGAACTACTGACAATTAACTTTCGTTGGGGAGGGGATCATTTCCTTTGGTGTTGTGGCCGCAAATAGGCTTTCCTTGTTCCACTGCATAACTTCTCTCCTATGCTTTGCAAAAGTGGCTGGATAAACTCAGTGAACCATTCACAAAAAGAAGACATTAAAGTAGAAAAGGGGTTTGTTAAGGAGAAGTGGGAGCAGGGGTGAGAGAGAGTGATAGGGGTGAAAATAACTGAAATTCAACACAAAAAATGTGTGAAAACTGTCAGACAATTGCCAAAAAAAATGTTGGAAAAAGACAGTCTCCCACTTGTTTTAAGTTTCAACCTTCCTTAAGCTCCTCAGAGAGGTAATGGATGCCTGCCCTGTAAAAAGTAGATAGCTGCCTGCAAAATGAAGGTAATTTGTATTGAGGGGTGAAGTTTGTCTATATTCTTCATTGACTAAACAAATCATTTGCTCTTTTTAGTGATAAAGACAATCACAGAAACATAAGGATCATGGACCTTCAGGGCTGGGAGACTTTATCTCCTCCCATCTCCAGTTGTTGCTGTCTATGGACTACATGTCAATCAGAAATCTGTACTATGTTTGAATGCTGCTGGGGACAGGGTACTCACTTGTACCATGATAAGATGTCAATCTGTCATTAGATAAGTAGATACATTGAGTGTTCTGCTGAACTTTCCCTCTTAAAGCCTCAATCTAGAGATCAGTTATGTTAATTTTGCCCTTAAATATCTCCAAGCATCCTCATCAATATTGCCCCTGTACAAATATCACATCCATTGCAATGATAGAAATTTTCTAATTGGCTGTCAGCTCAAACTTTCTCCTTCCTCTTCAACCCCAATCCATTTCTTATGTTGCTTTGTCAAATGTAAATCTGGTCTTGAATTTCTATCTATACTCATTGCCTTTCTCCTGTCTTAAGAATACCAGTCTCCTTAGCAAGCCCTGTGATGTCCTATATAATGCAGCCTGTCTTCCAGAGTAGGAACTGACAACCTGTTTCATGAGCCAGACACAATCATAGGCTGCTATAAACCCATGTGTTATATGTTGATCTCTGTTCAGCCATTAAAGTACTTAGCAGCTACAATAGCTGTGATTTAAAAAGGCTGAGATGCTGCTCCAGCCAAAAGCATAACTTTAACATCAGTCATACGATGCTTATTTTGCAGGCACAAGGAATACAAGACTTATGGAATAAACGGGTTTTCCACCAAGATTTTGAAAGAAAGCCTGGAAGGCGTTGCACTATGTGCCAGAGTTGGAGGTGTCACGAGTAGCTGCTGGCATGACATCCATGAAGGTCTGAGAAGGAAACCAAAGCTGAAGTGGAGAGTACAGGGTGTGAGAAATGCCAGGATACAACCTCCAATAGCATAGTGTCTACTTGTACAGTAGGGCATTTCAAAGAAGTTGGCTTTCTAGGGCCAGGGGTCCTATATTTTGCATTTCTCACATCATCACTGTATGTATTCCAGGTTATGGTGCTATCATGCTGATAAAACTACTCAAATTAATTGAATGTCCAGACCTACTACATTTGGTCTTAGTGACTGCTTTCAGAGTGCTATGGCGCTCAGCCTGGATGACCTTCTGCCTAAACATAGAAGGGGTTGACCCAAGAGGCAAACGTGTTTCAGAATCTAAGACTTGAATATTTTTGTAGATTTTATTGGCCTGGATGTAGAAGAAATGAGAAAAGCTCTTCTATTGCAAGGCTCTTTGTAGAAGACTGGATATTTTAATTAAGAAATTCCAGTTTCTAACAAAATATCCAAAACTTTAATACATTTATAAGGATGATATATGATTGCCCTATGCCATGATGAAGAATATTATATAATGTTTTGATGGTTAATATCGTCAACGTGTATAGATTTAGGATCTATGGGAGCACATATCTTGATGTGTCTATAACAGTTTGAAGAGAGGAAGACCATCACTAAATCAGAACAGGAGCATTCCATAAGCCACAGTCCCAGCCTGAATGAAAAACAGAAAGTTAGCTGAATACCAGTATTCATTCATCTATGCTTCCTGACTGCAGACACAGTGTAGCAAGCATCCTCATGCTCTTGTCACCATGGTCAACTGCACTGACTATATCCTCAAGCTATGAGTCAAAATAAACCTGTTTCCATTTAAAAAACAAAACAAAACTGAAAGTAGACTTTTCTTTCACAATACATCCTGACCACTGTTTGCTTCCCTTGACTCTTCCTAGCTGCTGCCTTACCTCTCCTTCCTGTATCCACTTCCCCTCCATTTTCCACCAGAAAAGAGCAGGCCTCCAAGAGACAATAACCAAACACAACACAACAAAATTCAGTAAGACAAGCCAAAAACCCTCACTCAAAAGCTAGACAAGTTAACCCAACAAAAGGAAAAGAGTTCCAAGAGCAGGCAAAAGAGTCAGAGGCAACGCACTCTCACACTTAGGAGTATTAAAAAAACACCAAGCTGACAGGCACAACATACATGTAGAAGACCTGGTTCAGACCCATGCACACCCTGCACTTGTCCCTCACTCTCTGTGAGCCCCTATGCACCATGCTTAGTTGATTCAGTAGGCCATGTTCTCTTGGTGTTCTCTATCCCGTCTGACTCCTATAATCTTTCTGCCCCCTCTTCTGTGGGATTCCCCAAGGGGAGGCACCTGATGGTGACCTGCAATTTAGATGCTTTCTCTGCGTAAGGTCTGCCTCTGGTTCTCTACATCTGCTCCCACCTGCTGCCTGAGGAAGCCTCTCTGATGACAACTGGGTAAGGTACTGATCTATGAGCATAGCAAAATATCATTAGGAATCATTTCTTTGTTATTGTTGTTTTTTAGACCAGTCATGTTTGGTTCTGCCCTAGATTTGGTTCAGTTCTCTGGTTTCTGACCATCCAAGCAGTGTCAGGCATGGGCACTCTCTCATGGAGTGTGCCTCAAGTTAAATCAGATTTTGGTTGGCCGCTCCCACAAATTCTGTACCACCATTGCCCCAATACATCTTGTAGGCAGGACAAAATATTAGTCAAAGGTTTTGTGCCTGGGTTGGTGCCCAGGTTTCTCTTTTGGTAGCTTGTAGTGTATCTTCCCATACCAAATATACTAGAACTCTGGGGTGAATGCACCATGCAGACACCAGCTTAACATCTCCATGTTCAATCAGATGTATTGATGTTGTTGTTGGGAATGGGACTCTCATGGCAGTTTGTGGAGGAAAATCCTCTGTCCTAGCATCAGCCTATGGAATATCTTTAGCCAACAACTCTACCAAATACAACTCAGTCCCACACTGGAAACCTTGCCTGGCAACAAGAGATGGCCAGTTGAGACTTCTTATCCCCATTACTGGGAGTCCTCACTATGATCACCCTCATAGACTCTAAGAAGTTTCTACTGCACTAGGTTTCCACAACACCCTCACAAATGCCTCCCAATTCCAGCTGTCTCTCCCTGTACTCCGTCTTTCCATCTCATCCTCACCACCTTCCCTCTTGCTCTTTCTCCATCCACCCTCAGTTCATCTGCAAAATCCATTTCCCCTTCCCAGGGAGAGCCATGTGTCCCCACCCCTCAAAACGCTCTTCTTTACCTAACCTCTCTGAGTCTATGGAATGTAGCTTGGTCATCATTTATCTAACAGCTAATGTCTACTTGTAAGTTAATACATACCATTATTTCTCTTTCTTGGTCTGGGTTACCTCATTCAGGATGATATTTTTCTAGTTCCATCCATTTGCCTGCAAGTTTCATGATGTCATTTTTTAAACTGCTAATTAATACTCCATTGTACAAATGTACCACATTTTCTTTATCCATTCTTCAGTTGAGGTACATCTAGGCTGTATTCAGTTTGGGCTATTATGAATAAAGCTACAATGAACATAGTAGGGCATGTGTTCTTGAGGTAGCATTTTGTGTCCTTGGGTATATTCCCAAGAGTGGTAGAGCTGGGTCTTGAGGGAGATCAATTCTTAATTTTCTGAGTAACTGTCATATTGATTTCCATAGTGGTTATATAAATTTACATTCCCACCAACAAGGGAGGAATGTACCCCTTGATCAACAACTTTTCCAGCATGAGCAATCACTTGTGTTATTGATTTAGCCATTGTGACAGGCATAAGATGGAATCTCAAAGCAGTTTTGATTTGCATTTCCCTGATGGCTAAGGATGTTGTGCATTTTTAAAGTGTTTCTCAAGCATTTGAGGCCTCTATTGAGAATTCTCTGTTTAGATCTATACCCCATTTTTTAATTGCATAATTTGGTTTTTGGAGATCTAGTTTCTGAAGTTCTTTATATATTTTGGCTATTAGTCTTCTATTGGATGTGGAGTTGGTAAAATTGTTGTCCCTTCTGTAGGCTGCCATTTGCCCTATTGACTGTGTCTTATGCTTTACAAAAGCTTTTCAATTTTACCAGATCCCATTTATTAATTGTTAATCTTAATGTCTGTGCTATCTGTGTTCTGTGGAAAACAGTCTCCTCAGACAATGTGATCAAGGCCATTCTCCACTTTCTCTTCTATCAGGTTCACTGTATTTGGTTTTATATTGAGGTCTTTGATCTACTTGAACTTGAGTTTTGTGCAGGATGATAAATATAGATCTATATGCATTCTTCTACATGCAGATATCATGTACTATTTGTTGAAGACACTGTCTTTTTTCTAGAGTGTATTTCTGGTGTCTTATCAAAAATCAGATATCCATAGGTGTGTGGATTTATGTCTGGGTCTTCATTTAGAATTCATTGATCAATTTGTCTATTTTTATACCAATACTGTATGCTTTTGTTACTATAACTCCATAGTAGAACTTGAAATCAGGGATGGTGATACTCCAGAATTTATTGTTCAGGCTTATTTTAGCTATCCTGTTTTTTTTTAAATATGAGGTTGAGAATTGTCCTTTCAAGGTCTGTAAAAAAATTGTTTGAATTTTGATAGGAATTGCAATTAATCTGGTGTTGGTAGGATGGCCATTTTTACTATGTTAATCCTACTGATCCATGAGCATGGTGGAGATCTTTCCATCTTCTGATATCTTATTCAAATAATTCTCATAGATTTGAAATTTTTATCATATAACTCTTTCAGTTGCTTGGTTAAAGTTACCTCAAGATATTTGAGGCTATGGTGAAAGATGTTGTTTCCCTGATTTCTTTGTCTGTTTTTCCTTTGTATATAGGAAGGCTAATGATTTTTTTTAGTTAATCTTGTATCCTGCCACTTTGCTGAAAGTGTTTATCAGCTCTTGAAGTTCCCTGGTGTAATTTTTGGGTTGCTTATGTATACTATCATATTATCTGCAAATAAAAATACTTTGACTTCTTCCTTTCCAATTTGTATCCCCTTGATCTCCTTCAGTTTTATGTAGGCACTTAGTGCTGTGAACTTTTCTCTTTGCCCCACAAGTTTGGGTATGCTGTGCATTCATTTTCTTTAAATTCTAAATAGCCTTTAATTCCTTTATTTCTGTCTTGACCCAGTAGTCACTCACCTGAGAGTTTTTCAGTTTCTATGAGTTTGTAAGCTTATTTTTGCTTCTGTTGTTTAAATCCAGCTTTACTATATGATGGTCTCATAGGATGCTGGGGTTATTTCACTTTTCTTGTATATATTAAGATTTTCTTTGTGTCTAAGTATGTGGTCAGTTTTGGAGAAAGCTCCACAAGTGTTGAGAAGAGGGTATATTCTTTTGTGTTTGGGTGAAATTTTCTGTAGATATCTGTTAATTCCATTTGGCTTATAACATCTGTTAGGTCCAGTATTTCTCTGTTTAGTTTTTGTCTGGATGACCTGTCAATTGATAAGAGTTGGGTATCGAAGTCTCTGTCTCCCATTATCAATATGTGAGGATCAATATGTGATTTAAGCTGTACAAAAATGGGTATCATTGTGTTTGGGGCATAGATATTAATAATTGAAATGTCATTTTGGTGGATTTTTCTTTTCATGAGTGTGTAGTGTCCTTCCCCATCTCTTTTGATTAGTTTTGGTTTGAAGTCTATTTTGTTAAATATTAAAACAGCTACACAAGCTTTTGTCTTAGGTCCATTTGCTTGGAATATCTTTTTCCAAGCTTGTACCCTGAGGTAATGTCTACTTTTGATGTTGAGGTATACTTTTTGGATGCAGCAGAAGGATAGATCCTGTTTTTGCATCCATTCTGTTAGTGTGTGCTTTTTATTGGAAATCGAGCCTATTGATATTGATAGATATCAATGGCCAATGGTTTTGGGTTCCTATTATTCTGTTGTTGTTAATAAACTGTATGGGATATTTGGATGCTGGTGATCTGTCCTAGCCTTGGCTAAAAAGTGAAACTCTATTCTTGCAGACCAATGTGTTCTTGCTCTTTTCTTTAGGTGAATTAACCTTTCAAAAGCTTAGTAGTTACTTTACCCTTTAGGGCACTGACTCCTTCAACATAATCACAT
Source organism: Peromyscus eremicus (assembly GCF_949786415.1). Lineage (NCBI taxonomy): Eukaryota > Metazoa > Chordata > Mammalia > Rodentia > Cricetidae > Peromyscus > Peromyscus eremicus. The sequence goes on along the minus strand of NC_081417.1, from coordinate 86,013,796 downwards.
ATTTTTCAACTTAAAATTTCATTTTCTCTAATATCATTTTCACACTTTTCATGCCTATTTTTCTTATTCTCAAAGACACGTGTGCTCTAACTTCTGATAATTTACTCATTCTTGTTCTCACAGAGGAGGGCACTCTTATGAAAGTCATGTAGAGGCTAACCTGTCCTGTGGCTTCCTGTCACTAAAAGAGACAAAATAAAGAATCTTAACTCCTGGCCCTAAGTTTTACTTTCAAACTAATTTCTTCCATAAACTTCAACAAGATGCTTCTCTTTCAGAAACCCACTTTTCTCATTCCAAAGAAAAGAAAGAGCACCTATAATCTATAGCCATGGGGGCTTTGATTTGTGATTCAGATGTTAAAACAATCACTGTGGAGACACTTTCAGTTTTCCAATCTTCTCTATTCCCTCCTCTTCTAGCTTGTTTTTTCTCATCTGTGAAGTAATGGGGGTTGAATTAAATCACTTATCTCCTTACACTGTTCAAGTTCCATGTCTCTAATTTCCCTGCTACTGAAAACCTACATACACCCCTTGCATCTCCAGGTCACAACCTCCTGTCCCTACCCAATAAGGATTCTTGTCCTTTCAAAGCCTTCTTATTTCTGTTTGCTTTTCTCTTCCCTGTCATCATTGTCATCTCAGTGCTTCATCCCTGGAGATAATTCCCAGCAGCAGGCTCTCTCCTCCAGGCCCTTAAGGTGGCCACACACTGAGCTAAATAAGCTGCTTATCAGCATGGGAAGGGACAGCATTTAGAGTGCCACGTCCTATTTTTTTTTTTTTTTCTGTTAGCTTTGCTTGAAAAGAAAGTGATTTGGGAGTGTTTGAAAGATGTCCCTAACTGGTGCTTGGATCTCTATGAATGTGGATATAAAAGGGGAGAAATCATGATATTACTTCTGTTTCCTTTAATGCTTCCTTATGTAAAACACTAAGGTGTTTTTTCCATTTCTCATGTCCTTCAAAATTTGCTTGTTTGTACCCAGATCTGACCATGTCCAAGAATATAGATTTATCTTCAGAAGCAGGGAGGTTTTAGAGATATGTAGGCATGATATGAAACTGTGTTGGCACAACTGTGAATCACTATATGATAAGACTAGCATCAAGGTGGGGTGATGAGAAAATCAAAGAAACAGGTGGAACCAAGGCTAAAAGAAGAAAATGATCTATTGGCTTCATGAAGATCTGAATTTCATCCTCAGAAACCACATTTTAATTTATTTTGTTTGTTTTTTTGTTTGTTTTGTTTTGTTTTTTGGTTTTGGTTTTGGTTTTTTGAGACAGAGTTTCTCTGTGTAGCTTTGGAGCCTGTCCTGGAACTCACTCTGTAGCCCAGGCTGGCCTCAACCTCACAGAGATCCACCTGCCTCTGCCTCCCGAGTGCTGGGATTAAAGGTGTGTGCCACCACCACCCGGCAAGAAAACACATTTTAAAGCTAGGCCTGGTGGTATAAGCTTGTAATCCTGGCCCTTGAGAGATGGAAACACGTGGTGCTCTGTGGCTAACCAACTTAATCAGTAAGATCCAGGGCAAATAGGGGGCATTTTCTAAGAAGAGATGCACAGCATCGGAGCAACAACAACCCCACTCCCACCCATGCTCACATGAATCCCCTGATGTGTACATTTAAAGACCTAAATTCACTCCAATCAAGAACAAAATTTGCTCTTTATTTCCCCACAATATTACTTTCTTATATTTTCTTGTTCCTTCTTTACTGTCTTTCCTCCATTTTCATTTATGTGACATCTACTATGTCAGAAACTGTGGCTGTGTCTCTTCAGCTCCTAATAGCGCATCCTCAGTAGGACCAAAAGACCAATGAATGAATGATACCATGTGAGTGGGAGCCTTCATTCTCTTATTCAGTCTTTAAAGGAATCTCCACACACTCAAATATGAAAGCTGCACAATGGATGTTATTTTTCTTTCTTTCCGCTTCTTTGGGGACCTTTATTAACAAAAGAATTTTATGTGTAAGTGTGTTTGTCTGTGTGAGTGTATGGCAAATGTTTGCAGGTACTTTCAAAGGCTAGAAGAGGTAAGTAAAACCCTGGGAACATGTTTGTGAGATGACAATGTTGCTGGGAATTGAATTGGCCTCTTTAGAAGAGCAATGAGTACTCTTAACCACAAAGCCCTTCCCCCAGCCTCAAGTATCTTCAAAAAGATAAATTCTCTCTCCACTTTATAGCTATAACTCACAACTTAATGTTTTCATATTTGCAGTAAAATTACCACAGGTAATCAACTTAACAAATCCATTAGTTCATGATTAGATCTATATAGATAATGATATTTTGTTTGTTTTTGTGCTTTCTGGTATTAAGATTGGGTTGTGTCCTGTTCCATATTGCCTACAAACCATAATTTTTTTTAACTGTGCCTTGCCTTGTGACTCCATTTTAGAAATAGTTTTGACTCCATCTTGAAGTTTGGAGGGTGACCCTATACCTGAGTGGACATTCAATTAGCACTGTCTGTCTAGTATGAGTACAGTACAGACTGATGATTGACTTATTCCTCACTGTAAAAAGGGCACCACTCTATGAAGCTACTTGAATGAATCAAGTCTGTGCAGACATGGAGGCATAGTAAAATCATATCATGATGAGCTTATGAGATGACTTGGTGGTTGAGACAATGAAGAATTCTTGTCTATATGAGACCAGAGTTCGGTTTCCAGCACCCACAGCAGTCAGCTCACAACTGCTTGTAACTCTAGTTGCACAAGCCTCTGGTATCATCTTTGGCTTCTTACAACAATTTAATTCAAGTGATATAACAACACACACACACACACACACACACACACACACACACACGAACAACGAACATATACTCAAATAAAAATAAAGTAAATCTTTAAAAAAAAAATGTCATTTCGCTGAATTGGCAGTGGACACACACACAGATCATGTGCCCTGCCCCCCAACAGACTTTCAGGTCTGCAGGGCTCACAATTAATCAGGAGCCCAACTGAGGCCAGAGGTACCATCATACCAAGTACTGCCCAATGTCTCTAGAACTGGGCATGGGAGAGAGGAAAGACAATAGCTCTGCACTATCCCTTAAGGCTGTGGCAGGCAGTTCTCAATCAAATGTTACCTGTGACCCAACCAATAGCCCTGATGCTGGGTGTTGGGCACCATTGTGGTTAGAGAGTACTGGGTGGAGAGGTGGAAGAGATGAGAATGAGAGGCAGAATGATTCATGGGATGGAGAGAGAGGCAGATCTGGAGAGGTGAGGGTGGTGAAGAACAGGCTGATGTGAATGGCTAGTTATCCTCCTGAGTCCAGGGAGATGTTTGGGACCTGGGCTATGACCAAGGGCCAGGTCTTGATCCAGGGCACTGGAGGAGACAAGAGGTCCTGTGTTGATGTCTGTGGCTCCTGTTGCTGTTGGGGGCCTTACAGGGGCCTGTGGTCTGGGCTGCCATCTGGGGCCATGTTAGTATCTGAAGGCCATGCTACCGAGGGGGCCGTGTCAATCTGGGTGGCTTGCACAGCCACCTGGAGCCATGGTGACAATCTGGCCTGGGATGCTGCTGAGGACCATGTCTAGGTCCATGGTCCTGCAACAGCCAGGGTCTGTGTTCATATCCTTGGCCCATGTTGCCACCAGGGCTCAAGTGGATACCTGGGGTGTAGGTCACAACCTGTGACCATGTTGGTGTCCAAGGGCTGTCTGTGCCTCTGGTGGGGCCAGGCAGATTTGGGTGGCCAGGGCTGTCAGCTGGGGCCATGGTATCATCAGGACCAGGATTGCAGCCAAGGGCCATGTCTGGGTCTGTGACCTGATGCAGCCAGGGTCTGTGTTAATATCTGTGGCTCTCAAGACAATTGAAAACCATGCTGATGCCAGGGGTCTGGGCTGGCCCCTGGGGCCATGTTGTTGTCTGAGTGCCACTCTGCTGCTGGGGTCGTGCCAGGCTGGTTGGCCTGTACTGCCACCTGGGACCATGGTGACATCCAGATGGGCTGCTGCCTAGAACTATGTCTGGGATGTCTATGGTCAATGGTCCTACCATAGTGGGGGTCTGTATTGATGTCTATAGAACATGTTGCCACCAAAGAACACATAGAAGCCCAAGGTCTGTGCTGCAAACTGTGGCCATGAGGGTATATGGGGTCATGCTGCCACTAGGGATACGTCACCTGGGGCAATGGTGTCCTCTGGGCCAGGACTGGTGCTGAGGGCCATGTCTGGGTCTGTGACCCTACAGCAGCCAGGGCCTGAGTTGATGTCGAGGGCTCCTTTTGCCACCAAAGGCCGTATGGATGACCAGGGTCTGGTTGGCCACCTTGGATCATGTAGGTATCTAAAGACTGTGCTACACCTGGGGCCATGCTGATTTGAGTGACTGGTGCTGCCACCTAGAGCCCTGAAGATATCTGGGTATGGGCTGCTTTCTAGGGTCATGTCTGGGTCCATGCTTGTGGAGGTTGGGGTTTAGGGTAGTGTCCATGGCTCCAGTTTCCACCAAGGTCTCTTCTGATACATGGGGTCTGGCCTGCCACATGGGACCACGTTGGTGCCTGGGGGCTGTGTTGCCACCTGGGCCATGCCTGTCTGAGTAGCCTGTTCCACTACTGGGGCTGTGGTAGCATCTGGGCCTGAATGACTGCTGAGGGCTCTGTCTAAGTTCATGGTCTTGCTGCAGCTGGGGACTATGGTAATGTCCATGGCTCATGTTAGCATGGGGTCATTGGAACCGTGTTGTGCTGAGCTGACCCTGGCCTTCAACTGGCCCTGGAATGGCTGGCCCTGCTCCTCACTGGATACTGCAGCAGGTGAGCTAGCTTTACCCCTCAGAGAAGAGCTTACCCCCCACCCTGAACTCAGGAAAGGTGGCCCCATGCTTTGTCATAGGTGTGCACCTCAACTGGGAAGCATGCTAGAGCTGACCCTGTGGTCAAGGACAGAAGTGAACTGACCCTGAAGGTATGAGAGCCAGAGAGTTGACCTGCCACCACGCCCCTCATCTGCCATGTAGTGTCATGGGTGAGGGAAAGATGACCCCCTCACTCATTACCACTTATGGCAAATAAGAGAGCTGGTCCTGGGGTCACAAGAGTGGGAGAGTTAGCCCTGACCCTCACCGGCAGCAGTGTAGGAGAGAGCAGCTTCTGCTTCCCGTCTGGCCAGCACACTAGAGCTGATCCTGTTATCGAGGATTCGGGTGAGCCAGCCCTTAGGATGTGAGAGCACAAGAGCTGACCTGTCTGCCTCCCCCTGCCTCTATACCTTCTAAAAACAATAGAGAGGGAGGGCCCTGCACCTTGCCTGGGAAAGACAGTAGAACTGACCCTAGAAATATGAGTGAGGGGGGCCTGAATCTGAGAGCCAGAGAATGAGAATTGGCTCTGCTCCTTGCTATAAGGTGCACTAAGTGAGCTAGCCAAAGCAGTGCTGGAGAACTTAGCCAGGTAAGTTCTGATGAAGGAAAGCTAGCTGACCAACCCTGTGGTGGTATTGTGTTACTAGAAGCTACTACCCATGCCCAGAACCAGGACTGAGTTGGCCCACCTCAACATCCTCCAAAAGTATGAATTGTTGAAGCAGGGAAGGGGATGAACCTACAGATCCAAAACAGCAGGATCTCCATGATGCAGGACAACAACAGGATATCCAAGAAGAGCCTCAGTGAGAGCCCATTATTGGTGGTATAGCAGGAACCAGAGGCCTCAAGTCAGACCTTTGGCTCGTGACAATGAACACTTACTTGAAAGTAAAGATGAATGGAAGAAAGGGCAAACTGTGTAACTGTGACTTAACAGGCCACACTATAGCTTCCATGACCAAGTTCTTCTTCCTTTTTTTTCTCTTAAATTTGGTTTTGATTTTCAGGGGGCAGGGGGATGCAAGAGCAGAGGGCAGATGTGAGGACAGGGAGATGAGTGAGATAGGAATGTGTGGTGTGAAATCCACAAAGAATCAGTAACAAGTAAAAAAAAATCATTTCTGGGAAACCAGACCTAGGGAATTATCAGGCACACCAGACTGAGGAATAGATGTAACTCTATCAACTGGATACCATAAACAGGCAGATCCCGCCCCCACAGGGATGGTAGTGGCCCTCACTGATCTGCTATCTGACCATCCAATGTGTGGGTCAAGAGCCAATGGGCAGATTCATCTTGAGAGCAGCATTTCTAGCCTCTGCAGCTTAGGCCTGGCAAGTTATCACACCTGCACAGATGCTGTGGTGGTTTGAAAGAGAATTGCCTCCATAGGCTCGTATATTTGAATATTTGGTCTCTATTTGGTAGAAGTATTTGAGAATGATGAAGGGATATGGCCTTTTTAGAGATGTGTCACTGGGGTGGCCATTCACATAAAGCTCACACCATTCTCAGCGCTCTCTCTCTCTCTCTCTCTCTCTCTCTCTCTCTCTCTCTCTCTCTCTCTTTCTCATGCAGGCCTACATGTGTACTCTCAACTACTGCTCTAGCACCATACCTGCCTGCTACCATGATCCCTACCATGATGACTGTGGACCCTAACTTTCTGAAAGTGTAAGCCTAAAATAAATTCCTTCTGCTATTAGTGGTCTTGCTTACAGTGTCTTATTACAGAGATAGAAATAAGTAAGACAAGTATTTGCATTTATTTCAATTTCTCTGTTTCTTGGAATGTCTGAAACCTCTTGAACTCTGGTGTCGCATCTTATAGTCATTCTATAAATTTATACACATGTATATGGAAAGATATTTACTGTGTGATGTGTAATGTGTAATATAAGAATTAATATTAGTTATTAAGATTATAACAAAAAAGTCAGTGCTTGCATCCATTGATTATCAAGGGAATTGGGATTACTTGTTAGATTTATGCCAATAAAACCATCACAGTTTGTGAGTTTATTGTTATTCAATAAATTCTGACATTATTGTCTCAGTTGGGATTACTATTGTTCTGATGAAACACCATGACCCAAAGCAAGATGGGTAGAAAGGAATTTATTTTCTTTATGCTTTGACATTAAAGGTTATTGTCAGGGCAGGAACTCTAACAGGGCAGGAACCTGGAGGCAGAAGCTAATGCAGAAGCCATGGAGGAATGCTGCTTACTGGATTGCTCTTCATGGCTTGCTCAGTCTGCTTTCTTATAAAGTCCAGGACCATTTGCCCAGGAATGGTACTACTCATAATGGGCAAGGCCTTCCTACATCAGTTACTAAATAAAGAAAATGCCCTACAGACTTGCCTACAGCCTGATCTTACATAGATATTTTCTCAACTGAGGTTCCCTCCTCTCAGATGACTCTAGCTTTGGTCAAGTTGATATAAAATTAGCCAGCATCGCCGGGCGGTGGTGGCGCACGCCTTTAATCCCAGCACTCGGGAGGCAGAGCCAGGTGGATCTCTGTGAGTTTGAGGCCAGCCTGGGCTACCAAGTGAGTTCCAGGAAAGGTTCAAAGCTACACAGAGAAACCCTGTCTCGAAAAACCAAAAAAAAAAAAAAAAAAAAATTAGCCAATATCATCATGGAAACTTACAGACATTTTTTTTTATATGTTTCTGACAGCATGCTCACATACGGTAAGAATAACTAAGATCTACTATCTTAACACTTTTTAGAATATAACACAATATTACTAAGTACTTCTAGGTGTTGTATACTAAATCTCCAGACTTCTATGTTCTACCTAACTGAACATGGGAAACTTTTGACTTACTTCTCCCTATCCCCCCACCCTCCTTAACCTGGAGTAATCACCATTTCAGTCTATTTGTATTTGTTTGAATTTTGTTTGTTTGATTATTTAACTAATCTAAAAGACCACAAATACCACAGTTAGATAGGTAGCTCTAAGATGAACAGATATATTTGATAAACATGTCAGAATCCACCATCTGTTGGAGAAATGAAAGGGCCTCAGAGGGTAGACTTTGGTAGATGTATTTTGATGAAATAATTCTTGGAGTCTCTTAGGCATATTTTGCTTACAGTTAGGTGGACAAGGCCCATGTGTTCCAAGAATTCTTGAGACAGAAGAAGCTAACCCACAGGCTCTACCTGCCTGTCAATTTAGACCCAGGATTAATATGCCTAAATCTAACCCCATTAGTGTTTGAAGGTAGCCTCACTCTCTGCCAGACAGGGTTGATTTTCCATCAGGATAGACAGTAGATCAGACTGGACCTTGTTTCTTGAGTTGAATTGGTCTGGTCTCATAACAGAGAATCTGTTGCCTAGCTAGAAGGAATCTAGGTGCCATCCTGGAAAGCATCCAAAGGCCATGGATGGTGGACTTAGGTCTCATAGGATATTTTAGGGCCAGAGGAATATGGAGAAAGAAGCTGTCATACATAATTCCTGCCACCCTGCTGTGTGTGCATCATGTCTTTAGCTTTGAAGATTTCCCAAGCTATTTACTGGGTGACTTTGAGTCAATGAGAACACTCACTGGGGTGGTGGAAACAACCATCTCTTGAGGCAGTTGTCATGAGGATGCTATGAAGATCATAGCATTCTCTCAGGCATATAGTAAGAGCTATATATGTTTCTTCTTTCTTTTTTAAACTCCTTAAATTTTAATCAGTTTAAGGGAATAAAAAGAGGAGCATCAGATGGAAGAGACTGCTACTGTGGGAAGCAGAACACAGAGCTCCAGGGACAGGAGCCAAGGGGAGGGAAGTGCTCACTTGGGGAATTTGGGAGGCACTCAAATATAAGAGGCTCAAACTAATCAATCCCTCTCAACTCATCATAGGACTTGCAATCAGAGCTCCACCTGCTCACCTGCTGCTCTGCCCTTGAGGAAGCTGCCAGAGCCAATCAGAGGGCATTGTTCACCCAGCTCTTCTCCTTAGAGGAGAGCCTATCCAGGATAGCAAGCATGGGAGAAAGGGAAGACCCAGAGGATCCCAGGCTTGAGGTTTAGAACTTGCAGCTTTGTTCAGCACCTTCAATTCTTTCAGAAGAATCAGAATGTGATATGATTTGGCAAAGAGTAATCCTGCTTGGAGGTGCACTGATCACTTTTATGCATTAATCCTTCTAAACTTATTCACTCACTCGTTATTTATATCATTCAATACATGTTTAAACGTATCAATTTACCAGGTATTTATTCAGTGCCTACTGTGGATTCTTACTCTCTGAGGTCACATTTTTGTTTCAGTTCCCATGGTCTTTGAAACACCTCATGGCTTCTCCAAATGCCCTGGAAATCCCAAGGACACTTTATTCTGTTCCAGGTAGGGACTTTGGAGAAGCTCCTGCCTACCTCTTTCCTCCCCCTTTACAATCCCAGATTCTCAAGCCCAACAAATTGCTCAGGACACCAAAAAAAGCATAGATGTGATTGGAGTCAGTGGAATTTAGTTTATTTGAATTGACTTGAGCTGAATGAAATGGAATTACTAAACTAAATGGAAATAATTGAATTGAAATATAGCAAATTGGATTGAATCAAGATTAATTGAAATGAAATCAATGGAGAATGTATTGAATTATGGTGCTGCAAGACGTTTGGACATTACTTCTCTGACCCTACTTGCTAGAGAGTAAGAGACTAAAGCATAGCTAAGGGGAACAGGAGAAGAGGGAGGGTCAGTTCCTCTGATAAATCCCAGAATGAGTCTGAGCCAGGCTTCAAGGCCAGCATCTTTCTCACTTGCTACACTGCTGGTTTTTTGGAGTCTGAGGTTGGATTTCTGAAAAACAAGTCAAGATAACAGAATTCAATGAATGAAAAGAACTCTGTGGGGTAAATAGGCATCTCATCATAATAATCTAATGTATACCCAAGTTTGTCCTCTCTCCTTTGAGTTTGACTTTACAAGATGTTTCATGTCTGCCTTGTGATAAGAACACAGAGAGGAACAGAAACCTATACTCTGAAATTAGTGAAAATTGATGGGAGGTAAATTCTTTAGGATAATCCTTTAGGAGAACATAAGTATTTTTGAACAATAAAAATGGAATATAGGTAGCTGACATTTTTCTCTAAATCCCCAATCATAATTCACTATTTCTGAGCATTTACTGCTAGTGTCATTCTTTGAAAAAAATTTAAATCCGTCATTAAGGTACAAACGAGGACTGATACCATGTCTAACAGCCACATATTAATGTGATAATCGTATTCTATCCTCTATCTGACACAAGAATGAAGGCTTGTGTGGAGGCTGCAAAGAAGCATGATTTGAAACAGAAATGTTGGATTTAGAGCCAATGATATTTTTTAAAAAATAGTACAAATTTCTTTAACCATGAATTTAAAACTACAATTATCTAAAAGTAATAGGTATGAATCTTAAGATCTTAAGAAAATTGTATTGCACACCATATTATATAATATAGCTATAAATGATAAGCAATGAAATGCATAGATAGAATATCCCTTATCTAAAATTCTCAAGTATAGAAGTGTTACTGTTTCAGATTTCTAAATATTTGGTTGTTGAATATTTGTTTAATTTTAAAACATTTGAAAATGAATAGTAGCATACAAATATAGGAGTTATTTGTGCTTCAATATGTTTCATACACACAGACTAAAACAATTTCATATGGTGTCTTTAATGCACTTACATTTTGACTATAACATATCACATAAATTCAAACATGGAAATTTCCACTGGTGCCACAATGCTAATATTTTAAGTTTTGCAGATTTTGGAGCTTTGAATTTCCTATTTGGGGATTAGGTATATTCAACAAGCAAAAATCTCCATAGTAATCCTCACAACTCTGGGAAATAAGGCAGTCCCCATTGATCTCATCAGAACAGAAGCCAGAGATATTCACAGTTCCACTTGGGTCTCACACACATATACCCAGAGAGGCGAGGACCAGATCTTGATGCTGGTCTCATCAAATTCTTTATTATTGGGGATAGATGAAATATTTGTAAGTTTTCCAATTGAAGTAAATTTTCACATGGATTGTGTGGGGCAGGAGTGACAGACAGAAGTCATGGGAGTGGAGATTTCTCTAAACTGAGAATGGCTCCAGTCATTTCACAGACGAGAGCTTCCAATGGGTGCAGCTTCTAGAGTGTATAATCATACTAATGAGACATGGCACTTGTCAAGGTATGTGGTCCGGATTCTTGTTGCTGTGATCTGAAGATAATTGGCCTTGCCATAGAAGTGGTAAACCAGCTTACAGACTCTTAGCAAAACACAGGAAAAATGACACATGGAGGGATCCTGCCAGAGACACTGGCTCCTTATTTCTCCCATGTTTATTACCACAGCCACATCTTACTGTTAGGCCCTAAAAGCAGAAATGAAAGCCATTTAGGATTGGATAGAAGGTACTTTGGGAGTAAATGCTGATGCTGGTGTCTCATTACCTCAATCCAGTTACAAATGCAAATGAATTGTATCTAGGAAGGACAACCACAACAAAAAAGAGTTAGCCTCCTACCTTTGACTCACACATCTCTAACTCCTAGAAGAAAAGGGTCTACCTCAGGGCTTGGCTGTGCACTCAGCACATTGTTAAACCCATGCAGGAGCTTCAAGCCCAACTATGAGTAATGTCACATTACTTTGGCCTATTTCCAGCTTCCATTTTTACCAATGCCTGGTCTGATGGTTCTGCCCTTGTCATGAAGGCTTGCTTTGAATACTAGTTTCTGCCACTTGACTCTAATCATTCATTACTTCTTGAATATTTAATGAACACTGTTTATATGTGGTGTACAGTTCTGAATCCCCAAGATACAGTAGTGTAATGGACAAATAGAGTTTGAGATTATAAAGATTGTATCCCATGAGCAGAAGAGAATACAGAAAAATAAGGCAACATCACGGAAAAGTACAGCATCATTGCAAGCGTTGTGAATACAAGAAATCAAAGGGAAAAACATCAGAGGTGTTCACTTCCATGGGCAATACCCTTTGAAGAAAAGGGTGATGGAATTTGAACATAGATCAATACGGTAGATCGATACTATGCCTAACTTAGGATGGTAAAAGAGTGGTACTCCCAGGGACAATGGCTTAACATCATTGAAATACAACACGTGGGAGTGACTGTAAAGCTTAGGTCAATCAAAAAAGGAATGAACAAGAGAGAGGTAAAAAATGAAGTCATCAATGGAGCTGCAATGAATCAATCAAAAAAGGAATGAACAAGAGAGAGGTAAAAAAAATGAAGTCATCAATGGAGCTGCAATGAATCTACAGCATAGTCTTAGAGTTCAGGAAAAGGGTGTTGGAATCTTCAGTCCTGTTTTTGCACTTACAGATCATTCTGATGTTAGGAGCCCTGCTGTTAAGACACCTACTTGTGGCCTCATGATGGTCCCTCAATATTGTTTCCCAGCAACTGACTGACTCCAACAGTGGACTTCTTTCTCTGAGATTCATTATATAAGCCATCAGCAAGGATAAATAAGATTGACCATGACATTGTAGGGCTACAGTGCCTTATATTATAATCCTGGAGTTGTTTTTTTTTTTTTTCTTTCTTCCTCAGATTGATCCAAGTTCTACTGTAGCTCAAATTTGGTCCCTGTGGATGCCCGCTCTGCTCCAGGGGATCCACATTACTACTTTTGCACTGATCATCTCCAGGAGCACTCAGAGACATGGGCTGGCCATGGTGAACAAGAAAGATACAATTGTACTAAAACATGGAATAACTGATGAAAATTCTTCATTGTTATTGGTGGAAGAAACTGGTCTCAAGAAATCTCTCATGATCTGTCACTGTCACACTCTAGCTCTTTATCATCACTCACACACTCACACTGCATGTTCACACATTGTCTCCACAACAGAGAGTATGTGCCTCCATTCCCACTTTGCTGGACCAACATTTCAAGAGAAGGCTTCTACTGAGAAGTCTTTAATGACTCCAAGAAGTTGCATATTTCTCTGAAGTGTTCCTGTGGCTTTTGGTAGTCCCATTTATGTGGCATTAACAAAACATAAATCCTCTATTGAGAGAACCTGTCTACTTCTGGGGCTGGGATAGGTGACTGAAGTTAATGGCTACATGCTTTGATGCAAAGCACACTACTGGGATTCAAATTCTGGTGCAGTCATGTAAGCAGCTTCAGGATAAGCACATACTCTAGGTCTAGTTCATCTCAAAACACCCACAGTGTTTTAAAGTTAAACTGACATCAGTTAATCTCCTTGCATATCCAGTTTCCCTTTTTGTAATATATTTTTAAATTTTTATGTCCAGATTTGTATGACTTATGATATATTTTTCATCATTGAAGTCCCAAATTCAATAACTACACAAAAATGAATTTAAACAAGACCCCGCTTCTATATAATACATTCCTGTCCCCTTCAGATAGTGAGCAGAACTATATACTAAATATATACATATGTATATGTATATATGTAGCATGAATCTTAAAAGTTCTTATCAATGAAACAAACCTGGAGCCAGGTATTGGGGTGAATGCTGAAAGATCAGAGAAGCAGAACAAGCCACAGCTTCCTTACCTCGACAGTTCCTCAGCTGATCCTGTTTCCTCAGACTGGATGCCTCTCAGCTGAACTGTGCTGCTCCAAAGCCTAAAAGCTTAACCATCTCTATTTCCTGGTCCTACGCCTTATATACCTTTCTGCTTTCTGCCATCACTTCCTGGGATTAAAGGCTCACTTCCTGGGATTAAAGGTGTGAATCACCATGCCTGGCTGTTTCCAGTGTGGCCTTGAACTCACCGAGATCCAGACGGATTTCTGCCTCTGGAATGCTAGGATTAAAAGTGTGTGTGCCACCATTTTCTGGCCCCTATATCTAGTGGCTATTCTGTTCTCTAAGCCCAGATAAGTTTATTAGGGTGCACAATATTTTGGGGAATACAATATCACCACATATATATGTTCATTTGTGTTCTTTATGTTGACTAGGTTAAATTTTTGATTCCTTATGGATAGTTAGGATTGTGTGTCTACCTATCTGTAGTTTTCAGCCAGAATTATATTAATCCTGCTGAATATTTAATTGCCAATGCAAGATGTCCCAGACAGCACAGTCCCACTGGTGTGGTAACTAACTACAGGATGATGCACCTCTAAATGATTATTATGAGAAAGGCTTGCCTTGTTCTCCTGATCCATCATGTAGTTAAAGCAACATTAAAGCTTAAGAGATTTAAGATTCTGAATTGTTACTGTAGCAAATCTAGCCCATTATGATTGATGAGCATTTTATGTTTTTATTATCTATAAAAATTATCACTAGTCATGTCTTAGTACCTGATATTTCTTTCTTCTATACTAAACAAAACTTTACCCCCTAGTAAATGGCCACACAAAGTGAAGAATACATTTTGCAGGTCTCTGACAGGTGATATAACCCTGAGAAAAACTCTGGCAAGTGAGATATGAACAGAAGTGAAGTTTGTTATTTTTGAGCTTCACTCTTACAGACAAACATGTACTTTATCCTTTGTGCTGGCTAGGAGCTAGAAAGGATGATTACATCATTAACTAAGCAGACAGAAGAAATGCCCTCTTGATGACCGAGCGAAGAGAAAAGAGAAACTGGTTTTCCTGACACTCAAAACTCCTTTAGTCTAAGCTGTTATAGGATAAAAAATAAATCATTTATCTTGTGTAAGATAATGTTTATTTCAGGTTGTTATTATAGTACTCAAACCTTTCCAGTTTGCTGTCAATAGTTAACATTCTCATTTATTTGTTTGTTGAGTGTCTTTTGGTACTTTGCCAATACATATATACACACTTGTATCTGTTCACACATACACACAATAATTGTATGTTTTATGCAAATAGACATTGTTTTTTATTAATTGTTGTGCCCACAGTTTAGTGTAATATCTCTAATTCTGAAAAGGGTTGTAGTAATCTTTGAATCAATAATTATAATTAATTGTTATTAGATCTTACTATTCTTTGTATCACCAAGTGTGGTTCTCTACTGTCCATCATAAATATTTGATCACATAACATTTCCTTAGGCCTCTAGTCTTCCTTCTGCTTGTTGAGCATTCCATGTCTTCATTTTTATTCAATTACTTTATGAAAAAATTCTGGACTTATACATCTTAAAAGTTATTTGCGATAATTTGTGTGTGTGTGTGTGTGTGTGTGAAAACTCATAGAGGAAGTCACATGTAAATTACACAGAAATGCATATAATTCATGTGTTCATTGTCATGAGAGATTTCGCTTTTTCTTGGTTGTCATATTCTCCCATCAGCCTTAGTGGGTATTGCATGGTGTTGTATTATACTCCCTGTTTTGTAACCTCAGTTACCATGCACCAGTGTCTTCAATCTCACACCTTAGAAAGTGTACACGTTTGAAACCCCTAAAAGCTAAGTGAGGAGAGCATCTTTTGGAATCAAGTTATGTAGCTCCATAGCTTTCTGCATGAGGACACTATTTGGTATATTTGATCCTCTTTAAAATGTTCCAGAATTTTCTATGAAAATGATCTTGATAAGGCAGTGGCTACTTTGAGAAGGTTGACTACTGTGTCCCTAGAGGTAAGGTATCCCAAATGAGGCCAGAAACCATTTTAAAGGGGTGTGGGTGAGGGCGTCACATGGGTCTCAGCAAGATCTGCTGCCAGGGCTGAAAGTAAACACAATCCAATCCATTCAGTACAGATACAATATAAACAAACACAATACAATCAGGCAAATGGTCTGAATCTCCTTTCTTTTCCAATCTTACTTAGTTCACCTCCAGTAGAAGTGAAAGGGAGATGAGAAAAATGATACCTGACTCAGATCAGAGCAGGTGCCCAATAAACATCCTGGAAATCAGCTTATCCGACCTTATTCTGTTCTATTCCACTCTCTGTCCCTAATATCCATGGGTCCCTTCTAGTTATAGACAGGTGGCAGTTTGAGGATCTTGCAACTGGCCTAAGCAGTTCTAAGAAGATTTGATTAACAAGTTCAGCTTTAAACTATCCTAGTTTAATCAGATGCTCACAGCACAAATGAACATTAACGGCTCTGAAATGACACCAAGTAGGATAGGAGAGAAATTGAACATGCTGAACTCAACTCTATTTCCCACAATATTTCACTAGAGGATATTTAAAAGAATCTCTACTGCATGGAGATCCTTGAAAAACAGGGGACCATTTTATTTACTTATTTTAAAATTCTCTTTATTTTTTTAGACTTTCATACATGTATACAATGAAATATGATAATATCCAACTCCTACCTCCTCCTAGTAACTCCTCACCTATTCTCCCAACACGTCCCTCCTGATCTCATGTGTTTTTCTTTGACGATCCACTAATCAGTTAATGCTACCCACATATATGCAAACACAGTTCATTTAAAATAAGTTTAAAAATATAATGAAGAATTTTGTATTTTTTTCTTAAAGTGATAATTTATCTTAACTATTTTCATTCCGATGATCAGTTTTTGATGTAGCTAGTGATAAGTTATTAATTTTTAGATTTCCATGAAATGATCAAGGTAAAATTTTTATATAATTAACTTGTACTATTAAACAGGTTAATACTGGAGCTGGACAGTTGGCTTAGAGGTTAAGAGTACTTGGTCTTGCAGAGGACTTGGTTCAATTTCCAGTACCCACATGTTGGCTCACAACTGTGTATAACTCCAGCCCCAGGGATTCAATACACTCTTCTCACCTCTTTGGGCACCATGGATACACTTGGTGAACATTATGTGTGTGTGTGTGTGTGTGTGTGTGTGTGTGTGTGTGTGTGTGTGTGCAGGCAAAGCACTCATATACATAAAACAGTAAAACAAATAAATCCACAAAAAGTTTTAAAATTTTGTTGTATAATGGTGATCTTGCCATGCTCCTGCCATTCACACATGCCTGCTCCTTTTACCTGTGGAATGTTGATGCCCTAAGTAACCATAGAAACCACTCATCAAAACTATAAAGTCTCATTAGTCAAGATTAGGGAATGCTTATGTTGAATACAGGTACAAGTTTTCATACTCATATGGTCCAGATTCCCAATTGCTACCATGCTTCCTCTTACCCAATAATAGTAAATTCTATGAATCATAACTAGTTTTATACTTCACATCACTTAGAAAAGTGTTCAACATGAAGCTGATATTTATCATTTAAGGAATCAAAATTAAAGCACAACAAGTGACTATTACAGGAAAAAAATATACAGCAAACGATGAGTGTTTCAGTGAACATTTGGAAGTACTAATCTAGCCCAAGCACCTTAATTTTTGCATGAAAAAGTGTAGATATTTTGAGAAGTGGATTTGTGCAGGGAGGAACCTTCACCCAAATCTATAGGTCCTAGCTCACCATGACACTAGCCACATGTTACAGATAGAGTCCATATCTAAGCATGGTTTAGAATGGGCAGCATTTCCTTTAACATCTCTTCTGCCAATAGATGCTATTGCAGAAATACGTGATCAAGACACAGTGTTGGGAAATGAATGGCTTTACCAGCCAGGGGACTGGCCCTATGCCCTTGATCATTAGGAACAATTTACATGCAGAACATCAGTGTGACAGGCTCACTGAGGGATTTGTTTAGCTCATTTAGAGTAATGGAGGGAAGAGATTAATCACCTGACCACTCCTGTGCCTTACTTCTGCAGCCCCATTCTGAGCACCCACCCATATGAGCCTGCTGACATGCACTAACAATACCCTGGACTGTATCCTGAGCCTTTGGTGTCTGGCATGAAGTATCCATACAAAGACAGAGAGGAACAACCTGCTTCGTAGCACTGAATTACCCAGTGAAAAGTCATTCATGGGTATTTTCAATTCTCCTACAGACTTTTTGAATTCTACTACAGAATTCCTTATACACATTGAATTTTAAATCGTAGTAAGCCTTGAGACTGGATACTTTCTGCTCCCATCCTTTCTTTAAATAATATTTTTATTAAGTCTTTGAGAATTTCACACAATGTATTAAATATATTTTATTTACCCCCTCCTGCAAGTCCTTGAAGATCTACCTTTGCCACCTTCACATCCCTATTCAACTTTAAGTTTTCTTTTTCTTTTCTCTTAAGTACAATTTCTGTTGCCCAACTACTCCACTACCCTCAATGGTGGGACTTGCCTTGGAGTGTGCTCAACCTACCAGAGATAACACCACTACACAGACTCCACTACCTGCAAGCATTTGCTCAGGTTTCCACTACCAGATATGGTTGTCCTCTTCATGAGTGGGAATAATACCATTTAGAGAGCTGTTGGTTACTGTCAAAGGTATGTGTGCCACTATGGTGCCCTCACGGTTACTGTACAATGCTGTTCATCATCGTGGTGCATAGGCATGAAATCTGGCAATGATTGTTCATTGCCTCCCTCTTTTGGAAGCTTCCATGGTGCCATCTGATGCCATGAAAGCTAGCTCTTAGTGGAGAGACATTCAGCTTGGTTACAGCATAGGGGCCTATGGATCCTGTGTCTGAATTGTTTGGTGTCCTCAGCAATAAGGACTCACCTTCCATCTTTGTTGGGTAAGCAGGAATAACAACAGTGACCTGTAATGTTTTGGAAGTCTCTTTGAGAAAACTGACCAGCAACTCAAAAGCAGATCTCTTATGCCTGGTATTGTTATTTATTTATTTATATTATTATTTTGTTATTAGGGAGTCTTTGGATGTTGCATTATCAGACAACTTGAGAAAATTTCACTTAAGCTATATATGTATATTTATAAACAGGCTTACATGTATTATGGGTTATAGGTTTTTAATTCTTTGGTAAAAAACTCATAAATCTTGGAAGAGAATCAACAACCACTACTTTACTAAACCTATACATTCTCTAACTACATTCCATATATTTGTCTTTGTACCATCAATAAATGTAGGCCTCACCCATTATCAAGGAAACTTTCCTTTATAACAGATGAAAGGGACCATTGTAGAAAACTACAACCAATGAAAATACAAAGTTGTGGAGCCCAGTCCCAACACTTACATTTACAAAACAATTCCCACACCTAAATCTCAGGAAACATTGCAGAAGAGGGCATGGAGAATTGTATGAGCCAGAAGATCAGGCATTTTGCTGTAAAGTATCTTCTAGAAATGCCAGAAACTACCCACATGAAGTCTTACCAACATGACTGTCTATTCATGACCTGAACAATACCAATAAACATGCTAACATGGAAGGGGACACACCTCAAGGGACCTCAACCCCAGAACAAAATTATAGGCAACTATAAAGAGCTGAGAGCTAGCAGAAACAAAAACAACAACAAAAACAAAGATGAGACTATGAATTTTATTTTATTTTGTCTGTTTTTAAAGGGGAAGACAGGGGATGGAGACTTTAATTTTATTTATTCATGTATTTTAGGTATGAGTGCTCTGTCTGCCTGTCTGCATGCATGCCAGAGAGAGCTTCAGATCCCATTATAGACGGTTGTGAGCCACCATGTGGTTGTTGGGAATTGAACTCAGGAGCTTTGGAAGAGCAGTCAGTGCTCTTAACCTCTGAGCCACCTCTCCAGCCCCAAGGGCATGAATTTTTCTTTCTTTTTTTTGTTTTAATTTTATAATTTGATTTAATTTTACATATCAGCCACGGATTCCCCTGTCCTCCCTCCTCCCGCCCTCTCCACCCTACCCCCACCCCACCCCCCATTCCCATCTTTTCCAGGGCAAAGACTCCCCTGGGGATTCAACTCAATCTGGTAGATTCAGTCCAGGCCGGTCCAGTCCCCTCCTCCCAGGCTGAGCAAAGTGTCCCTGCATAGGCCCCAGGTTCCAAAAAGCCAGCTCATGCACTAAGGACAGGTCCCGGTTCCACTGCCTGGGTGCCTCTAAAACAGTTCAAGCTAATCGACTGTCTCACTTATCCAGAGGGCCTGATCCAGTTGGGGGCTCCTGAGCTATTGGTTCATATTTCATGTGTTTCCACTAGTTTGGCTATTTGTCTCTGTGCTTTTTCCAGTCTTGGTCTCAACAATTCTCACTCATACAATCTTTCTTGCTGATTGGATTCCTGGAGCTCCACCTGGGGCCTGGCCGTGGATCTCTGCATTTGCTTTCATCAGTCATTGGATGATTTTTCTAGCATGACATTTAGGGTGCTTGGCCATCCTATCACCAGAGTAGGTCAGTTTGGGCTTTCTCTCGACCATTGTCAGTAGTCTATTGTGGAGGTATCTTTGTGGATTTCTGTGGACCTCTCTAGTACTTTGCTTCTTCCTATTCCCATGGGGTCTTCATTTATCATGGTCTCTTTTTCTTTGTTCTCCCTCTCTGTTCTTGATCCAGCTGGGAGCTCCCGCTCCCCTAAGCTCTCTTTCCCTCGAACCTTGCCCTTCATTACTCGCCCCCCTTATGTCCAGTTTGCTCATGTAGGTCTCATCTATTTCTCTGTCGTTGGGGGATCCCTGTGTCTTTCTTAGGGTCCTGTTTTCTAGGTAGCCTCCCTGGAGCTTTGAGTAGCAGTCTAGTCATCCTTTGTTTTACATCTAGTATCCTCCTATGAGTGAGTACATACCATATTTGTCTTTCTGAGTCTGGGTTACTTCACTCAGGATGATTTTTTCTAGATCCATCCATTTGCCTGCAAACCTCATGATGTCATTGTTTTTCTCTGCTGAGTAGTACTCCATTGTGTATATGTTCCACATTTTATTTATCCATTCTTCAGTTGAAGGGCATCTAGGTTGTTTCCAGGTTCTGGCTATTACAAATAATGCTGCTATGAACATAGTTGAGCATGTGTCTTTGTGGTATAATTGAGCATTCCTTGGATATATGCCCAAGAGTGGTATATATCTGGTTTTTACAATCTTTCTACTCCATCTTTCACAATGATCTCTGAGACTTGGGGGGAAAGGGTGTTATGTATACATCCTATGTAAGATTGAACATTTTATAGTCTCTTACTTGCTACACTTAGACCAGTTGAGGGTCTCTGTGTTAATTACCATCTACTTTTCTTTCTTTTTTTTTTAATTTTTATTTTGCAATACAATTCAATTCTACATATCAGCCACAGATTCCCTTGTTCTCCCCCCTCCCGCCTCCCTTACTTTCCCCCCCAGCCTGCCCCCCATTCCCATCTCCTCCAGGGCAAAGCCTTCCCCGCAGACTGAGATCAACCTGGTAGACTCAGTCCAGGTAGGTCCAGTCCCCTCCTCCCAGGCCGAGCCAAGGGACCCTGCATAGGCCCCAGGTTTCAAACAGCTGAATCATGCAATGAGCACAGGACCCGGTCCCACTGCCTGGATGCCTCCCAAACAGATCAAGCCAATCAACTGTCTCACCCATTCAGAGGGCCTGATCCAGTTGGTGACCCCTCAGCCATTGTTTCATAGTTCATGTGTTTCCGTTCGTTTGGCTATTTGTCCCTGTGCTTTATCCAACCTTGGTCTCAACAATTCTCGCTCATATAAACCCTCCTCATTCTCGCTAATTGGACTCCTAAGAGATCCATCCAGGGCCTAGTCATGGATCTCTGCATCCAGATCCCTCAGTAGTTGGATGAGATTTCTAGCATGACAATTAGGGTGTTTGGCCATCCCATCACCAGAGTAGGTCAGTTCAGGCTGTCTCTCGACCATTGCCAGCAGTCTGTTGTGGGGGTATCTTTGTGGATTATTGTGGGCCTCTCTAGCACTTTGCTTCTTCCTATTCTCATGTGGTCTTCATTTACCATGGTCTCATATTCCTTGTTCTCCCTCTCTGTTGTTGATCCAGCTGGGATCTCCGGGTCCCCCAAGCTCTCTTTCCCTCGACCCTTGCCCTTCACTACCCCCACTCATGTCCAGGCTGTTCATGTAGATCTCATTCCATTTCTCTGTCATTGGGCAATCCCCGTGTCTTTCTTGGGGTCCTGTTTTCCAGGTAGCCTCCCTGGTGATGTGATTAGCAGTCCAGTCATCCTTGTTCCACATCTAGTATCCTGCTATGAGTGAGTACATACCATGTTTGTCTTTCTGAGTCTGGGTTACCTCACTCAGGATGATTTTTTTCTAGATCCATCCATTTGTCTGCAAACCTTGTGATGTCATTGTTTTTCTCTGCTGAGTAGTATTCCATTGTGTATATGTACCACATTTTGTTTATCCATTCTTCAGTTGAAGGGCATCTAGGTTATTTCCATGTTCTGGCTATTACAAACAATGGTGATATAAACATAGCTGAACAAGTGCTCTTGTGGTGTGGTTGAGCATTCCTTGGGTATATGCCCAAGAGTGGTATAGCTGGATCTTGGGGGAGATGGATTCCCAATTTTCTCAGAAAGCACCATATTGATTTCCAAAGTGGTTGTACAAGCTTGCATTCCCACCAGCAGTGGAGGAGAGTTCCCCTAGCTCCACATCCTCTCCAGCATAAGGTGTCTTCAGTGTTTTTGATCTTAGCCATTCTGACAGGCGTAAGGTGGCATCTCAGAGTTGTTTTGATTTGCATTTCCCTGATGATTAGGGATGTTGAGCAATTCCTTAAATGTCTTTCAGCCATTTGAGTTTCCTCTGTTGAGAATTCTCTGTTTAGCTCTATAGCCCATTTCTTAATTGGACTGTTGGGCATTTTGATGTCTAATTTCTTGAGTTCCTTATATATTCTGGATATCAGTCCTCTGTCAGATGTGGGGTTGGTGAAGATCTTTTCCCATTCTGTAGGCTGTCGCTTTGCCTTGTTGACTGTATCCTTTGCCCTACAAAAGCTTCTCAGTTTCAAGAGGTCCCATTGATTGATTGTTTCTCTCAGTGTCTGTGCTACTGGTGTTCTATTTAGGAAGTGGTCTCCTATGCCAATGCGTTCAAGACTACTTCCTACTTTCTCTTCTAGCAGGTTCAGAGTAGCTGGATTTATGTTGAGGTCCTTGATCCACTTGGACTTAAGTTTTGTGCACGGTGATAGATATGGATCTATTTGCAGCTTTCTACATGTTGATATCCAGTTTTGCCAGCACCATTTGTTGAAGATGCTTTCTTTTTTCCATTGTGCACTTTTGGCATCTTTGTCAAAAATTATTTGTTCATAGGTGTGCAGATTAATGTCAGGGTCTTCAATTCGATTCCATTGGTCCACATGTCGGTTTTTATGCCAGTACCAAGCTGTTTTTATTACTGTAGCTCTATAGTACAGCTTGAAGTCAGGGATCGTGATAAAAATGGCAATCTTACCAAAAGCAATCTACAGATTCAATGCAATCCCCATCAAAATACCAACACAATTCTTCACAAACCTGGAAAGAATAATACTCAACTTCATATGGAAAAACAAAAAATCCAGGATAGCCAAAAGAATCCTGTACATCTACTTTTCTAATGAGGGTTGAAAGATACATTGATCTTTGGGTTTAGCAATAAGTCATTAGGAGTTATTTTAATACTGTGTCCATTTAGCACAATAATAGAATTAAGGTCTCTCCCAGGACCTATGTCTTATCTAGCAACATGGCCTTGGCTTTGTTAAGAGTGTCAGGTATAGGTTCCATTTCATTATTGACTTCTTTCATTCCATACAGCAGTATCAGTCCTTCCTCCTTCCAATGACCATTCTCCTTGCCTATGTCCTGCATTCCCATACCTTCTCAACATCTCCATTATCATCCAACTCTGTGCTCCATTATCAGGACCTCATTGTGCTTTTTTTTTTTTTTTTAGCAATTAACAAGTGTGTTCCACTAACTTCCTTTAGGATGTATTATTAACAATGAGGGCCAAACCATTTGCCTAAGATCTCATAGCAGCTATAATATTAACACCAATTAATTCACATCATACTTTCTTTTCATAGATCCATAACTTTCCCTGGTTTTCCTTGTATCTAAACTTGTAAAAATAAATGGAGCATGTAGTTACTATTCTTTACTACATTGTTCATTTTCAACTAGATGCATATAACTTGTGTCTTCCTATTTTGGCATCTATACACATTATCATCTCTTTGCCTCATCTATAAATGTTAATTCTTTAACTGTGTGGCCCAAGAGAATTCTTCCCTGACCTATTAGAGTAGGTCCTGCCATGGTCCTATAATACATACATAATACCCCACATAAAATATGCTTTGATCTCCTGTAATTATTTTGGTTATAAAATAATTTATTATAAGCAAAAATTTCATGTGTGGTTTTTATTAGCATGTGTTGTCTATGGGAAGACAATGAAATCTTGTGTATATTACTATGTATCTGTTACCCAGTTAACTATGTAATCCACATGCGATAAATACAACATGTACAACAGTGGTTCTTAACTTTCCTAATGCTGCAACACTTTAATACAGTTCCTCATGTAGTAGTGAACTGGCCAAACATAAATTTATTTCATTTCTACTTTATAACTGTAATTTTGCCACTGTTGTGAATCATAATGTAAATGTCTGATTTTCAGAATATCTGATATGTGATCCTTGTTTGACCTCCAAAGGGGTCATGACGCACAGGTTGATAACCACCAATGTAGACTAAAAGTAATGAATTCTGTGAAGCCCCCTTCAAAAATGAAAGGGTTGACTCCTCTACAGTGACTTAACACTGACTAAGCTCCAGAGTATTTCACTCTAAGGCATTTCATCTCTACAGAAGCCTGGGTCTTATCTGAGAATTGAGAAACAAGAGCTGGCCTTTCCTTTTTTATTGGTAAGTAACTGAATGAGAGAAGGCATCTAGAGATTGATGGAGTTTGTAAACACACAGCAAACTCTTATTAATGATATTTGCTTCTGTAAGGAAGAAAGTCAGGTGTTTTGTGATGTGAAAATCCAAATTTAACTTCTGTGTAGAGAACATGACCTTGGGAAAGTCTACTCTATGAGAATCTCGGAGTCTGAAACAACAAAACAGAGGGACATGGAGGCAGACATACCTTTACAGAGGTTCATGTTCCATGCCTTTTCCTGATCAATGACACATCAAACAAAAGTACAGGTGGCATAATAAAATGTCTTAGGAGATACCTTTTTTTTTTTTTTTATGAGGATCCCTAGGAGATAGAAAAGCTTATCTCTGGAGGAGGCTACCTCATGATGGCAACTAACACTCTGTGACATCATGTGACCCATCCTCAGGAACAAGTATTTTTGTTTTCAAGGTCAGGATTTCAAATCTAGGTTTGCTCACTGTAGAATGAAGCCCAAAGATCCATGCCTTTGTGTTCTCAGAAACTCTGTTTTCCTTTATGAAATTTAAGTAGAAGGAGCAGATAATATTTTTATTCAGGTAGTTGTCATTAGCTACAGAATATTCAGGGGCAATAATTCTCCCTGACCATTTCTAACATGCAGGTGTGGGATATTTCTGTGGACATAGAAGAGAGAGAGAGAGAGAGAGAGAGAGAGAGAGAGAGAGAGAGAGAGACTCAGACAGGGAGTTGAAAAAAGTAAAAACATATTTGTAAGTGATAGGCTAAAAATACAACACTGACAAAATTATTCTTCTTCCTTATTATAACCAGAATTAAGACATGATTGAAAGAACTTTCTTTTTCATTGTATGAGTTAAAGAATATATAAGTGTGTGTGTTTGTGTTTTTTTTTTTTTTTTTTTGTGTGTGTGTGTGTGTGTGTGTGTGTGTGTGTGTGTGTGTGTTCCACTGAGAAGTCTAAGCTACAGGAGTAGCTCTCATACTGTGAGGTGCTGGAAGAGAAGTTACGCTGCCTATTCCCAGTATTTGTTGTGTTTAAAAATTGAAAATTGCCACTTAGAAATTCGTAGATCACTAGTTAGAGGGAAGCAGACTTGCTGGGATAATAGTAGAGAGTGAGTCTAGAAGGAGAGAGAGAAAGAGAGATAGAGACAAAGACACAGAGAGAGAGACAGAGACGCAAAGAGAGACAGAGACACAAAGAGATACAGAGACAGACAGACATACACAGAGACAGAGAGAGACAAAGACAGAGAGACAGACAGTATCTTTTTCTCCTCTCCAGAAGAAGCTTGCTACCTGTGCTTTGGAAACAAAGGGTGACACCAGAAACTTCATACTTTAAAGTAACAAATTGTTCCCAGCTCTTAGCCCGCAGTGCAGAGTGCAATTTTTTTTTATCCAGAGACAGCAAAATTGGGCCTAGAGTAACTTGATACCTCAGGCTATTGTCTGACCCAGGATTTATTAGCTGAGGCTGCTCTGAGCTTAGAAGTTTGCACACTGCTCAGGGTCCATCTCTCTAGAAGGTAATGTTTTCTCTTCTGAGGAAACCTCTCTGGAAATGAATATGAAAACTCTGTTTTCTGACATTCCTCTTACCATTCTATTTCTGACTATGTCCTAAGACTGTCCTAGTGTCGTCCACCATGTGGAGTTAGGCCAATGGAATCTCACAGGAAAAGAGTTATCTCCAGCATTTTTATACGCAAAGAAGGGAGATATCAAATACAAAGAACTTAAAATTCCCAGTTCCATCTTTTGCCATCCTTATGAACTTGTGAAGACCGTTTACTTCTTTGTGTCTATTTTCTCTCTAGAAAAAGCACAGTCTTAATGACTGTCATAGAACTGTGTGAGAATTAAAAGAGGAAATGGAGGAAAAACATTCAGTTCTCAGGTTGTGCAATTTGAATAGTGGGTTTTACCATTTGATATTTCTCACTTTTTGTTGTACTAATCACGTTTTACTGTGCAAATATGAGCAACCACAAATATCAGTAAGTGCTTAATAGTTACACATCTCCGAGGGTTTCAGTTGGTCCCAGTTTGGTGGATTCAAGTTGCAAGAACAATGACATTCACTCCATAAACTTCTTGTCCTTTTTTAATCAATGATTTACCCAGCAGTGTTCTTCTGATGGATCTTGCAGAGGCACATAAAATCAAGTAGGGGCATGATTAGACTCTTAAAGCCAAAGCTGAAAACATGTGTCCTAACGTCTCCACCCTTAATTTGCTGTCCAAGCAAAACATATCAATGCAGAATACTGAAGCCATTGATAAAACCTATCAGAGCTATAGTATTTTCAGAACCTATCCCCACATAGAAGAAAAATCTACCATAGTAAGTAAAATGGAAATCTCATATCTCCCTCCCTAAGCAATAGAGGGCAACATATTTTCTTCCCCTGTTCCTGCTACAGAACTATGGAAAATAAATTAAATAGAGTATATTAGTTAGTTTTGCCTTAACAAAGTACCCGATGCAAAGCAACTTAAAAAGTGGAAAGATTCATTTTGGCTTATGGTTTCAATGGATACAGCCCATCATCATCATGGAGTCATGGCAACCATTACATGCAGGAGCTAATCATGTTTGTTCTTCAGACAGGAAGCACACAGAGGACAGGAAAAAGAATGAGGATAACAAATCTCAAGATCCCTTCCAATGACCTACAGCCTAAGCAATGCTCTACCTCCTGAAGTTCCTATAATTTCCCAATATAGCACCATCAACTACGGACTAAGTGTGCAAACACAGGCGCTTATAGAGGTCATTTCATACGTAAACTACAACACATGTTAAGCACATATTCTTTCTATTCTTGGGTATTGATTTCTTTTTTAATGGTTGTATTTTTGGAAATCACTTTAAACCAATTGTTTCATTAAGCAATGGATACTCATGGTGCAAAATTAAAAGATTTTTAAATGGCCATGTGCAATAAAAATACATTCCTGCTGGGTTTTTTTTTTTTTTGGAATGCTTCAAATTCCCTCTTTGGTAGATGCTTAACCATAATGTTGACAAAGTAGAACAGTTTTCAACAACTATTCTTTCCTTTTCTGCTTGGGGGTACAACATAGCTTACTACTCTACTTTGTAATTGGCTGAATGCTTTGATGAAGTCAAAGCCTTTCTGAGCCACTGAGATCTGGAGTGGTTTCATACATAGCATGTGAACAGCAATATTGGACTGATACAATAATTAAACTAAATAACTCACCACCACTTCTATAGATTTTGTCTGTGAGAATTTTACTTGCAATATCCTATTCCTCTGAGATATCCTTTTTCCTTAATCACTATCATTACATGTCTAAAACATAGTTATGAAGGAGGTACATAATCAATATAAGATAACACAGGCATAATTTCTGTAGAACTGTGATTAGCATGGGTTGATTGTTTATACCTCAATGTAAAAAGAATTAATTGTATAGAATATTGCAAGAATTTAGTATATCATGAATTCAAAACTTGACATTTAAAATGTACTCAGTGGATGCTTCTAATTTATGTTACATGTTTTCTTTAAACAGTTACAACTCCCTTTTGAGATGAGGTCTTTTATTTATGCCATTTTATAGGTAAGAAAACTGAGGATCAGGGTGGATAATTCATTTCTCTTATGGTTAAATGTCAAGGAACAAACTAGGCTTCTACTTCTAGATTCTGAACATTCCCCATTCGATTGTGTTTCCTAGGTGATTGCTGAAATTTCCTTCAGCTTTCTGCTATATGGTTCTTTGGTCAGATATGTGTCAGCCCAAGTAACAGAAGTGCTTTCTCTAGCTCAGCTCTTTCCAAAGTGTAAGATGCATATCTAGTATGGTCCAGGAGGTAATAGCAATGGAATAGTTCTCTGAAGACACTGAGTGAAAAAGCCATTTCCTTCCAAAATATGTTCAAATGTCAAGGAAAAATATCTCAGTTGGGTACTAACATCTTCAATACTTCTAACACATGTTAATCTCCTTGTTTCTCTACTCTTTCTTTCAAAAAAATTCTAACAGATAGAGGATGTTCCTCTAAGACCAGCCTCTCATAAGTAAGAGCTTCTTATTAGAATTTCTTTTAGAGATGTGTTTTCATTATTTTTCCCATTGTCTTTCATTAAAGCATGGATTTCTGGCTTCCCAGTGACTGCGTAGTTTGAAGTTCTCCTGTAAAGGGCATTTATTTAACCTGTGATAGTTGATTTAAGGGAAATGAGTAAAGAAATAGTCTATTCTATAAAGAACAAACATCATGAAGGTGGTAGTCAAATGAAAATATTTCATTAAGTACTATTTTATAGAGACATTTTCCTTTTTTTTTTTTTTTTTTTTTTTTGGCCTGGCAGACTCTCTTCTACCACAGTAGGTCCTCAATCTGTGTTTCAGTGTCAAGTGATTCACAGACAGTTTTATAGGTAATGAATATATAGTTATAATTATTTAGAAACAACAATTCTAAGTCTTCCCTCCTCCCAGCACTGGGGCTCAGGACAAATACACTAATCTAGATGGCAGAAATTCTGGGTCCTCTGCTGTCTTGCCTCACTAGTTAACTGTGTGTCTGTGCATAAATTATTCTTGTTGTATGAGTCTCAGAAGACCTATTTACTAAATAAGGAGTTTTAACTGGATGATTTCAAGTCAAAGGATATGGATATTTTCAATATTACTTTTATTAAAAGAATCATTTATCATTGATAATTTCAAATGATTTTATAATAAATCTGATAATAAAGGGCAACAATATATGTACAACAAAAATATCATTAGCATATGATAATAGGATTTGATTACTTTTGCATGTATTGAAATGAAACATGTGGTAAAAATTAAATATTGCATGCCAATGAGTGAAACAAGCCCACTTTTGAAATAATAATTCATTATCTCCTTAATAATATATGTTAGCGTCTTCTTGTTTTCTCCTAGCACACCATAGCTATGAAGTTAGTGCACTGGAAGTTTACCAAGAAAGTATAAAAGAGAATCCTACCTTCTATTAGCATAAATCCCAGAATTCCACCTGTCTGAAATTGTAAGCTATTAATAGATGATAAGACTGTCACTAGAAGTTCATTTATAATGTTGTCATTGGAACCTAATGAACATTTAGGATATATTTTAGGAACTGTAAATTTTTCTTTTTGCCCAAACATAGAAAAGAGAAGTGCATTTGTGACGCAGCAGAAAGATTTTTGTGGCACAATGGTACAGCTAGCAAATGTGTTGAATTTTTCTCTTGCAATTTCCTTTCTTGTTTTATAATATAAAATCATATAATTATGACTATGAAACTGTGGATTGGTGGAAGAAACTCAAGAATATTCTCTTTTAGCAAGTCCATCTTACAGATATAATAATAGACCCAGAGCAATAAAGATCTTGTTCATAATCACATGGTTAATTGCAGCACTTGTCTAGGCTCAAAATCACCTTACTTCCAGCCTAATGTGCTGCTATGTTGATATGTGTTACTGACACACATACACAGATCTTACATATCTTAGATGATCTTTTAATAAAACACCCAGAGCCAGATATCAGGGTGAAAGCTGAAAGATCAGAGAAGCAGAACAGTCAGCCACTATTTCTTGCTTCTTTGAAATCCTCAGCCTAAAGAGAGTGAGTTCCTGTTTCCTCATGCCTTATATACCTTTCTCTGCCCAGACTTCACTTCCCGGGATTAAAGGCATGTGTCCTTCACAGTACTGGGACTAAAGGTGTGTGCCACGAGTTCCTGGCTCTGTTTCCAGTGTGTCTTTGAACTCATAGAGATCCAGATGGATCTCTGCCTCCCAAGTGATAGGATTAAGGCTGTGTGCCACTACTGCCTGACCTCTATGTCTAATGTAGTGGCTGGCTTTGACCTCTGATCCTCAGGCTAGTTTATTGGGGTACACAATAGATCATCACATTTATATATATGATGGGCATGCATGCAAACACAATGATCATGGTCAAGGTCAAATCTAGAAAGTCATAAAGTTTGTCAAATTGCTCATTAATGGTGTAGGCCTGACCTCTTCTTAACCACCCTCATCAGAGATTGTTCTCCAAACTACCAGCACTCACCACCTCTCTTGACTGCTTTTCCTGGTGTGTGATAAAAATCCTCTGACAAACTCAGTTGAAGGGAACCAGTGTTTGTTTGGGCCCCCAGCAAATGGTTCATTCCTTTACAGCGGGGAAACCACAGCAACAGGAGTTTGAGATAACAGAACAATTACACCTGCAATCAAGAAGCAGAGAGTGGTTATGGCTCATGCTCAACCAGCTTTCTCCTTTTTCAGACAGCATAGGACCCACCTCAGGGAATGCTGCCACACTCCTTCAGTATTACCCCATCTGGTAAACCAGTCAAGATAGTTCCTCACAGTTGTACCCAGAAGCTAACCTAACTTAAAAAATTTCTTATAGATGTGCCTTGTCTCCTAAGTGATCCCAGACCCTGTTAAGTTACTTGTAAGTAACCACCAAAGCCAACTTGGAGCATATTAATTAATGATATAGTATGACATTGTTTGATTAAAGTCAGTTTTTTTCAATTTCAATTTATTAGCATTTATTAATTATTAATAGTAAGAAAATAATAATATTTTATACATGTGTATAATATGTTCAATCTCTTCAGTTCCTCGTGTCTTGCTCTCCCCTCTGATGCCCTTTCCTATACCTCCAAGCCCTCCTACTTTCATGTATTATCTCTATGGTTTTCTTCTATTGTTAGTGTTACATATATACGTACATGTAAGTATAGAAATACAACATGCTGAGTCCATTTTATTTTGCTTATATGTATATGTTTAGGGATGATGACTTGGCATTGGATAACCAAACATTAAGTTCATCCCAGGAGGTGACTGATTTTCCCTCTCTCAATATCCATTAATTGCTTGAAGCTCTTCAATTAGGTTTGGACACTTGAGAGATTTCCTCTGTCTATGGTGGCATACCATCTAGTGTTGTCAATAGTAGGTAATTCATTCCTGGTACTGTAAATCTATGAACTACTTTTGAATGGCAAGGCTGTGGAATCTAGCTGAGAACCTACTACTATCACTTTCCTAAGCCACCATAAGTTTTGACTGCCATATAAATACTTATCCTTATAATGGGTGCATGGATAAATGGAGCTCTCATCTCCTCATCAATGAAGCTTTGTTTTGCTACAAACAAAGCCCATTACAGAAAGCAACAAATGGTCAAAATGCAGGCAACACTTAAACATGAAGTTCCCAGCATGAGCTGTTACACCTAACACACAACCCTACACCTCAGGCTCAGGGAACATCATGGAAAAAGAGGTGTAAAGATTGGAAGAACCAGAGGACCAGGATATTTGCTGTGAGATTATGCTTTCTATATATGACAGGAAAGTTACACTAAAAATATCATCAAGATAGTGGCCTAAATAAAACCTGAGCAGCAAATGTTTTGATTCAGAGAAATTTGGATTATTTCTGTAAATTGTATATTCATTGAGCAGGGAGACTAGATTCTCATACTTTATAACATCTAGTCCTAGACCAGAATGTATAACATAAGTGGAAATGGATACTGAATAAAGATTAAATGTAAAACCTAGTGATCTTATTAAACTTAATCAGTTAGCTATGTTTGCACAGCTAGTTGAAAATGAGGTGAAAATAAACAGACCTCAGATACTCATAAAGTAATTAGTTTAGAGGTAACTTTATGGTAAAGTATGATAAGTCTGTATCACGAAAATAAATATTACTATTGAAGTAATTTGCTGTGTATATATTTTCTTAGGACCACGCAACTTCTAATGTATTAAGAAATGGCTTCTGAAGCAGAGGTGAGTGCCCTAGCTTGCCCCCGACCCCATCCCTGGGCACCAGCCACTCCAGGGAAGACCTGCCCAACTTGGGCCCAGGTTCTGGTCCCCGGGCAGGTGCCCTTCTACCCCAACCAGGAAGGATCCCCTTCTCCAAGACCCCTGGCAGACCCTGCAGTCTCCACGCCCTGCCCCCACGCCCATCTGCCTGAACCCCAAGCCTCTTCCTGAGACTTAGAGGCCGGCCCCCAGCTCCCATCTTGCCCAGGACTTCCCTTCTGAAGCACAGGTGAGTGCCCTAGCTTGCCCCAGACCACATCCCTGGGCACCAGCCACTCCGGGGAAGACCTGCCCAACTTGGGCCCAGGTTCTGGTCCCCGGGCAGGTGCCCTTCTACCCCAACCGGGAAGGATCCCCTTCTCCAAGACCCCTGGCAGACCCTGCAGTCTCCACGCCCTGCCCCCACGCCCATCAGCCTGAGCCCCAAGCCTCTTCCTGAGACTTAGAGGCCGGCCCCCAGCTCCCATCTTGCCCCAGACTTCCCTTCTGAAGCACAGGTGAGTGCCCTAGCTTGCCCCCGACCCCATCCCTGGGCACCAGCCACTCCGGGGAAGACCTGCCCAACTTGGCCCCAGGTTCTGGTCCCCTGGCAGGTGCCCTTCTAGCCCCACCGGGAAGGATCCCCTTCTCCAAGACCCCTGGCAGACCCTGCAGTCTCTACGCCCTGCCCCCACTCCCATCCACCTGAGCCCCAAGCCTCTTCCTGAGACTTAGAGGCCGGCCCCTCAGCTCCCATCTTGCCCCGGACTTCCCTTCTGAAGCAGAGGTGAGTGCCCTAGCTTGCCCCCGACCCCATCCCTGGGCACCAGCCACTCCGGGGAAGACCTGCCCAACTTGGGCCCAGGTTCTGGTCCCCGGGCAGGTGCCCTTCTACCCCAACCGGGAAGGATCCCCTTCTCCAAGACCCCTGGCAGACCCTGCAGTGTCCACGCCCTGCCCCCACACCCATCCGCCTGAGCCCCAAGCCTCTTCCTGAGACTTAGAGGCCGGCCCCCAGCTCCCATCTTGCCCCGGACTTCCCTTCTGAAGCACAGGTGAGTGCCCTAGCTTGCCCCCGACCCCATCCCTGGGCACCAGCCACTCCGGGGAAGACCTGCCCAACTTGGCCCCAGGTTCTGGTCCCCGGGCAGGTGCCCTTCTAGCCCCACCCTGAAGGATCCCCTTCTCCAAGACCCCTGGCAGACCCTGCAGTCTCCAAGCACTGCCCCCATGCCCATCCGCCTGAGCCCCAAGCATCTTCCTGAGACTTAGAGGCCGGCCCCCAGCTCCCATCTTGCCCCGGACTTCCCTTCTGAAGCACAGGTGAGTGCCCTAGCTTGCCCCTGACCCCATCCCTGGGCACCAGCCACTCCGGGGAAGACCTGCCCAACTTGGCCCCAGGTTCTGATCCCCGGGTAGGTGCCCTTCTACCCCAACCGGGAAGGATCCCCTTCTCCAAGACCCCTGGCAGACCCTGCAGTCTCCACGCCCTGCCCCCATGCCCATCTGCCTGAGCCCCAAGCCTCTTCCTGAGACTTAGAGGCCGGCCCCTCAGCTCCCATCTTGCCCCGGACTTCCCTTCTGAAGCACAGGTGAGTGCCCTAGCTTGCCCCAGACCCCATCCCTGGGCACCAGCCACTCTGGGGAAGACCTGCCCAACTTGGCCCCAGGTTCTGGTCCCCGGGCAGGTGCCCTTCTAGCCCCACCGGGAAGGATCCCCTTCTCCAAGACCCTTGGCAGACCCTGCAGTCTCCACGCCCTGCCCCCACACCCATCTGCCTGAGCCCCAAGCCTCTTCCTGAGACTTAGAGGCCGGCCCCCAGCTCCCATCTTGCCCCGGACTTCCCTTCTGAAGCACAGGTGAGTGCCCTAGCTTGCCCCCGACCCCATCCCTGGGCACCAGCCACTCCGGGGAAGACCTGCCCAACTTGGCCCCAGGTTCTGGTCCCCTGGCAGGTGCCCTTCTAGCCCCACCGGGAAGGATCCCCTTCTCCAAGACCCCTGGCAGACCCTGCAGTCTCCACGCCCTGACCCCACGCCCATCCGCCCGAGCCCCAAGCCTCTTCTTGAGACTTAGAGGCTGGCCCCCAGCTCCCATCTTGCCCCAGATTTCCCATCTGGAGGAGAGAGAGAGAGAGAGAGAGAGAGAGAGAGAGAGAGAGAGAGGAGAGCACCCATCCTGCCCCGGACTTCCAATTTGGACAAGAGAGCTCCCATCTGGACAAGAGAGAGAGACTTCCTGAATCTGTCAGCTCTGTCTGAACCAAGTGTGCGGATAAGGCCAAGAACGAACCACAAGGAGATGGGCAGACGTCAAGGCAGAAACACATACAACAAAATGAATAGTAATACACCCTCACCAGGCCCTAGCCCTCCTCCAACACCTAGACCTGAACATCAGAAATTGGAAGAAGCAGAAGAAAATAGCCTTATGAATGTCATCATGAAGAAGCTAGAGGCTCGTGTAGAGGAAAAGACAAAAAAATGTGAAGAACACTGTAAACAACTAGAGGAAAGGGCAAACAAATTAGAAGAAATCAAAAAAGTCCTGGAAGAGAACAATAAAATACTGAAAGAAAATCAAGAAAAATCAATGAAACAAATGAAGGAAACAGTCCAAGACCTGAAAAGGGAAATAGAAAAAATGAAGAAGACACAAACAGAGGGAATGCTGGAAATAGAAAATCTGAGAAAACGATTGGGAACTTCAGATGCAAGTATAATCAACAAAATGCAAGAGATGGAAGAGAGGATCTCTAGCGCTGAAGATACAATAGAAGAAATAGATTCATCAGTCAAAGAAAACACTAAAGTCAACAAAGTCATGAACCAAAATGTCCAAGAAATTTGGGACACCATGAAAAGACCAAACCTACGAATAATAGGGGTAGAAGAAGGAGAAGAATACCAACTCAAGGGCACAGAAAATATATTCAATAAGATCATAGAAGAAAACTTTCCCAACTTAAAGAAGGAAATGCCTATGAAGATACAGGAAGCCTATAGAACACCAAACAGACTAGACCCCCCAAAAAAGTCCCCTCGCCACATAATAATTAAACAATTAAACGTACAGAATAAAGAAAGAATATTAAGAGCAGCAAAGGAAAAAGGCCAAGTGACATATAAAGGCAAACCTATCAGAATAACACCCGATTTCTCAATGGAGACTTTGAAAGCCAGAAGGTCCTGGACAGATGTAATGCAGACATTAAGAGACCATGGATGTCAGCCTAGACTAATATACCCAGCAAAACTTTCAATCATCATAGATGGAGTGAACAAGACATTCCATGACAAAGCCAGATTTAAACAATATTTATCCACAAACCCAGGCCCACAGAAAGCACTAGAAGGAAAATTCCAACCTAAGGAAGTCAGATACAACCTCGAAAACACAGGCAATAGATAAAGCCACAGCAGTAGACCCCAACGAAGAAAAGTGCACACACATCACCACCAAAAAATAACAGGAATGAACAATCACTGGACATTAATATCTCTCAATATCAATGGACTTAATTCACCTATAAAAAGACATAGGCTTACAGAATGGATACGAAAGCAGGACCCATCTTTCTGCTGCATACAAGAAACACATCTCAAATTCAAAGATAGACACTACCTAAAAATAAAAGGCTGGGAAAAGACTTTCCAATCAAACGGTCTTAAGAAACAAGCGGGTGTAGCCATCCTGATATCCAGCAAAATAGACTTCAAACTAAAATCAATCAAAAGAGATCAAGAAGGGCATTACATACTCATCACAGGAAAGATCCACCAAGATGAAGTCTCAATTCTGAACATTTATGCCCCAAACACAAGGGCACCCACATATGTAAAAGAAACATTATTAAAGCTTAAATCACATATAAAACCCCACACATTAATAGTGGGAGACCTCAACACCCCACTTTCACCACTGGACAGATCCCCCAAATCGAAACTTAACAGAGAAATAAAGGACTTAACTGATGTCATGACTCAAATGGACTTAATCGACATCTACAGAACATTCCATCCTAACAAAAAAGAATATACCTTCTTCTCAGCACCCCATGGAACCTTCTCTAAAATCGACCACATACTTGGTCACAAAGCAAATCTAAACAGATACAAAACAATTAGAATAACCTCCTGTGTTCTATCAGACCACCATGGTCTAAAGTTGGATTTCAACAACAACAAAAACTACAAAAAACCTACAATCTCATGGAAACTGAACAATACCCACCTGAATCACCAATGGGTTAAGGAAGAAATAAAGAAAGAAATGAAAGACTTCCTAGAGATCAACGAAAATGAAGACACCACATATCCAAACCTATGGGACACTATGAAAGCAGTACTAAGAGGGAAATTCATAGCACTAAACGCCCACATAAATAAGCTGGAGAAATCTCACACTAGTGACTTAACAGCACACCTGAAAGTTCTAGAACAGGAAGAAGCAAAGTCTCCCAGGAAAAATAGATGCCAGGAAATTATCAAAGTGAGAGCTGAAATCAATAAAATAGAAACAAAGAGAACAATACAAAAAATTAATGAAACAAAGAGTTGGTTCTTTGAGAAAATCAACAAGATAGACAAGCCCTTATCCAAACTAACCAAAAGACAGAGAGAGAGCATCCAAATCAACAAAATCAGAAATGAAAAGGGGGACATAACAACAGACATTGAGGAAATCCAGAGAATCATCAGGTCATACTTCAAAAACCTCTATTCCACAAAACTGGAAAACCTAAAAGAAATGGATAATTTTCTGGATAGGTACCACATACCTAAATTAAATCAAGACCAGATAAACTATTTAAATAGTCCAATAATTCCTAACGAAATAGAAACAGTCATTAAAAGTCTCCCAACCAAAAAAAGCCCAGGACCAGATGGTTTCAGTGCAGAATTCTACCAGATCTTCAAAGAAGAGTTAATACCAATACTCTCTAAATTGTTCCATACAATAGAAACAGAAGGAACATTACCAAACTCCTTCTATGAGGCTACAATTACCCTGATTCCCAAACCAAACAAGGATACAACAAAGAAAGAGAACTACAGACCGATCTCCCTCATGAACATTGATGCAAAAATACTCAATAAAATACTGGCAAACAGACTCCAAGACCACATCAAAACAATTATCCACCATGATCAAGTAGGATTCATTTCAGGGATGCAAGGATGGTTCAACATACGAAAGTCTGTCAATGTGATACACCATATAAACAAACTCAAAGAAAAAAACCACATGATCATCTCACTAGATGCTGAAAAGGCATTTGACAAAATCCAACACCCCTTCATGATAAAGGTCTTGGAGCGATCAGGAATACAGGGAACATACCTAAACATAATAAAGGCAATTTACAGCAAGCCAACAGCCAACATCAAATTAAATGGAGAGAAACTCAAAGCAATTCCACTAAAATCAGGAACGAGGCAAGGCTGTCCGCTCTCCCCATACTTATTCAATATAGTACTTGAAGTTCTAGCCAGAGCAATAAGACAACATAAGGAGATTAAGGGGATACAAATTGGAAAGGAAGAAGTCAAGCTTTCCCTATTTGCAGATGACATGATAGTATACTTGAGCAACCCCAAAGATTCCACCAAGGAACTGATACAGCTTATAAACACCTTCAGCAACATAGCAGGATACAAGATCAACTCAAAAAAATCAGTAGCCCTCCTATATACAATGGACAAAGAAGCGGAGAAGGAAATCAGAGATACATCACCCTTTACTATAGCCACAAATGACATAAAATACCTTGGGGTAATACTAACCAAGCAAGTGAAGGACCTATATGACAAGAACTTTAAGTCCCTGAAAAAAGAAATTGAAGAAGATGTCAGAAAATGGAAAGATCTCCCATGCTCATGGATAGGCAGAACTAACATAGTAAAAATGGCAATCTTACCAAAAGCAATCTACAGATTCAATGCAATCCCCATCAAAATACCAACACAATTCTTCACAGACCTGACAAGAATAATACTCAACTTCATATGGAAAAACAAAAAACCCAGGATAGCCAAAAGAATCCTGTACAATAAAACAACCTCTGGAGGCATCACGATCCCTGACTTCAAGCTGTACTATAGAGCTACAGTAATAAAAACAGCTTGGTACTGGCATAAAAACCGACATGTGGACCAATGGAATCGAATTGAAGACCCTGACATTAATCCGCACACCTATGAACAAATAATTTTTGACAAAGAAGCCAAAAGTGCACAATGGAAAAAAGAAAGCATCTTCAACAAATGGTGCTGGCAAAACTGGATATCAACATGTAGAAGGCTGCAAATAGATCCATATCTATCACCGTGCACAAAACTTAAGTCGAAGTGAATCAAGGACCTCAACATAAATCCAGCTACTCTGAACCTGCTAGAAGAGAAAGTAGGAAGTAGTCTTGAACACATTGGCATAGGAGACCACTTTCTAAATAGAACACCAGTAGCACAGACACTGAGAGAAACAATCAATCAATGGGACCTCTTGAAACTGAGAAGCTTTTGTAGGGCAAAGGATACGGTCAACAAAGCAAAGCGACAGCCTACAGAATGGGAAAAGATCTTCACCAATCCCACATCTGACGGAGGACTGATATCCAGAATATATAAGGAACTCAAGAAATTAGACATCAAAATGCCCAACAGTCCAATTAAGAAATGGGCTATAGAACTAAACAGAGAATTCTCAACAGAGGAAACTCAAATGGCTGAAAGACATTTAAGGAATTGCTCAACATCCCTAATCATCAGGGAAATGCAAATCAAAACAACTCTGAGATACCACCTTACGCCTGTCAGAATGGCTAAGATCAAAAACACTGAAGACACCTTATGCTGGAGAGGATGTGGAGCTAGGGGAACTCTCCTCCACTGCTGGTGGGAATGCAAGCTTGTACAACCACTTTGGAAATCAATATGGCGATTTCTTAGAAAATTGGGAATCCATCTCCCCCAAGATCCAGCTATACCACTCTTGGGCATATACCCAAGGAATGCTCAACCACACCACAGGAGCACTTGTTCAGCTATGTTCATATCAGCGTTGTTTGTAATAGCCAGAACATGGAAATAACCTAGATGCCCTTCAACTGAAGAATGGATAAACAAAATGTGGTACATATACACAATGGAATACTACTCAGCAGAGAAAAACAATGACATCATGAGGTTTGCAGACAAATGGATGGATCTAGAAAAAATCATCCTGAGTGAGGTATCCCAGACTCAGAAAGACAAACATGGTATGTACTCACTCATAACAGGATACTAGATGTGGAACAAGGATGACTGGACTGCTACTCACATCACCAGGCAGGCTACCTGGAAAACAGGACCCCAAGAAAGACACAGGGATTGCCCAATGACAGAGAAATGGAATGAGATCTACATGAACAGCCTGGACATGAGTGGGGGTAGTGAAGGGCGAGGGTCGAGGGAAAGAGAGCTTGGGTGAGTGGGAGATCCCAGCTGGATCAACAACAGAGAGGGAGAACAAGGAATAGGAGACCATGGTAAATGAAGACCACATGAGAATAGGAAGAAACAAAGTGCTAGAGAGGCCCACAGAAATCCACAAAGATACCCCCACAACAGACTGCTGGCAATGGTCGAGAGACAGTCCGAACTGACCTACTCTGGTGATGGGATGGCCAAACACCCTAATTGTCGTGCTAGAAACCTCATCCAACTACTGAGGGATCTGGATGCAGAGATCCATGACTAGGCCCCAGGTGGATCTCTGGGAGTCCAATTAGCGAGAATGAGGAGGGTTTATATGAGCGAGAATTGTTGAGACCAAGGTCGGATAAAGCACAGAGACAAATAGCCAAACAAACGGAAACACATGAAATATGAACCAATGGCTGAGGGGTCACCAACTGGATCAGGCCCTCTGAGTGGGTGAGACAGTTGATTGGCCTGATCTGTTTGGGAGGCATCCAGGCAGTGGGACCGGGTCCTGTGCTCATTGCATGAGTTGGCTGTTTGAAACCTGGGGCCTATGCAGGGTCCCTTGGCTTGGCATGGGAGGAGGGGACTGGACCTACCTGGACTGAGTCCACCAGGTTGATCTCAGTCTGTGGGGAAGGCTTTGCCCTGGAGGAGATTGGAATGGGGGGCGGGCTGGGGGGAAGGTGAGGGGGGCGGGAGGGGGGAGAACAAGGGAATCCGTGGCTGATATGTAGAACTGAATTGTATTGCAAAATAAAAATAAAAAAAAAATTTACGAATTAAAAAAAAAAAAAAAAAAAAGAAATGAGGCTGGAAACTTCATATTCCATAATCAATGTGAATGAAGGCTACTAGAGCTCACAAAGTTTTTGTCTCTGCATGGGCAGGATTGTAGGCTCATGGAAAAATGAAGAAACACTAGACCTGAGACCACAAGGCAGAAAATAAACACTACTATGACTTTTCTTAACCTGTGTACCAAACACAAAGTATCATTGTACTCTTCCCAGGGATACCATACTATACCAGTGACAGGTGACAAGGGCTGAATTAAAACCTGTATTTCACTCTTTTCTATTAACTTCAGAACTTTGGACAAGTCAATTAGACTTCTGCACTTGATCTCATTTGTGTGGGGACAGTTACACTTACTTAATAAGGGTATTGTTATCATTAAATTAAAGATGTAAGCTTAGTAAGGTGTTTTGGACAAGTGTATTTCATATTGAAAAATCAATAAAGAGCACTGATTAATAAGAGCCATGTCATTCATAGTTATACTATGTAACTAATATACCAGGAAAATAAAATCCTCAAAGCACCTAATCACATTATTTATAACTTGTACTACATTTTGATAATATTAATATTCTACCCATTCTAGATTGTAAGTTTCTTGGGGGAATCATATACTAAATTACAGTACAGCTGTAAAAATTTGAAATGATTAATGTTTACACTTACCAATCCAAAGATATCCTAAATTTGAAGTGTAACAACTGAATATATATACATACAAATATATATATAGTGTGTGTGTGTGTGCGTGTGTGTGTATGTGTGTGTGTGTGTGTGTGTGTACACATACATGCACACCAACATGTATATGGTTTACACACACCTGATTTTTTCCTTTTATGTTTTGCTCCTGAGTAAAATAGTGGAAAGGACTAAACAGTCAAAAGGATATGTCTCTTCTCTCTCTCTCTCTCTCTCTCTCTCTCTCTCTCTCTCTCTCTCTCTCTCTCCTCTCTCCACATACACACATATGTGTGACATGTTTATACATATGTAAATATACACACACATATGTGTGTGTGTGTGTGTGTGTGTGGAGAGAGAGAGAGAGAGAGAGAGAGAGAGAGAGAGAGAGAGAGAGAGAAACAAAAAGAAAAAATCTCATTTCTCACTTGCTCACCAAATTGAACTTGATAGTCTCTCACTAATAAGTATGGAATTCAAGGTCCTTGAATAGGTGAACCACACCTATTTTTCTAAGTGTTATCTAAAACTATTGCTTCACATGAATGATGGATTTCAGTCCTTGATCTTCTAACCATTCCTTGAAGGTGTTCTATTGTTTCAATCTTGCATGCTGTCTTATTAATCTTATCTGCCTTGCAAAATCCAACTTATTATTCGGGACACATCTATGACACTTTCTCCAACCATGTCAATGAAACCAAAATGATCATCATGGCCCCCATGATAAACTCTCATCTGTGCCAGGTATAGTATGCCAGGTAGTTACACCATGTTCTGTGATTATCTCTACTACTACATTTGTCTCGTTGATTGTATATTGTACAAATCTCCATCTACCTTGTATCCTCTCAATTTGACATTGGGACTTGAGGAGTAAAACAGTGTTTAATCATACTTAAAATTTTTGAGAAGATCTCAGTATAGGGTTTCAATCAATATTTGTTAAAAAGATAAAGAGCAGGGTTAAGTTGCATTTAATAAATATTTGTTGAATGAAAATAGTGTATAGAAGAGCCAAATATCTAATTAGAGATTGGCCTCAGAATATGCATTTCTTTCCCAATATAAAGTGCATGATCTAGCAAGTCACACATTCAGATAAGGCCCGTAATGTTGGGAAATAGGATAAAGATGAAGGGCAAAGATACCTGGGATCCCATGAGTGTTTAAGCTTGCAGACATCCCTGACCAACAAAGGATCAGGCACAGATTAGCATGCTAGCACACATCTGGAGATATTCCACCTCCTTTGACAGAATCCCCATGGCTTTCAGCAGACAGTATATGAGGGTATCTATAAATAATCACCCAAATGTAAAGCCATCCATCCTGCTAGATTAAATATAGACATTGGATTTGCTCCATGGAGGAGGGAACAAGTGGTTTCCAACTCAAAGAAATTGTTATAAATTCCATTTGGTGCATGAATATGCACAGTGGATATTTCTTTCCATAAGGACACCAAAATAGCAATTAACTCAAGGCTAATGTTATAGCTGTCTCTGTCTCCCCTGCTCAGTGTCTCCCCATCTGGATCCTTATCCAGATGCTGATGTGTCTAAATGTGTCTGTTGTGTGATACTTTATGCACCTGTTCTATGTATACCTGCCCACTACTTACTGCCAATGATTCTTATTCAGGGGAGGAAATGTCCAAATGAGTTATATATACCTGATTTTTTTCCATTTTATATTTTACTTCAGAGTAGAATAGTGGACACTATTGACCTATGACTCAAGTCAAAAGCATATGTCTTAACCTCTCTACTTATTAGCTGTGGAGTC
Source organism: Peromyscus eremicus (assembly GCF_949786415.1). Taxonomy (NCBI): domain Eukaryota; kingdom Metazoa; phylum Chordata; class Mammalia; order Rodentia; family Cricetidae; genus Peromyscus; species Peromyscus eremicus. The sequence continues at coordinate 85,970,690 of NC_081417.1, read as the reverse complement.
TTAGGTAAGTTGCTTAAACTTTCTGAGTCTCATCAGTTTGCATTTTCACAGCACAGAGATAATCTCATATGCATGGGCCATGAAAATTTAGCAAGATACTTCATGTGAATTTTAGGTTATTCCTGTTTTAATTGAACAGATGAAGGAATCATGGATATTACAGGAATAATACGTTGTAAAGCCATTGTATGGAGTTAGAGATTGAGCTAAGACTGCCTCCACAAGCATCAGATATCATAAAAAGTTTTAATACAAGGTTTAATATAAGTCTATATAACAGAAATTTGTTTCTATATTGCCTTTAGAATCACAGGTCTAACCATAATCACCCATGTACCTATAATATATATATGCATATCTTTAATTTTTGTTGAGTGTCTGTCAAGCAGTAGGTATTGAAGATAAGGAAAGGAGAAGCATATATGCTTACTGTGATCATCTCCAAAGATGTTCTCAGGTTGGCTCAACAACAGAGCTAATATCAGATAACATTTTTTAGCTCTTGATATCTCTCATTAAGTGATATGAGCTATATTAAACATTTTGTATATTTAACTAACTTCATCTTCTTCGAATCATATTAGATACAACTTCAATTTCTGCCCTGCTTTCCTATGAGAGAAACTGAGGCACAAATAGGGTAAATAATCTACACATTTTACACAGCTAGTAAGTGGTTATTACAGAATTTTGTTAACATGCAATGTGTTTTTTTTAAATCACACTTTTTAACAGCAAATTATTCTATCTCAATGCAGATATGAGGCTAGTGATAATAGTATGACAATCCAGAGAAGCACAAAAGATATGGAAGATCCATACTGGGCCTCTCCTTCCAGCAAAACTTGAGGTTTCAAGAAGGTAGTTTTGGGATATTGTACCTGTAATATTTTGAGTGATATGAGATAAAGTCCAGAGATAAAAATTGTGTGAATTAACATGGAACTCATAATGACTTCTTGTGACCCACAGGAACATAAAACACTAGGAAAAAAAGCTGTAGTTTAGTGATAGCTTATGTTCTTTAGCATCTACACACATAATTTTTGCTTAAGCTGTTCAGTGCTGCATCTGTGATTAGGCCAGGATGGCAGTTAGTATTTCAGTTTTACAGTGAAGAAGCCTGAGGCCAAAGAGATATTAGTTTTAGTTAGAGGAATACACAAGATCATTGAAAAACTTAAAGTAAGGTATGCTGTTAGTTACTCAGAACACTTTCTACTTTTCATCTTGATTCTCTCATTCTATTTAATCATAAAAAGAAACCTCAGTAATTCTTAGAAAAGGAGAATGAGTCTGTTTATTAGACTGCTTCCACAGGCATCAGATATCATAAGAAGGCTTAATACAAGTCTAAATCTTAGACACATCACAACAAAATCCTCAAATAAGAACATGTGGTATAGATATTGCACGTTGTTGGCTAAAGTGAGAGGCATTTGTGGCCAGAAGTGTATAACTTGCATTGTTACCCTGGGGAAAAGATTTACCAGCCTTGGAGTAGATGTGAGTAAAATAAGGACAGAGATAAAGCAGTCATTTTTCAAAGAAAATGTCCTTTGGGTCATGCAGAGGTTCTGCTCTGTACAACAAGAAAGTGATAGTATTATCTATTGGCAGTGTTTTTAAAGACAGCATAGTGCTCTGATCTTCCAACACACAAAACCTTGGTGACCCTGGAAGAAGCTCATGCCAAAAACATTTTCTTAACTGGCTGACATAGTCATGAAATGGACTCCCACATACAATATGGGGAAGTATAAACACATTTAAATGAACATTATCATTAGTAGGTTCTGAATGTCTTCTAGTGCACTTATTCCTTCAAGAACAGGTTAAAAAACTAAGGATATTTGCTTAAAATGAATATATTAATTTGAAATTTTAATATATATCTCAGATATTCCTTAGTGTTCTGTGAAGCCTAAAGACAGATATTCTATTAGTACTTCATAAGTGAACAATTAAAATCTCATCTTCAGTTGTTTAGTTACATTTATGAAGCATTATCTTGTAATATTTATAAATAGGAAAAAAGGACTGTGTATTATTCACTATTATACTCTAAGTGACCTGGAACCCATTTAAAATAGTGTGACCTGGAACCCATTTAAAATTGAAGTAATCTGTAATATAGGCTAATATTTTATCTGTTAGCTATTGCTCCACATAATCTGTCCAAAACATAATACTCAGACAGTAGATATTTTTAACCCCATAATTTTACAAACTAATAGTTTAGAATAGGTATATCTGAGTTTCTCTTATTTACTGACAATTTTTTACAAGTGTTTTTGTTGACATTGGACAGCCTTTCTAACACATTAGGGCTCTTAACTAAGGCAACTACATTGATTTATCTCTCATACATGTATTATATTTCTTTCCATCATGTCACATGAGCTAGTCCATATGACAGAGTCAGAGAGAAACACACCTGTCATCTTAAACTAGCAGCTTAGCATCTAATTTCAGATGCCAAGAACTCTGTCTCTGTAGACATCCTGTACTTCAAGTAAAGACTGCTAGATGTCTCCTGTGCAGTCTTTCATACAACACACTGTCTTTCCTTTGCCCTCAGCTACAGAAGAGCAGAATCATTCATTTACACATTATATACACTCAGATCTCCTGATGTGGTGTCTTGCAGTCAAAAGTAACACTAACTATGAATGGCAGGGCAGTTAGCAGTTTGCCTTGGGAAAAAAGAATGATTCAATAAATAGAGAAAGGACAGAATAGAGTATGGATGCTTAGTGAACCAATTGAAGAACATTAGGCTGCTGCTCCATTGTAAGTGAGGGCAAGTTCCTCATCATTCTTCTTTCACTTTCAAAACTTCCTTAATAATATTACTAGGGAAGAAACCATCTCTTGAATGTCCTGGAAGCCATGATAATTAAGTCTAAAAGTGTGGAAATTTGGGGCATTGATAATGCTATGGCATATGTGTAACACAGAAAACACACTGGTAACCTTCTGATTACCCCCTCTTCATGATCATATTCCAAACTCCCATGCTCCTTGAACTTATCACATTATCTGTATCTTTCTTGCCTGCCTCCTTTACAATATTTCCCATAGGCAGTTATATGAGGGCAGGGACTTCATCTGTATAATTGTTACTCTCATTCCACCATCCTATGATGGGGGTCTTTCACTGATTCAGTTTACTTACAATTCTCTGTGACACATACAGAATGTTGATAAAAGAATAAAATAAGCCTCTAATTCTAGGATATGATAGCAGAATTCAGCCTTCCTAACTGTGTCCCCATCATTTTACAATCATCCAAAAGATAAACCTATCTCTAAATGTTCTGAATACCCTAGTTCAAGGTCAAGGCCAAGTGTTTGTAGAAACAGTCATGTTACCTATGATGAGTCTGTCAAAATGTAAACAGTTTTGATGTGGGTTTGGAAAACTGGTGATAACTGCAATAATCATTATGAAAAAGATGTGTTGTTCTTTTCAACTCTTATTAACCTGGATTTTATTTAAGAGTTTTCCAATTAGCTTCTTGTATCTGCATAGTTAACCTTTTCTGAGGTTTCCTCTTCAGGCCCCCTCTCTCCTAGCCCTCAGCCCTCATTTCTGCCCATGAAGTCTCACAGGAATAGTTGGAATTCAGCCTCCTGAACAGTTTCTGAGCACAGGATAATTGCAATATAATTAATGAATTAAAAAGAATGAAATGTTTTAAGTGCTTTCAATATTCCCCTTCCTATAATTATCTACAGGAAACATATTCATTAACAGTCTTGTGCTGACAGGCCCCAGGCTCTGTTAAGCTAGCTCAACTTCCAATAAGAAAATGAATTGATGACCTCTTCAGATCATGTATCCCATCTTTATGGAAATAGAGGGGGTCAAAGCTGGACAGCATCCTGAAAACTGTTTACCAGATCAGACTCCTTCCTCTGCTCTTATTCTGGGTACAACTTGGTTTGTTTCAAATGACAAGAGCATTCTCTCTGCCTCCCCGAGACCTATTTCATTTTTTCACTAAAGGAAACATAATACTAGTTGAGGCTTCTATTAAGGTTCTCATTTCTCATATTAGTTTACTGTTAGCTGCAATTAAAAAATGATGAATCATTAATTCATGCAGATGTACTAACCACTCAGGTCTTTTAATGCTGTACTCATAGATTCTCATCTATGATGGAGAGTCATAGGGTATTCAGAGGGATAGGATATATCAATTTCACATAAGTGCCTTGGGTAGAATTTTACTTGATCCTTTGGGGGATCTATTTATGTTAAATCAAATATTTATATTTTATAATACTTAAGATATATATGAATTTTATATTATAATATTATATTAAAATAGTGCTATGGGTAGAGGACTTCAGGCTGGAATTTTGAGTGACCAAGGCTATCTAGTCATTGACTATATTATTGGAGGTATTTCTCATTAAGTATGGTCTAATGACACATCCCCATTATATTAATTTATGTCCATGTACTGCCATCAATCTTGTATTGTAAGACTTAAATATATATGGAAGACTAATAGAATGAACATTTTGGGTTAGGATCCCATCCCATATCCATTTTGCATTATTTGTTTATTATATATTTGAGTTTCAAATATGTGAATGTGGCTATGCCAAGTTCAATGTGGAACACAATGAAGAATGGCAAAGGAATGGTGCACTCAGAGATTTTAGACTAGTGGGGGGGATAGGATTTTAATCTACAATTAATAGAGACTATAATAGACACAGGGCTAAAAGCTGGATGATAAGAGCAATAAAAGCACCATGGAAGGCCAGAGGACATGGATATCATATTCAAGCAAGGAAATCTGAGAATATGTTATAGAAAAGGGAAGCTTTTGGCTGGAGCTTGAAGGATGGATAAAGTTTGGATGAGCTAATGTTAAGGAGGAATTCTTAGCAAAGTTTCTGAAACTGAATCCAAGAAAGAAAGATCTAACCAGATGGACCAGAGATGGAATAGTCCTCATGTGATGTATCCTTGGGAGTCAGCTACAAGGGTACAGAGCTAGAATTGCAGTTTCAGAACAATCTAAGAAGGCCTTTACATGTTATGACAAGAGCCTGAACCCACAGGAGGTTTTTAGTTGATGGTCTAATAGACTCTTTGTACTTAAAAATACAGCACTACAGCCAGGTGGTACATAGGTTAAGTGTATGGTGTGAGACTAGAAATAGGAATTCAAGTCAGAGGGTTAATATATGTTTTTAAAATAATCACCATGACCCAAATCAACTTTGGGAAGAAGGGTCCCACAGGCTTGTTTACAAGTCAATCTTCAGGAGGCATTATCTCAGTTAAGGTTTCCTCTTCTCAGATGACCTAGCTCCTGTAAAGTCGACAAAAACTTAACCAGCCCAGTTAGTGAAATATTTATAAAATGTAATAAAGAATGATTAACCACACAATCCCAGATCAAATCCTACCGTGTACAATGTATACGAAAGAGGATAAAAGCATGATGTTTTACTTTGAGAGAAATAGAAATGAATGGAAATTAAGAGCAGAACAGTAGAAGAACACAAGGGAATCATTAATAGTCCTGGAAACCATCTTTTAAAGGCAAGAAAACAGTTCCCATGTTTAATAAACTCAGCTGAGTGTACATTTTTAAGATGGAAATACTCAGGCACTATGTAATACTTACTGGTTGCTTAGCATTAATAAAATTCTAATTTAGGCATAGACTTTTAGAGAGTAACTGGGGATTCTGATTAGATAAATAGAGTAGACCACAGATTTGGTAAGTTTTCAATGTAAACAAATGATTTGGACAGGTAGACTGTTAAAGGGATATTTGGGGTTAAAGCAGGTGAGAATTTGGGCATCATTTCATAAGATCAGGGATCCATAAAGGTAGTGCCAAAGAATATTTAAGGCAGGCCTGAGTAGTCTGTAGGATAGACAGGAGTAGCTGCTTCTAAACATTTAGAAAATGGCTCAAACATTTCTATTATACTTTAAAATGAGCTTATGGAGACTCAATCATTGGAGACAAAGCTAAATTGGATTCATATTTTCTTGCTTCACCAAGAGGCCTCATCATTTTTATAAGTACAAAAACTAAGCACTATCTTCATATCATCAAGATGATGTGGCCTCATTTCACTGGAAAGTCAACCGTTTTCCAACTCAGAGTTTATAGCTGTGGATCTGAGTCCAGAAGATACCTTCTGAAAGTCTCAGGTTCTTGTGTTCCAGTGACTGAAATAGAGACCATATATTAAAAAAATAAAGGTACTCTGGAGAACGGAAGTGGGCTAGGGAGTCAAGACAGAGCTGAGGCTAAAAAGCTCTGGATCCCCATAGTCATGATCATTGATAGTTCATTTACATCATACCCATCTTCTACTAGAATCAGAGGTCAAAGGATCTTTTTTTTACATGCTTTGTCTGTTACATGTAGCCCTGGCCTTGAGAGGGTTATCAGTCAATATACCAACTAGCTTCTTCCATGTGTTTATTTTGACACACCTTTCTCCTATTCTCCTGCCACAGGTATATAGCTTCTGAAATCAGCTTGCTTAAATTACACCCTTTTGCCTTTCTCTGATGAGTAACCTTAAGCAAGATTCTTTGATTCAATAGTCTCATGTTGCCTCCTAGGGTCATTTTGTGTGTGAAATTAGATAATATAAGTGAGTAATTAATTACACAGAGAAACTGATAGTAGAAACATAGCCAACCTTACTTCTTTCTAATTACCATGCTTGCTCTGTCTGGCTGACTAATTCATAAAGAAACTGCATTATCAACTAATCATAATGTTTCTATCTAGTAAAGATAGAGAAGGACTATAAATATCAATGAAGAGTTTTAGAAACCCTGTTTGTACATCTCATTGCTGATCTCCTCAGCTGATGTAATGAATGGTGACCTTTGCAGGAAGATAGCTTTTTCCTATTGGTAACATAGACCATCTTGAAATAGAAATAACTTTGGCCTGGTAGCCATGGCAACTAAATGAGCAAACCAATAAAGTGATAACTAGGAATATAGTAATTACAAGAGAGTTCCTAACACTCCATAGTATTATGAATAGGGGGAGAAAATAACAAGACTCTTACGTGGGATTCCAGCATTTATTCCCTTTTGGGCCCCCAGCAGTGTCCAAACTGCAAGTTACCTTGAATTATGCTAGAGTATAAAGGAAGCAAAAAGTTAACTGAAAATGTCACTATATTATGCAGACTCCATGAAATCACCTATGTTGTACTTTACAGTGATGTAGTGTTTGGGGTCACCACCCAAGTTCCACACTCATGCTTTGTAAGCCCAATAAATTCATTGGTTCATCGAGTTGGATTTAATAGGTATCCTTATTTTGATGTCTTCAATACCCAATGTAGAATGAATAGATATTTATTCATATCTCCATAGTAAAAGTTAAGACAACAATTCATTGTGGTCTCAGGTTTATATTCCACATGCCAAGCATTCCAAGCAGAAAGAAATGTTTTAGAGTAAAGTGTGAAAGTGAATGTCATAGGCATTATGTGGGTCTTCTGGACTCTCTAGTAACCCTTTATTGCCAAGTCAAAAGAATAAACCAAAATAATTAATTAGATTTAATTCACTTCCCCACTCTTAAAGTCTAGACAGAAATTAGCTTTTGAACTCCATGCATTGTCAGAGACTAAATTTCCTACAGTTATCATCAAAACATATTTTCCAGATGAATAACCTTAGAAAATCCTGGAATATACTATCTAAACACAAAATCTCAAACCATATCCAAGAACTAAAAAAAATAAAACCAAAACCAAAAAAACCCAGAAACTTGGAGACTTCCGCAAATCAATTTTAGCCGTAATTCACATAATTCTTACCTATGCTTAAGTTTGAGAATCATTATTCTAGAAAAGGTATTGACTAGTTCAAGAAAAAGAATGTCAGAATGCAGAATAAGCAAAAGAAACAGACCCATCACATGCAACAACTTAATAAATCATCATGTCCATGTTATTTTAGGAAACTCTGAGTGTTGAGAATATAATGGTACTAGACCAAACTCTTTTGTCTAATAGACCCAGAACCATGTCTTAGATTTTTTAACCAATGAGATGAAAAGAAAGCAAAAGAAGCGGGCCATCCTTACTTCAAGGCACTGTGCCTTATTATGTAAACTGTTAATTTTTAAGGAGATTTTTCATGTAAGTAATTATTGACTAATAGAAGATTGTCCAAATGTTTTCAAGACACGAGCCTCCCTACTGACTTGGAAGAAGTCAGGCCCTGAGAAATTATAAGGATAAAGAAGATAGTCCTAAAATGTCATACTAGTACACGTCTCAAAATGTTTTGCTATGTTCAGAGTTTCTTCATGACAAAATGACATGGTTATCTGCAGATGTTCCTGATTTCAGGGTCAAGATCTTCAAATTTTACATATTAAAATCACCCCTCCCACTTAGGACAGATAAAATGATCTTTATAAAATGAGTTTGACTGGAATCAATAAGAATTTATTGAGCAGGAAGTATGAGCTAGAATTCCCAGCAATGGTTGAACTTAGAAGGGAGGAAAAAAGCATGGCAGTCCCAAACTAGGGAGGCAGATAAGATGAACACAGCTAAAACAATAAGATAGTTTTCTGGACAATGTATCCTGTTACTCTGTTGTCATGTTCCACACACTGGAAATGGTCCCCTATGTTCAAGGACTTTTCAAACAATATATCTTGGTGAGGAACAAGTCACTTCTTATGTTGAAGCTGAAAAAAGTCATATACAAACTTTACAATCAACACAGATAATGAGAGGAATGGCTGACCTGTTAGAGGTGCCTGGGTAGAATTGGGATATACATAAAAAAGAAGAGAAAATTGCTGTGAGATAATGCTTTTGTACACTGGTTTAATAAAACACTAATTGGCCACAGCCAGGTATAGGCAGGGAGACCAGAGTAAAGGAATGCTGGGAAGAGGAAGAGCAGAGTTAGGAGTCATCAGCCAGACACAGAGGAAGCAAGATGACAAGACAAAACTGAGAAAAGTTACCAAGTCACATGGCTAAACATAAATAAGAATTATGGGTTAATTCAAGTGTAGGACCTAGTCAGTAATAAGCCTGAGCTAATGCCTAAGCATTTATCAATAATATTAAGCCTCTGTGATTATTTTATAAAAGGCTGCAGGGCTGTGGGGGTGTAGTGGGACTAGAGAAACTTCCAACTACATTTGGTGCTCACGGTTGGGCATTAAGCCATATAGACCTAAGAAAACTTAAAGATTCTGAATGCACAGAAACAGAGACACACTAGGCTTCCTAGTCTCACAGTTTCATGCCAGCAGCAGTGCAAACTTGTCTCCTGACAGCTGCCTGTGAGATGGAGCTGGCTGCCAGCCGCCATCAGCTAAGCCACATGGCAGATTCTCGCTGCGGTCCATAGTGACATCTGCAAGCCATGTATGGCAGATTTAGCTTTTGCTAGTGCTGGGGCAGCAGGGAAAGGTTTTTGGGCTACACGCTGCTGGATGGAAGCATAGACTCACTGCTTCATAGAGTCAGTGATGAGCATGGTTCCCTCATAGCTGGCGGTAAACATAGTTTTACCATGTTGGGAAGCTGAGATGGGCGGAGTCAGCAGCCAAAGCTGCCATTTCAGTACTAGCCACCCTGAACTTTAAAGCAGTAAAGTCACGATAGGACAGATTCAAATGCCATAAACCCTAAGCAGTTTACAATGTGTTTAAAAATGCACATAGGCTTAGAAGAGAGAGGAAAAGGAGTATATGTAGTTATATAAAGAAATAGTTTTTTAAAAATAAAGTCTTTAAAGAGAAAGTAAAAGCCATGTAAAGATGAAAATCACACACAGAGTCTGGATTATATTGTCTTTGGGATTTTTAACTGCAGAAAGACATTTGATTGTAAAGGCTACTCAGTTAAACCAATATGTATATTTTAAAGGTATCGTGACTTCAAAATTTATGTCTAAGGATATATTGCTTTGGAAAAGAGGTTCTACTTTTGTTTCCACAGAAGATGAGAACCTGTGGATTGCTTCCAGGCTAAGGTGGATCAGATTTGATCAAGCCAGACCTCCTGAGCCTTAACAGATGGTATCGATCAACGAAGGTTATAGCCAGTCTTCCCAGGACTTGAACATTATCTCGAATTTTCTCACAATCTCCATAAGAATATCAGTGCTCACAATTATCAGGAAGTAGCCTAGAAAACTACACCCACGTTCCCAAAAAATGGATTGTGGATGTTTGTCTTTGTTTAGGCTGTTGGTTACAAATTGTTATTGGTCATAGTCAATCTCTTTCTAAAAAAAGAAAGGGGAATAAAATACAGAAATATAGGATATAGATATGATAAAATAAAAGGATATATTATTGAATCTACTTTTAAAGAATAATAACTTGCTTAAAATATTTTACATTGCTATGGACTTTAGTTTATTAATACAAATTTAAAGTTAATTTTGTTATACTGTATGTATATTTCTACTCTTGTTTAAGGCATTATGTTTGTGCAGCTCATTTAAATTGTAATGTATAAATAAGAAATACAGATTAGTAATTAGTCATTTATGATAGTCAAACTTAGAGTCATGTTAGTTAAGTTTTCTAGGTAAATATAGATATAATTCAATTAGGTAGGTAATCTTCAAACACTTCAAAGACCTACAGAATATGGCATTTAAAATGTTTTAAAAACTTAGACTTTTCTGGACAATGAGACACATCTGCTCCTGGCAGCACCAATTACTTCTAGGAGAATGATGGACATTGAATAAACTTATTATAGTGTTTGCTTTTTTTTGTGGCAAAAGTTAGACCCCTGTGTCTGCTGATTGACAATATGTTATATAAACTAGACATGCAAGACCCATAGGAAGGTGGCCACTGAACTTCGCAAGGCAAGATGGTCCTTCAGATTCCTGCTTTGCAGAAGAAACTACCAGACATTCTACAGGACACAGAGAAAAGTGACTGAGAGACTCTATGCCTATAGGCTGAAGAAAGATACCCCAACATTGCAGAAGAACTTTGGGTAACTGCCCAGCTGTCTCTGCCATTCTAGATTTTTGGAAGTTGCTTACAATGCTCTTCCTGTTTTCTTGGGTAATATTATATCCTTCTCTTTTCTTTGATGTAGTTGAAGACTGGATAATTATAATTATAATTTACTTGGTTAAGATAGAAGATAAATTAGATATGAAAATTTATACTCATAAATATAAGATAGGTAGAATATTTTATTTTATTTTGTCAAATACAAATAGACTAGATATTATAACTGTAATTCTTGCTTGATAACTGTTTTATTATATGTAATTTTACTATATTAAAGTTAAAATCTTCCTTTTTGTTTAGACAGCAAAGGGGAAATGCTGTGAAACAATGCTTTTGTACACTGGTTTAATAAAACACTGATTGGCTAGTAGCCAGGTAGGAAGTATAGGTGGAGTGAACAGACTAAAGGAATGTTGGGAAGAGAAAGAGCAGAGTCAGGGTTCATCAGCCAGACACAAAGGAAGCAAGATGACAAGACAGAACTGAGAAAAGGTACTAAGCCATGTGGCTAAACATAAATAAGAGTTATGGGTTAATTAAAGTGTAGGACCTAGTCAGTAATAAGCCTGAGCTAATGCCTGAACATTTATAAATAATATTAAGACTCTGTGATTATTTTATAAAAGGCTGCAGGACTGTGGGGACCTGGCAGGACAGGAGAAACTTCCAACTACAGAAAATAGTCAAGAAAATTTATCATTGTGGCAGCAGTGATGTTTTCATGTTTTCTATGATTTTAGTGACAAATAATCCATAGACTGAGTAGTGAGGAGGGTAGCCTGAAAACATGGTGTCAAAGATAAGAGTGGAAGGATATAGATTGACTACATGTGAATAAGCTCCCTCATGTCTCTTTGAAAAGAGGGCTAGTTCCAGAGGACTTAAAGATTATAGAAGATCACATCTCTTGATTAGACCACAGTGGGAAGCAGGTCACAACAGATGAATTTTGGAATGAAAATACAGTCATTCCACAGTGTTCTCAAACAATCCTAAAAATACATCAGGATAAACACTGTGTCTTCTCACAATTGCCTGTCTTGGCTAGCATGTTGTGGGCACAAGTAAGCACATGTGAGCTTGTTGAAAGGCAAAGTGCATGAAAGCATGTAGGATATTTGGTGTAAACCATAGCCATGGTGGTACTGCTATGATTGCTATGGAAGCTAGAGGACCAGGAAAACCTTGACAGAGCTGTTCTAGAGAATGAAGTATCATATCTTTTTTGTTTGTTTGTTTTCATTATGTTTTTTTTTAATTCTTCTCATATAATACATCTCAACTGCAGTTTCCCCTCCCTTCACTCTTTCCAGTCCCCTTTCCCATCTCCCATCTCCTTGAGATCCACTCCGTTCCCTTCAGAAAAGAGTGGGCCTCCATCTTAAGTCAAAAGACCAGTGTGGGTATAAAACAAAAAAGGTGTTTGTAATCATAAGTGCCCATGTAGAGCAGGAATAATGGTTTAAATTAAGTATGGTATAAAAAATAGATTTGGCTACATATTTATTAAAGAGTCTATTAAAAGTTTGTAATACTTATTTACAAGCACACCAAATAAATTGAGCTTGTCACATTATATATTTATGTTTTTATACATGTAACAATAACAATCAAAGAATAAAAGACCATAAATTTGAAAGGGAACAGGGTGATGGGAGGGACTAAAAGGAGAAAAGGGGCAAAGAGGAAAATAATATTATCATATTTTAATTAAAAAATTTAAAGTATGGATTCTTTAAAGAGTATAAAATAATTTGCATATGCATCTATAAAATGAAAATTGGTAGCAACATAAGTCATGGACATAACCACAGACCTTGACATGGCCATAGGCAGCAGCCCATGCCTGGATGTTCACGGTGTGTGTAGGGGGGCAAGCAAGCCACCAACATCTGCCCATTCCTCACAGCCCTCCATTTTTTGGAACTGCCTCTTACCACAGCATACGAACAATTCTGCCTCTCTTTCTCTCCCATTTCACCATCATATACTTTCTCATCATGTTGGCATCTACCTTCTTGGTGCCACAAGGAGCTAGTGGGCATGTGAATGCTACAGGCAGGATGGCCCATGAGGAATGGGTGTCTTTTCCCCACCTGAGTTGCATGGCATCTGGCCATGTTGGTATACTAAGGGGATTTTATCACTGGGGTGATGGTGTTGTCTGCACCAAGGCTGCTGCCAAGGGCATGTCTGGGTCCGTGGTCCTACCACATCTGGAGTTTATGTTGATGTCCACCCACTCTGGTGTTACTAAAGGCTACACAGATGCCCACTGGGGTCTAGATCAAAACCTGTGGGCCATATTGCCACCAGGACCATACCAATCCAAGTGGCCCCTGCTGCCACCTGGGGTCATGGTGTCAACTTGGCCAGGGCTACTGCTGAGGGCCATGTCTGGGTCTGTGGCCCTACTATAGCCAGAGTCTGAGTTGATGTCCATGACTCCTGATACCACTGAAGGCCATGCTGATGACAGGGTTCTGGATAGCCACCTGGGACCATGTTGGTGGCCAAGGGCCACTCTGCTACAGGGGCCATGCTGATAGTAGTGGCCTGCACTGCCACTTGGGGCCATGGTGACATCTGAGACTGGGCTGCTGCTGGGGGCCATGTCTGAGTCTGTGGTCCTGCCATAGTTGGAGGCTCTGATGTCTGTGGCCTGTGGTACCACCAAAGGTCACATGGATTCCTGGGGGCTAGGCCTCATCCTGTGGCTATGTTGTTGTCCAAAGACCATGCTGTCATTGGGGCCATGGTGTCATCTGGGCCAGGGCTGCTGCCAAAGGCCATATCTGGGTCCATGGCCCAAATACAATCAACTATCAAAAGCAATGCCAATGCCAGGTGTGGGCTAACATCTGGGGCCATGTTGATGTCTGAAAGCTTCACTGCCATGGAGTCCACACCAATCTGAGTGGCCTGCACTGCCACTTGGGGACTGCTACCAAGGAGGATCATGTGTGGTCCATGGTACCACCAAAGGCCACATGGATACCCGGGTCTAGACTGCAACCTCTGGACAAATTGGTATCTGAGGACCATGCTGCCATCAGGGCCATGCTGATATGGGTAGCCTGCACAACCACACAGGGGCATGGTGTTGTCAGGGCCTGGGTGATTGCCATGGGCCATGTCTGGGTCTGTGGTCCAATAGCAGCCAGGGTCTGGGCTGATGTCCATGGATCATGTTACCACAGGGGGTCAAAGGAACAATTCCTATTTAAATCTGAGGGCCGTGCTGATCCATCCCTGCCCCTCATTGGTCCAGTGATAGCTGGTCCTGCCCCTCACTGGACACTGCAGTAGGAGAGCTGCCTCCCCCCAGCAGAGCTGACCACCACACTCAGGAGAAATGGCCCCACATATCAACACAGGTGTGAGAAAGCTGGTCCCAATGGCATAGTCCTAGAGGAGTTGGCTTTGCCCCTGAGGGGGCAATCCCAGTGGCCTGGACCAACCAACTCAGCTATCACCCAGACCCACATCCTGGGCCTTGGGTTGGTCCACCCTAACATCTGCCCCATCTATGACTTGCTGAAGTGCACAAAGGGACTGGTCCTTCAGTATTATAGCTCTGGGATCTCCATGACTTGGAGATGTGATATCTGAGAGGAGTTTCAATGAGAGCCCAATGATTATAGTGTCCTAGAGGCCTTGAATCAGACCAATGAAATATTTCATGGGTGGGCTGATTTGACAAAAGTGTTTACTAAGTGACACACTACAGCTCCAGATGCCATTAGGATGAGTAAAGAGGTGTTGGAAATATGGAGGAGCTAGGTGTTTTTTGTTTTTGTTTTTTGTTTTTGTTTTTTTTTGTTTTGCTTTGTTTTGTTTTTTAATTAACTTTGGGAGGCATGCTGCAAGGGTGTGAAGTGGATACAGAGGGACTGGGAGGTGAGCAGGATTGGAGCACATAATGTGAAATTTCCAAAGAGTCAATAAAGAATTGTGTAAGAAAAATTAAAATTAGAAGTAGTATATAATTTGTAGGATATCCTCATATGCATACAAATAAATACAATATAATAACAATATATTTTAAGGAATAGAAGAGTCAGTTTGTTCTTCACAGGAGCCTGGGTTTGCCTGAATGTCAATTTGATTTGTGATCAAGAATAACATGATCTATATTTCACTAAGTGAAGTATATGGCGATTTATAAAGTTCTCTTCAAAGATGAAACATGACCATTCACTACTAAGAACTTCTAATACCACTTGTTGCTTATAAGACAAAGTTTAAAATTGAGGAATGCGTTTTGAGGTGTTTTGAAATTTATTAATAAACTTTGTTTTTGAAACCTTCGTATAAGTGTAGAGTGCATTTTGCTCACTTTCTTTGAACTCACTTCCCTCCCACAACTATGTGTCCCCTGCTTCATCACAAATCTCTTCCCCATGTTCATTATAGGTATTTGTTTATTTGTTTGTTTATTTTGTGTCCCATAGAGTGTAACCAGGACAAATTGTTGACCCTGAGTTTGGAACTATCCATTAGAGCTTGTGGGTTCACTAGCAGTTACACAACTGGATACTATGTCTCTCCCACTCCTGGAATCTGTTAGTTGTCAATAGTTCAACAGTAAATGGTAGGGCTCCATGAGCCTCTTCCTTATCAACAGCTGACTGTTAGGGGAGTATGCATTGTTTGAGTCCAATGCTTCTCAGAGTCTATTGGTGCCAAGGCTGGTCAATGCTTAGGCAATGCCATAAAATGGAGATCTGCTTTCTCAGCATGGATTCCAACTGACCTTTCCCACATTTATTCAGATTTTCCAAATATTCTTCAACCTCTGTATCTTTACACATGTTCTTTCATCTGAATGTGATGCCTTTCCTTGTGCTATCATTTCCTAGCTTAGTATGTCTGGCCAAAATTATTAATTATCCATTTATGTTCAGATGATATTGTGTCTTCCATGAAGCCTCTTCTGTTCTTGTGTCAATAATTTTGGCTTTCTTAACATATATTTATAATTTATGTATTGTGTATATAATGATTGGATTACATGTATACCTATGGAAAAATACAGTAGATATTGAACAAATAATCATTAAATCAAAACTATTTTGAAAGCTGCTGAACACTAGCTGTATTGATCAACAAAACATGGAAACATGGTGTGCCTATTACCCTATTACCTACCTTCTACCAGCCCAGGCATGAGGCAGCAGCCATGGTAGTTCTCATGATTTTGTTGTCATTACAAAGCCACATAGTTGTGAAATATGTTGATATAAGGAATATGGAGATCACTGCAGCTGAAAGTTTTCCTGTGTCCCACCTGGCCCGTGGTCAGGACAAATCTCTTTCACCCACCAGTCCCACAACTGCTTGGACCCAAAGAAACACACACAGGTTAATATTATTTTTAAACTATGGCCATGGCAGGCTTCTTGCTATCTAGTTCTTACATCTTAAATTAACCCATTTTTATAAATCTATACTTTGCCATGTGGCTCATGGCTTACCGATATCTTTACATCTTGCTTCTCATGGCAGTTACTGGCAATGTCTCCTCTGTTCTACCTTTCTCCTTCCTCCCCTCTAGATAGAATGTCCTGCCTAATCCTATTCTGCCTCACCATTGGCCAAACAGCTTTACCAATCAGAGCAACATATTTTCACAGCATACAGAAAGACATTCCCCAATCATTTCCCCTTTGTTTTCTATTTAAAAGGAAGATTTTAACTTCAACATAGTAAAATTACATATAACAAGCAAGAATTACAGTTACAATATCTTGTCTATTTGTATTTTGTAAAATTAAAGAAGATATCCTATCTATCCTATATTTGTGAGTCTAAGGTTTCATATCTAATTTGTCTTTTATCATAACCAGGGAAAATCATAACTGTCTAGTCTTTAAATACATCAAAGACCTCAGAAGGATGTAATATTTCCTAAGTAAACAGGAAGTGCATTGTAAGCAAATTTCAAAAAATCTAGAATGACAGAGGCAGCTGGCTGCCTAGACAGTCACTTAAAGTTCTTCTGCAATGTTGAGGCATCCATTTTTAGCCCATAAGCCTAGAGTCTCTCAGTCATTTCTCTCTGTGTCCTGTAGAATGTCTGGCAGTTTCTTCTGTGAAGCAGGAACCTGAAGGACCATTTTTGCCTTGTAAAGTTCAGTGGTCACCTTACTATGGGTCCTGCATGTCCAGTCAATACAACATTTTGTCAAGCAGTCCAGGTAAGTACAGTTTCTTGCCCAAATGGCTATTTTTGCCTAGAAGAAGATAAACTCCATATGGAATGTCTTTGATGCTGATCTTTCTTTTTTAAGTAAATCAGTGCTGCCAGGAATAGATGTGTCTCATTGTCCAGAAAGTATAAGTTTTTAAAACATTTTAAATGCCATATTCTGTAGGTCTTTGAAGTGTTTGAAGATTACCTACCTAATTGAATTATATCTATGTATACCTAATTGATTTATATCTATGTATATCTAGAAAACTCAACATGACTATAAGTTTGACTAACATAGAAGACTAATTATTAACCTGCATTTCTTAATTATCCATTAAAATTTATATGAGTTACATAAACATAATACCTTAAACAAGAGTAGAAATATATATATATATATATATATATGTATATATATACAGTATAACAAAATTAACATTAAATTTGTATCAGTAAACTAAAATCTATAGCAATGTAAAACATTTTAAATAACTTTCTCTTTAAAAGTAGATTAAGCTCTTCCAGTCTCTTTGGCTTTCGTGGCCAAAATGAAGCAAGGTGACGAAAGGACCATCATCCTTTAGAAAGCATTGCAATAAGATACACATATTGTGCCACTGTTGTGGCTCTAAGGCCTACTACCTTCAGAAGTTGACCGTGGTAAATGTGGCTACCCAGCCAAGTGCAAGAGAAAGTATAACTGGAGTGTCAAGGCTAAGAGACAAAACACTACCAGGACTGGGTGGATAGGCACCTAAAAATTGTCTATTGAAGATTCAGACATGGATTCCATGAAGGGACAACACCTAAATCCAAGAGGGCAGCTGTTGCAGCATCCAGTTCATCTTGAGGAATTTCAGTCACTCATAAAATAAATGTTCTGGTTTCAAAAGCAAGAAAAAAACTTAGATTCAATAATCTACCTTTCATCCTATCATATCTATACTATCCCATTTTCTTCTTTAGAAAGAGATTGCCTTTATAATCAACCCCTTTTAAATAAAAATAAACATTTATAAACAATTTGAAAATTTGAGTGTAGCTTCTCATACTACTTCCTGCTAGTTGTGGGTGCTGGTAATCTTATGGGGATCCTGAGAAAATTAAAACTTGTGGTCAAGTCTTGAAAGGAGTAGTCTGTAATGCCACACTGTCTGAGCCAGTTGCCTTGAAGCTCATTTTGGATGTTGGATCATCTGGAGACCTCTCAGAGGTCTTCCTTGATCAAATCATATTAGCCTTAGAATAATTTTGAAATCAAGATATCTTTAAAATATACATATTGATTTAACACAGCAGCTTTTGCAATCAAATGTCTCTCTGCAGATAAAAATCCCAAAGACGATATAACCCAGACTCTCTGTGTAATTTCCATATTTTCATGAATTATTTTTTATATTACTTTTACTTTCTCTTTAAAGACTTTATTTTTTTAAAACTTTCTATATCTTTATATAACTGTCTATATTCATTTTTCTCTCTCTTCCAAGCCTACGTTTATTTTTACATACACTGTAAACCATTTAAAGAATATTTCATCTGAATCTGACTTCTTGTGAATCTATTGCTTTAAAATGCAGCATTACTAGGACTGAAATGGCAGCTTTGGCTGCTGGCTCCACCCATCTCAGCTTTCCAACATGGCATTGGATGCTACATTTACTGCCAGCTCTGGGGAAACCTCTTGGAGGCAGTGGGTCTATGCTTCCATCCAGCAGCATGTAACCCCCAAACCCTTTTTCTTTTTTTTTTCTTTTTGTACTAGCAAAGCTGAATCCACCACACAGTGTGCTGCATGGCTCTTAGACACTACTGTGTACACTGACAGGAATCTGCCATACTGCACTCAAGCCCATACCCTGTGACCTCACAATACTGTAGCTCAAGTTCATAGGTTGCAGCATCTCTATATCACAGCTTTCCTGAGAGACACAACTAGGAAGCTGCTCTTTGCTCCATTTTAGAACCCCTTTTTAAAAAAACTTTCTTAGGTTTTGGGTGGAAATTCTTGCCCCGTGTCTGGGTGCCATTTGTAGTCAGAAGATTTCCTGTGTCCTGGCCTGCTGGTCAGGACAAATCTCTCCCACTCATGTCACCCAAGTAAACCCACAGAGGCTTATATTAATTGTAACTGCATGGCCGTGGCTCAAGCTTCATGCTAGGTAGCTCTTATATCTTAAATTAGCCCATAACTATTAATCTATGTATTGCCATGTGTTCTGTGACTTTACCTGCGTCCCATTACATGTTGCTCCTTGTGCGGCTAGCTGGCATCTCTTCCCGCCTTCTTCCTCTCTTTCTCTTTGAATTCCCCACCTGCCTGTAAGATGCCTTGCCATAAGCCAAACAGCTTTATTTATCAACCATTCATAGCAACATATTTTCACAGCATACAGAAAGATATTCTCCCATCAGATCACCTTGTCAAACCACCCTGCTGTCAGGTAAGAAAACCAATCTTGAGAAAAGGAAAGAGCATGTCTGAGACTATAGCAGTGCAAGCATATAAAGCAAATGAACCTACTCCTCGTGATTCTTAGCTCAGGAAGAGGTTTACATCACCTTTTGCTTTCAGGCCTATTCTGGAAGTGACTATCTTACATCTTAAGCCACACTGGTTAGTTATTACTTTTACAGCCTTAGCTAATGTTATGGAGAAATAATGCTCTTTTCTCCTACCTTTATTTTCACATCATATGACTGCAGCTAAGTCATGGTGTATGTTTTCCTTCATTTTTAAGATGGGTATTAAAAGAATAGCTTCCTAATATCTAAAGAGTTCATATATTATAAATGCAGAGAAAGTCCATTTCCTCCCACCTTTTTTCCTGCAGTAGCAATTTTGGAGCCATTTTGTAATGATTTGTAAATCTTTGTAACTCTAACAGGAGAATGGATAATTCTAAGAATGCATCTTTTGGAACAATGAGCCATTCTGTAATTGAATAAACCTGAAACAGAATGAATAAGAACATGTCTATAAAATGGTCTGAGCCCCCACAGGAACCAGTCATTCCATAAAGACAAGGTATTGTTGCTCCGGTACTTGTAATGTTACATAGTATGAGCACTATTCGCTATGAGAGGAAAATGGTCCATGTAGGACTTCATAAATAAAAGTACGGGCTTGTTTATTCTTTCCCTCCCTGCTCCCAGCTCTGTTTTGCCCTCATAGTATTTCACCTTGCATTCCATCTTGTTAGTAAAGGTAGGTAGGAAAATTCTGAAAAGAAATGAACAAAATGCACCATTTGTTCAGTAATTCAAGTGTTTATCAAGTGCATGCTATATTTCTGTTATGTTAAGCCCTTTTCAGTCTTCGTTCTCAGGGTTCCATCTAAAACTTCTCTCTGGCTCTGAGAAGCTCTAGCCTCAAGTGGATATTTTTAGAACATCAAAGCTTTTCCTCTTTGTTATGATATCTCTGAGCCTACATAGATACAGACATTTATCAGGTTATTTTGCAAACTCCTCAAGGATAAGAGCTGTTTCATGATTTTGTACCATTCTCCCACCCCCTCTAAAAACTTAGTTGATGAAAAATTATTATGATTTAGGGATAAAGGAAGGCTTGCCATTGCATCTTTAATTGAACAAATTATTTACAAAGGTGCTTATAATTGATGGGTAGGTTCCAAGGAAACAGACGTGTTTGAAGCAAAGTTCTCTATCTTCAAAGAGGCATATAATTATGATATAAATAAATAAGGATATGTCATAATGATAGCTAGTGTAAGGTTTGTGTTAAAAAATAAATCAAGAAGAACAGATTTAAAATGACAATAGGTCATTTTATATAAATTGGTGACTGCTGTGGGATGGTCTGTATGTCAAATGCTCTGATTGGTCAATAAATAAAACACTGATTGGCCAGTGGCCAGGCAGGAAGTATAGGCAGGACTAACAGAGAGGAGAATTGAGACAACAGGAAGGTGGAGAGAGACACTGCCAGCCGCTGCCATGACAAGCAGCATGTAAAGACGCTGGTAAGCCACGAGCCATGTGGCAAGGTATAGATTTATAGAAATGGATTAATTTTAGCTATAAGAACAGTTAGCAAGAAGCCTGGCACGTCCATACAGTTTGTAAGCAATATAAGTCTCTATGTTTACTTGGTTGGGTCTGAGCGGCTGTGGGACTGACTGGTGGTAGACAGAGATTTGTCCTGACTGTGAACAAGGCAGGAAAACTCTAGCTACAGGTCTGCAAAAGAACTGAATGAAATAAGAAATAGTTGTTTGGATGACTTAGCTGTAATATGGATGGATGCCAAATTTGGGTGGTTCAGCTTACAAATTTTGGACTTCACTATTTTAGTGCAAATGTAATATGCATTCACTATATATTTTGACTGACTCCCAAGCTTGTGATATGATATGGTATGGTATGATATATGACAGGTAATCTCATGCTACTGGACGTGGCAGTGTCAACCTACAACAGCCACGGCTTTCTCAGCTTCTAGTCATCCACACAGCCACACAAAGGGAAGCAACTGATATTCCTTAATGTATTGTATTGCTTGCTTATAATGTTTGTAGTTAAACATACATAGAAAATGTATTTTCAATTTAGGATGCGCTTTTTACAGGCAGAGAAAAACAAGCACAAAGATCTTGACACTTAGACACAGTTTAGAAGATCAAGGATGAAGATGAAGGCCAGTATATCTAGAGTACGTGAGTAATGGCTAGAACAATGAAAAAAAAAAAAAACAAGATAGATAAGGCAGGAGCTACCTTACATGGAGCATGCTGATCAAGATAAGGAACAGGACTGTTCTTTAGGGTGAATTCGGTGGTACTTATTGTCTAAGATTGTCCCATATTCCCACCACTCTTCCTATTGCCAGTGTCCCTTCTTTCTAATCATTCCTGTCCTTTTGACTTTGACATCTCCATCCATTCTCATCTCATCTCATACAGAGCTGTTCTCAAGGCTTTACAAAGGCTGCCCAGCCCACATGGTCTGTGGATCTTTGTCATGTACTCTATATCATCATGAAAGAATTTGAACTAGATTTGAGAAGATTTTATATTTTATACAGTGTGTGTGTGTGTGTGTGTGTGTGTGTGTGTGTGTGTGTGTGTGTAGATACAGAGAGAGACCCTTAATTCTAATCAGTACATGTTAAAAAATATAAAATATTGTACATAACAAATTGTTAGCAAGTATTTGTGGATGATTGATTGAGTTAATAAAATAAGAAGTATTTGTCAGGCATTACTATGTTATTGATAATATATATATATTATCAAGATATATCAAGATAATATATATATATATATAATTGAAACACACATATATGAAAGACAAACATGTAAGTTTAGAATGACTTGTGAAGGCTTCACTGAGAATGTGACATTTGCAAAAGTTTGTAAAGATATGCACCATGAGATCAGATATTTTATTTTCTATTGTATCTAGATGAGAGTTGTCACATGTAGAAATTCTTTTTGGAGTATCCTGTAGCTTGAGTTTTCCTGCCTGGCCCACAGTCAGGATATATCTCTTTCACCTGCCAGTCCCACAGCCTCTCAGACCCGACCAAGTAAACACAGAGACTTATGTTGCTTTCAAACTGTATGGCAGTGGCAGGCTTCTTGCTAACTGTTCTTATAGCTTAAATTAATCCATTTCCTTTAATCTATACCTTGCCACATGGCTCGTGGCTTACCGGCATCTTCACAAGCTATTTCTCATCTTGGCGGCTGGCAGTGTCTCTCTGACTCAGCCTTCCACTTCCCAGCTTTATTCTCCTCCTTGCCCCGCCTATACTTCCTGCCTAGCCAACGGCCAATCAGTGTTTTATTGATTAATTAGCAACACATTTGCCATACATCCCACAGCAGTATCCTACTGAATGAATGAAGGAGTATAATTATAGTGGCTAGGAGTCCAACCGGATGGACTGGAGTGGAGCCAGACTTCCTGTTACATAGACACCTGTGAGAGTTCAAGGAGCCCCACATAGCTCCAGATGTCACTATTTTTCTCTGGACCATAGTTTAATTATCAGCAAACCATTAAGACCGGTATGGATCATGCCCAGGGGCCTCCCATTATCTGTTATGTGCTATATCCTGCATTGCTTCAAGTCAGAAGTAGTCATCATCATGACTAATGTGTTCTAGGGATGGAACATTTCTGTTTAGCAAGGGGCTGCAGGATAGAGTGGGTGTCTCTCTGTGTTCTTCTCTGCTATTGGAGCAGAGTGCACCACAGTTCTCAGAGATGGGCTCCAGCACATTCACCTGCCCACATAAAGCATGCCTGCCCAGCCCCCAGACACAAGGACTCAGGAATTTCTTGGCAGTGCATAGAACCTGAATCCTGAGCCTGCTCCAGGTGCTAGGTGGGAGGATATTGTCACTCAGAAATCAGTTTACGCAGTCACTGGAAAATTCCACTTTACCAGAGAGCTGATACTCCAAGGATCCAGAACAAGGCTTTTGCTTTTAAAAACTTTAACCAGAGCTCATTAAAGAGGGTTTTCAAAAGTCCTGTAGATGATGCATGGTAGAAAAATGCTTCATTACATGGGAAATTCCTTACCAACCCTGCACCTTTGCCAAGTTTTCTTGGGAATTACACAAGATTCAAGATGTTCCCCCACACAGTGGACTTTGTAACCAGTCGATTCTGGACTGCACTTCAAACTCAATTATATCCTCCAAACTTTTATATGACAATAGTTGATCATTATTTTCTCTCTCAAGCTGTTTTCTGCTCTAAAATGGACACCATATCCACAGCCTTCCATGGCTATTTTAAGATGAGTACATGAATACTGAGATATTGACTGTGTATTCTTTACTTCTATGTACCTGGGTTTTGACTTGTTCCCTTTCCAGTAAGATGTGTGTGACTTGTACAAGTAGCTTTATCATACAGGCCAGTTTTCCAAGATGAAAAATGAGAGCATCTTGAAAGATTATTGCAGGGGTTATTGATATGTTCTATGAGAAATTACTTATACAGTGACAGGTTCTCAGTAGCCATGCAGCTAAAGCCAGTGCCTGCCTACACTCTTCACAAACAGGAGGGCATGAATGCATCAACAAGATATACTGTGTAATATAGGGTAGTTTTGCCTCTATTAGTCTGAATGTGCTCAGACCTTACTATAGACTTTATGCTTATAAGAAAAGAAGAGGGCTGGAGAGATGGCTCAGAGGTTTAGAGTACCGACTGCTCTTCCAGAGGTCCTGAGTTCAATTCCCAGTACCCACATGGTGGCTCACAACCATCTGTAATGAGATCTGGCACCCTCTTCTGTGTACATAATAAATAAATAATAAAAAAAAGAAAAGAAGAAATTATCCTAGTCCAAGGGTACTCCCAACTCTTTCTACATTAGGAGAAGTATAGTGTCTTATACTTAGCCCTAAGAAGACTCACTGTTTTATACATCTATAGCTTTTATCTCTGTCCAGAAGCAATAATAGTCTCACTCCATTCATTCAAATATGTCCTTAGATCACAAGTCCACATAGAAACATGAAGCTTTTTATGTTTTCCTCTAGGGTTTCTACAAAAGACCTCTGGGGTTCAGGTGAACGTGATAATTCCTTAGTTTTACCCCTTGCCAACTAGCATTTTCATACAGAATAAAGTTCCCCTGAAATAATGCAGTCAAAGATAATCCAATACAGCCTGCACTTTAGTTAACAACTGGCCACCAGGTACTAAGATAAAAAGAATATGAAATATATACAACCCAAGAAAGGACTCTATTCTGCTTGTGCTGGTGTTTACTCCTGGGTGACATTAGGGTACCTTTTTAGTCTTCAAAGAAGTACTCTAAGCTCAGTCTTTTGAACCTGCCAACTTTGTCAATAGGACTTGGGCTGAAATAGGTCCAGTTAGTTATCCAAGCTTAATACACTTGAAAAGTACCAACCTGAGATCTGAACCCAGGTTGCCTAGGTTTAATCTTTGCCCTTCATCTATATCCATTGCTCTGTTTCTGTCACACAAAATTCTGTCTTAAGGTACCCAGAGGGTTACACTAAGGCCCCTTAAGCTCATGTTCTCTAAAGGTTAATTTGCATGCCCTCACTCTGAAGTTGAATGGCATGGTCACTCACAGTCTGACCAGCTCAGCTACATTAAGGACTACATTAGGGACTCCGAATAAGCATTCATGGATAAAGTCATGGGGATCTGGAACATTCAAGTCTGTCTTTAAGGAGGAAGGAGGCTATGCACTGGTATAGAAAAGCATTGTACCACTGATATTATATATAATATTCTCTAAAATTATGTAATTAGAAGCAGAAACTATATTTATGTCCTGTTTATTATGTATCTCAAAATTCTCTACAAACATGTACCCTTCCCAGTTGCCTATATGCAAAGTGAGCTATTCCTGTTTCTCCATTGTAGATATCTTACTAGAACAGAGTCAAGTCCTTGAAAGTCCCTTGCTTTGTGCTTATTGGACCACAA
This sequence comes from Peromyscus eremicus, assembly GCF_949786415.1. NCBI lineage: Eukaryota > Metazoa > Chordata > Mammalia > Rodentia > Cricetidae > Peromyscus > Peromyscus eremicus. Next base: position 85,945,010 of record NC_081417.1, on the reverse strand, counting down.
TAGCCAGGAACCTTTGATTACACATGGATTTTATGCCAAGATTTAAACAGTGCTTTGCCTAGAAATTAGACTCACTTCTGAATAAACAAACTGATACTGCTAGAATAGTGTTCCATCCATCTCTCTGCCAATCTTTACATTTTGTACAGCTGAAGCAGCTGTCCTTTGGGAAAAGTGCTACCACGACTTCAATTATATAAATACACAAGTCCTCATGAAAGCATTTAGGAATGAAATCTGGGAAGCAAATATTAGGTGGTAATTCTTCCTGATATGGGAACTTGGTGACTATACATTGTCTTCCAGGCACTTTGTTGGGATTGGTATTTTAGGGAAGGAGTGAATAAAGATGATTCTTGTTCTTACAAGGCTTGGGATAATTTGGGTTTAGGATATAAGTGCAAAGTAAAATATAATTACAAACTTAGGTACATGCTGAGAGGGAAAAGATGATGTTGTCAGGAGAAAGAATATCAGAGGCAGTCACACTTGAGACTAAGAGGGTCAAGAAGAGCTGTTCTGACTACATAATCTCTAATAACGTCTCTGAAGGAATACCAGTGGTAGCTGGTAAAGAAGGGAGAAGAAGAGTATAGATGAGAATGAGCTAAGTTTCTTGAGAAATGAAAGATCTACAGTGAATAGAGAAAAAGACTGTGAGAAGGCCATAGGATTAGCAAAGTCTATATCCACCTGAGTTCTGGGGCAACAGTAGGGATTGTGAAATATTTTAAAGAATAAAATACCATGACCCATTTTTTATTTTAAGAAGATTCCTTTGGCTGTGGCATAGAGAACTTGAGTCATTAAAACTCTGAATAATTCCAATGTATTTTTATCTTAAAAATAGTGTCCTTCTTGAATCTCAGTGAGAACATTGGAATACATTGGAATATAGTCTAGGCCTAGCCTGAGTCATCTCCAGGCTTTTTGTGCATGGTGAGGCCCTGGGGGCCCTGGGCTCAGAACATCACAGACAGCTTTTGTGGAGTCCCGTGGCACTGACTTGGTATGCCCTCCTTCTTCTCTTCTGTTTCTTGATGAATCATAGCTTATGACCAAAGTGGGCAGATTCTCCTGTCAGCTCCCACCCTCCCTGTCCCCATCAGGGGAGAGAGCCCTGCCAAGTTCCCTACTAGAGTCAGGGACACCACCTGTCATGCTGTGTCCTCCTCCCACTCGGACAGCTGACAGCTTCTGTGACGCATGATCTGGGGGAGCACAGATCATTAAAGCCACAGGGTCCTCAGGAATAATTCAGATCAGACACTTAATTTATGAGAACAGGAAGTAAAAAGTGTCTCTCTGGTCCCTAGTTAACTGGGAAACAGAATTAAAGTTAAGACAAGCTGCGAGAGAGCTGAAGGGGATGGATAGCTCTGTTACTGGTTAGATCTGAAATTTGCTTTGTGACAGTGTGCCAATGTAATGTTCTCTAAAATGTGAATCCAACAAACTGAGTTCCAGCACTAAGTCTGGAGCTGGTCATCTATCTGTAATTTTCTAACGTCCCTCCTTCTATGAACATTTCTTTCTTTGAGATTATTAGAGAATTGGTCTTGCATATTATTGAAATCAGTGTGAGTCCACAGGTTTCAAAACTTGAGAACTCTGGTGGTAACTCAGAATGGGACTATTGAGGTAATAGATTACATTTGATGATATATTCTTTCGTTTAACTTAAAAAGACTAAAGTAATTGTCACTACTGCTGCAGGGTCTATGACCCCACAGCCATGCACAGGTGAGGCTGCTTGCTTCCATCATCTTTGATTCAGGACTCTACTCATGTCTACTTTTTTTGATGAAGATTCTTTAGCCTTTGGAAGCTTTCTATCATTTCTTTTCCATGAATTAATACATTCACTGTGTTGCTCATCTTTCTTGATCTTCAGTTAGAAAACTGATGAATCCCTGACACAAAATACATAGGCTACTGATGACTTACCAGTTATGTTGTGCTGATGACAGTGATGATTATGATAGAATCAACTGAGCATTTGCTTTACTTGAATACCATTTAATCCTCTTCACCATACAATGGTCCATATATTACATAGTGTATGTATGAACACTATATGTGTGACAATCTCACATATGTGCAAAATAAGAGCACAAAATTCCAAACAAGCTGAAAACAAGAGAAGCTTTTTATAAGGAGAATTAGGAAGCCAAAAGAGAGAGGCAAATACATTTGCAGACTGACTAGCATGATCTCAGGTACAAACAAAATGAAACTCCATCTCTAGGCAGAAGATGTAACTAATTTACTATCTGTATAAAGAGTTAATACATAAACATTTCTCCTCCTACCTCTTTCTAAACATAAGCACTTTGCTTCAGCCCAAAGAGTGACATGTGGGAGAAGATCCAGGATGCTGAAGAATTGCCTAGGGGAGTGGGGAGAAGGATTCCAATATGCCTTGCAGGCAGTCACCCAATCTGATGTTTGCCTTGATGCTGTTGCTTGTGGTAAAAGACATTCTGGACCTTAATCAGGAGGATTTGCTTCCTGGCTGTCTTCCTCCCTCCCTCTTCGTCCTTATTTCTATGCTACTCAATAATGTTAATTTGGGCTTCTAAGAAGTCCATTACTTTCATGTAAAGATCTAAGACACTCAGACAGCCCCACAGCATTCCTGTCCCTGAATCGATGCTCTCACAAAAATGTGTACCTGCAAACACGCACACATATACACACATGCACATGGGTGTGTATGCACAGGAATAAATGTTGGAAGCACTGTGTATAAGCCTGAGTTCATATGATCTATACTTATTTATATCTCTGAAGGGACTAACTCATTCTTGTAGGTTCAGGAGTAGTATCTATGGAAATGGTTATAGGATTTGCAAATGTCCCCTTTTCTGCTGCTTCCTTCCTGTGCCTTGAGGGTGGAGTAAGCTTTAGGAAATTGGGGGAGGAACCATACCTTAGTCCACTGCAATATACACAGAGTCTCTGTCTTAGTTTTTTACTTTAGTAGTTTACTTAGGATTTTTTACTGCTGCGAAGAGACACCATGACCATGGTAACTTTTACAATGAAAACATTTAATTGAGGTGGTACATTACATTTTCAGAGGTTCAGTCCATTATCATCATGACAGGGAACATGATGACATCTAGGCAGATTTGGTGCTGGCTACATCTTGACCAGAAGGCAGCAGGAAGTTGACTTCACACTGAGTGAAACTTGAGAAAAGAGACCTCAAAGCCTACCCGAACATTGACACACTTCTTCCATCAAGACCACACCTACTTTAACTAGGCCACACCTCCTAATAATGCCACTCCCTTTGGGGACCCATGTTCTTTCAAACCACCTCAGTCTTCCTGTATGGTTGGTACTTTGTTTACTGTGTTGACACTGGCTACCGATTTTTATGACATGAAAGTTTCACAGGGCTCGGATTCCCTTGTGTAATAGTTTTTCAAACTGAATAGAGGAGGGAAGCTCCTTCTTGTTCCCCTACTCAGGGTTCCTAATGATCAGGGTCTAGCACCTAGCTTGAGTTATCGTGTATGCACTCCTGTGCAACTCTTTTCACCCCTTTTAAGAAAACAAACAACCAAACAAAACATGATACTTTCCTTCTTGTGGTTTTCCAGGATGAATGATGTATAATAATTCTCCTCAAAGGGCAAGTCAGGAATACTGGCTCCTTTCCTGGGATCACAGTGAGGGGAAAATATGTCAATGCAAAATAGTATCTTTTCTAAGTAACTTGCCCTTTTGCATAGACTTGTTAAAAGTCAGCAAAGAGTCTGGAGAAAGCAAGTGAAGTATAAAGAGGAAGAGACTCTGTCTTGATACAACAAAAGAAGCCATTGTAGGAATATATGGAAAGAGAGACACTGAAGGCAAATACTGCATGGCAGAGCTGGCTATTAATTAGTATTTGAATGTGGACTTGTGTGTTGCATGTGTGTGTGTGTGTGTGTGTGTGTGTGTGTGTGTGTGTGTGTGTGTTTGTGTGTGTGTGTTTGCATGTGTGTATGTATGTTCATGCAGCCCCAGCAGTCCCTCTTGCTTCCTGAGATGGAAGAGACGGTGATAACCTTCTTCGCTTCTTTGAGATAAGTGATTTTTTAAATTAATTAATTTATTTATTTTACATCCCAACTATAGCCTCCCCTCTCTCCTTTCCCCCTGCTCCCTCCTCCCTCCTCCCCTCTGCCACCTCCCATGTTTACCTCTCTTCCACAATCACTCAGAAAGCGGTTTGTCTCCCATGGGTTTCAGCAAAGCATGGTATGTCAAGCTACCATAAGACCAAGTACCTCCCCACTGTGTTCAGACTGGGCAAGGCAATACAGCATGAGAAATAGGTTCCCAAGAGCCAGGCCAAGCACTGGGGAAAGCCCCTGCCCCCACTACTGGGAGTCCTAGACATAGACATAGCTACATAGCTGTCACATAAATGCAGAGGGATAGGTCTGTTCCATGCAGGCTTCCTGGTTGTCAGCTCAGACTTTGTAACTTCCCATGAGCCTGGCTAGTGGTTTCTGTGTGTCTTCCTGTGATGTACCTGACTACCTTAGAATCCCTCTTTCCTCTCCTCAGCAGGACTCTCTGAGTGTGAGCCAAGGTTCAGCTTTGGGTCTCTGAATCTGCCTCCATCAGTCACTGGATGAAGGCTTTCCAATGACAACTGAGATACTCACCAATCCCATCACAAGAGAGGTTGGCCAGTTCAGGCTATGCATCCACTGCTGAGATAAGTGGTTTTTGGGAGAAGCACTTCTCACCAGTCTTAGGCCTGAGCTGAGATTGTAATTAATAGCTCTTCCTTACTCAGTCCAGATTTCTTTCTCTCACCCTCCAAAGTGCTGGCAGCCTGTGCACTTCATTTTTACTGTTGCCTGAGGGGCCATTTCTATCAACTGAAGTGCTAAGTGCCCCTCTGCCACAGTAGAGCTCATTAAATGCAGCCTTGTCTTGGACAGGTGCTTATAAAGGCCCAGGAGCACAGTTCTTCCATACCAGTCTGTCTCTAGCCTGGGCTGTGGTGTAGGTGAGGGTGGCTAATGTCTGGCAGCCTCCTTTGCACTTATTTGCCATGTTTTGCAGGCAAACTTCAGTGGTATTCAATCAAGAGGGGTCACATGTTTTCAGAGAGTTTACTAAAAATCCAACATAAGTATTTGCATTTCAAAGTTGCATCTACTCTGGAGAACACTCCTGAAAAGAACTTGAACAAGATTTCTCACCTAAAATTTTGGGACTCTGAGTTTTCTCCTTGTTTTTCCAAACACTATAGGTGTATTCACATCATAGAACATGCTCAACTGAACTGTAGCCTGGGCTTAATAATTTACATTTTTAATAGACCACAAATACTTCCAGAGTATGGATCACATCTTGTTCACCAACATAATCCTGATATCTAAAAACGTACCTTCATTATAGATGCTCAGAAAATGTTTAGTGAGTGAACAAATAAGCAAATGGCTGAATTGTGGGTGCATATAGATGGATGCATGAAGTCATGAATGGATCTATAGCTGGATGAAGAGATGGGTACATTTTTCTAAAAGAAATATTTGTTGATCTCTTATAGGTCAGACATACCTCAATTCCATAGAAATGTAAAGTTTAAATGAAATGAGAATTGCTAAACTTTTGTCACAGTCCTTGATACATAGAGGATTCTAACCAAAAGCATCCTCTTTTCCTGTAGCCACCTGTACTTGCTAACAAGGTAACAAGTTCACATCTACAGAACATAAAAGGCTCTGAAAGTTTATCCACTTGTAAACATAAAGCATTCTATGTCTTTCCCTGTGGTAAAGACACACCACACATTCATTTTACTCTTTCTGGGCACCCATCAATAGCATTCAACTATTTAAGGTTACACTGGTTTCCCTATCACCCACTGTCAAATTGCTCAGCGTAGCCCATGATATCTGGCCTAAATTCATTAAAATCTACTTCTCCAGTCTCAAAGGATGCCACGCTGTGCCTACCACATTGATCTCATTTCACGGATTGGCATTAGTACCGGCTTAGGACACACCTAGTTACTTTCTTCTCAGGACCCTCAAATATCTTATTTCTCTTGCCTACAATGGCTCTCATCCTCCAGGCTATCATGGGTCCTGTTCACAAATGTGGCCATGGCACATATTTTATTATATTATTTTTCAATGTTCAATATTCAAATGTATTATATTTCTACTCATTTGTTCACGTATTTGTTCTAGTCTCTAACCCAAATTCTGCATGATGTGTTATAGCCTTAAGAAACATATTATCAAACATATAAAAAATGTTGATATGCGTTTATAAAAGAATGCAACTTCTAATATTAACCCACACCTTTTCCTCGTTATTATTATTATTCTTTGAAGTTGATGCTAGGATCATCTGGGAAGAGGGAACCTCAACTGAGGAATTATCTCCATCAATTTGACCTGTAGGCAAGTCTGTGGGACATTTTCTTGATTAATGATTGATGTGAGATGGCCACAGCTCACTGTGGGTGGTGCCACTCATGGGCAGGTGGTTTATAGTCTCTGTTTTTGTTTTTGCCTTGGGGCTTCTGCCCTGACTTCCTCCCATAATATATTTGAAGCTGTGAAATGAAATAAAACCTTTCTTCATTGAGTAGGTTTTGGCCATGGTCTTTATCACAGCAATAAAAAGCAAACTAAGACACCTTGCCTCATGCTCTTACCTCAGCCCTCATACCATATACACAAACACCAGCCAATGTGTGGATATCTCACTTTCCATTCTACATTTTAGGATTATCCATTACAGTTTTGCTGCTCAGACTTGTACATTCTGAAAAGCTGGAATAGATGCATGATATGATGCTAACTACATTCACTAGTCTGGAGACCTCTGGATATGCCATCTTATTCAGATCCAGTCAGTCCATGGATTATGTGCTTCACCTAATCTATCTGTCATTTTGGCTATTACCTTCCGCTGGATACTGGCATTTATGTTCCAAGTCACTTTGCAGCTGAAAATGGCAGCCATAAGGGAATTACAGGAGCATTAATAATTGCCATGATGAATTCTAAAATATCATGATGTCTGATGCCTTCCAGGTGCTACAGGTCAAAAGACAATGCTTAGAAGAGAAGAATGATACAGTCCCCTGAATCCATCTGTGAGCTATACTTAAACATAAAACTCCAAGGGATCCATCAACTGAGGGCCACAATATGATTTTCCTTAGGATATAATTGAAGAAAAGTAAAGGAATGTGTACGCACTCTGCAAGGAGAGATGTGTACATTTTTATTCCAGCCCTTGGAACAAAGCTCTTCATTAGAGCTTGTTCTTTGAATCAAGTCACACTAGAGAAAGGGGTCTTATTCTTCTTAGGACTCTCTTCATATCTTTTCTAGTATTTAATTTTACTTATGAAGTATGGTGTAAATGAATTTCTAACCAGTCTTATTAAATAAGAAACACAGAGCCAAATACAGGGGCAAAAGCCATAGAGATCACCAAACTAACCTTAGCTCACCACGCCACCACAGTAGCTTCCCAAGAGAACCTCTTCCTGTCTAACCTGCTCCTTTATTGCCTTCCTGTTCTGCCTTCTTATTGGCTCTAAGCCCAGCCACATCACTTTCTCCTCATTGCCTGTCTATATAGACCTCCAGGTCTCTATGGTTGGTACTGGGATTAAAGGCATGTGTCACCACGCTTGGCTGTGTCCTTGAACATGCAGAGAATCTGCCTGCCATGTGATCGGATTAAGTGTGTGTGCTACCACCACCGGACTTCTGTTTATGGCTGACTATGGCCTCTGATCTCCAGGCAAACTTCATTTATTAACATACAAATAATACATCACATTTCAGCACAAATAAACTATCACCACAGTGTGGGACCTGAGCACTTGGGAAGGAGATATTAACAGTATATCACTTTGAAAAAAATATCAAACAAATAGCAGCAACAAAACATACTCTGGATTTGGAAGCACAACACCTATACTGTGTAGATGAAAAGCTGCATGCTCAGAAACGGTTAGCATGGAAGCTTGTAAGTCCAGAGCCTGGCTTTTGGCATCTCTTCTTTTTTCATTGCTTCTTTACCATCAAAGGAGAAGAGTTGTGTGTCACTTCAGTAGGGTTGCCAGCTGACTTATCATGGGGAAAACAATGGACTCACTCTAGAAAACTCAACCCTTTTCCAGGTTTTCTCTTCATATTACTCAGATTTGGTGACATTCTTGGGAAATACTTGGTGACAGAATCTGTTGAATTAGGCAAGAACCATCATAAGGAGCTTTCAAAATAGGTTTTATTGTATTTCTGACTTTAGAAAGAACAAAACTTGCATTGGGAAATCAGCTCTCAACCCTTGTTGACTAAATCCTAGTGAAAATAAAACAGAATCCTGAAATAGAATTTTATATCATTTTTCCCTAGAGGACACATATAAGAATTTGTTTAAGGTACACATTTGTATTTGGAAAGACCTTTATTATTTGGTTTTTGAGTTATTCACTCTCATCCAACTTTTTATAAATTCATGATATTTATTTGAATCATCTGTCATGTTGACATTTGATCTCAATTTCAGTAGCCATTTGCTTTCAAGATATTTTGGACATCTAACAATGTGTGCTGTCTTAAATATGCCTACTGAGATTTTAATAATAATCTATTGTTCAGGCCCCAATGTCACTTCCTCTATATGAGGAATAAAAATAATCATTATTCCATGTTCTCACTCCCTCTTCTCTGCTGCTATCAATGACTCTGATTAAGGCTTCTAAGTCCACATACATCACTGTCTGATTTGAAAGCCTTTTGAAGTCATCTTCTCTTTCACCTATTCAAATATATTCCAGTATTTCCTGCTGATCAGACAAGTCAGGATTATCTTTCTCATTTCCAAAGAAGCCATGTAGTGCACCCCTGTCTATGCCTTTGCTTGTTTTTACCTTTCTTAGGATTCAGTCTCTTGACACTTGTCCTTTACTAAAACATACATGTGCAATCATGTGCTGTTATCTTCTCCTTCCATAAGGTTATTTATTCATTTAGAATGATACTCACATTCCTACATCCCATGCTTTGTATGTTCCTGCTTTCTTTTAACCCATTATCTTGTACAACAAGAAACCGGGATCTATGTCAAGGACACATGAACAGGAAAGTTTTATCAACACCACTCATCATCTGTCAAGAAAAGTTCAAATCCAACCTTGTCCACTTCATTTGACCTTTCTTCTATGAATTCCACATATATTTATAATTAGTCAAAAGAAGACTACTAATTAATTATCCTCAACCTTGTTTTGATTTCTTACTGTTATTATTTTTTATTACTTAATTTCAAAATGAAACCCTAATGTACCATGTTCTTAGTTACTGGTTAGATCTCTTTGAATTTGTGAAGAATATTTAAAACTGACTGCTACAGAGATACTGTCCTATGCCTCTGCACATCTGTTCATTCCTTTTCTAAGTCTTTTTAGAACACGAATTACAACAATTTTTAGTAGTAGGCAAGGTTAGGGTAAAAAACTCAGACCTCCAGCATGGTACTCCCTTTTGCTCTATACTCAATCATGTACTTATTTTTTCATGATTTCCAAATAAAACAGAGCTGATTTCTGAATTGATCTAGCTTTAACTCATTCCATTTCTTCTTCCTGCCTACTGCTAGGTAAATGATCAAGCTGGCACATATTTTGCAGTTCCTGTGTTCTTGAGTAAAGAAGAAGACCTGCTTAGGTCTCCAATATTTCTAACAGAAATAACAAAATTCCCAACTGACAGAGAGAGGGTGACTTGAAACATCTTCCTAGTACCTGTTTCTAACCTCTTGTTCTATCATAAGACTTGCTTGGATAGAATTAACCTTTTTATAGACATAGAAGAAGTTGATGTCACAGTACCACATAGAGATCTTCTTCTCCAACCCTCCCACCTGACATATGATAACGTGATGACTCAGAAGTAATGAGGTTCTTTGTTAAATGCAGACGAAAGCAGAGGCAGAATCAGAATAGAGACCCCCCTCTTCTCTTTGCATAGCTATTTTCCTGGATGCCAGGTACATAATAGGACATTTAATTTCTTTTGATTCCAACACCTGGATCTCATCAGACAGCGTCTGGTGCAAAAAAAGTAACAAATTACTTTTCTAAATATTCCTTCATTTCAAAGGTATTTTGTGTGGTTTGGGGGAAGAAATCATATTTCATGGAAGGCAACTGACACATGTTGGTGACAATCCATGTATTGTAATCTAGTGGGAATCTTTTCCTGTCCATGTGTCCTGGACATGGATCCCAGTTTCTTATTGTACAAGATAATGAGTTGAAAGAAAGCAGGAACATACAAAGAATGGGATATAGGAATGTGAAATATTATTCTAAAAGAATTAGGGAAGAATTTGGAGAAAATGCTTACTATTAGCATCCCCAACTCTAAGAATACTATGTTACAAAATACAAATTACAAAATAAAATACAGAGTTTGCAAGAAAAAGGAAGAGAAAAGCAGAGACACACAGACATGTCCAAAAGCAACTTACAGTTTATCTTTCATTGGTGTTCACAGATGATTTCATTCTCTTTAAAGCCCAGCTCAAATTTGGTTACCCCTGCAAGGCTTTTATCAATCCACACTGTCAAAATATATTTTTCTCCAAAATATTATCATAGAATCTTGTTAATATTTCACTCATGGCTTGTGTTTCTTGTGCCTTAGTTGTTTATGTAACTGTCTGTCTTTCCCATTAGATTGAGAGATTCTTTGGGACATGAACTCCCTTAATATACATGTATATTTCCTCCAGCTAGGGCGGCAGGTATGCACAGCGCTGGCTGCCTCTCCCTCATTCCTTGCTTCAGGCAGATGCTGATAATCAATCACAACATCCCTTACCATAATGCTTGGGAAAGGCTTCAAAATCCTTCAAAACAAAACCCCTCAGGCTGCCACTTTTTTTTTCTTTTTAATGCAGGAGTTTGTTTGCTGTCTCTTCTTTTCTTTGAATATCACCATTGTTTGTACAGTATTGGCATTCAGTTAATGTTATTTTGATTTGAACTAACTCCTAACAAGAGTATCTTCAAAAAAATCTTTTGGGGTTGGCATGAGCAGTTAGGGAGGATGGTGAGTGAGAAATAAGGCAAGGTAGGAAGGACCACAATTAGTAATTCATAGAACACAGTTTGGGGGATAATAGGAAAGTGATATGGCATACAAATGTATTGATCATTTGGGAACCTAGGTTACCATTCTGTGACTATAACAAAACACCCAGAATAATTAATGTGTATAAAAAAAGATTATTTTGAATCATAGTTTAGTGGTTGGCACTGTTGCATTGGTACATGATGAGGTTGAGCAAAATTCTTAATTCATGGCCAGAAAACAAGAAAGGAAGAAGAGGTCAGGGTCAACAAATCTCCTAATATACTCTTAATGGCTTAAGAGACTTTCCAGGAGACCCCACTTCTCAAAACCCATTACTTCATATTAATACCACAGTGAAGGCAAAGCCATCAACATATAAGCTTCTGGAGATGTTCCAAATTCAAACTACAGGAGGATATCGGACAACAGGTTCATTGCAATGGGCTGTGTGTGGAAGAAGTGACAGAAACAGATCATGGAGGTGATCAGATTTGTGGTGGCAAACACAAGAGTGAATCTAGAAACATTTGTTAGAGGCTTGTACATGCAATACAGTGCAGGTTTGTACACACTTTGTCTAGCATAGATTGATGAGTTAGTAGCCAGAGAGTCATTCCACCCAAGGTACCTATGGCTCCTCATTATATCTTTTCATCCCAAAATTAATGCTTCCTTCCCCTTTCTGTTTCAGATTAGCCAATATCTTCAGTTTCCCCTGTTTTTGCTTTGGTGAGCTAATGGAAAGTATTCCACCAAGGCTGTACAAGGTGTCCCACCATAGGTAGTGGGCTCCAGAAAGCCAACTCATACATCAGGGATGGATTTTGATGCAGGGCGAGGAGCTTGAATCTGCCTCAATTGAATATACCAGACTGTGTTGACTCCCTGGGAGGCCTTACCTTGCTGGAGGGAGGAATGGGGAGTGGGTTGTTGGGAGGAGGCTGAGAGGTAGGAGGAAGGGAAGAGAGGGGGATATGTGGTTGATATGTAAAATGAAAAAAACATTTCTTAATAAAATAAATAATTAATTAAAAATAAGGTACTACAATTAGACAGAAATATCACTTCATAATGAATTAGAAACCCTTGGTCATTTTTGAATATATTTCTTTAGGTTGTGTCTTAGGATTCCTTTTGCTGTGAAGAGACACCATGACCATGGGAACTCTTATAAAGGAAAACATTTGATTGGGTGGCTTATGGTTTTAGAGGTTTAGTCCTTTATTATGGCAGGACATGGAGGTATGCAGGTAGAAATGGTGCTGGAGAAAGAGCTGAGAGTGAAAAAGGAGCTACATATTGATCCTGCAGGCAACAGGAAGTAATTTGGGTGTCACACCGAGTGAAGTTTGAGCACAGGAGACCTCAAAGCCTACCCCCACAGTGACACACCTCTTCCGACAAGGCCACACTTCAGCAAAGCCACACCTTCTAATAGTGCCACTCCTTATGAGCCTATGTGGGCCAAATACATTCAAACCACTATAGATTATATTCACAATATGTGATATTTTCATTCAAAAATAGCTGACTACCACTTCCCTGTTGGCTTGTGTGAGGAAAGTTTACTTTAAGGAAGACAGTGATAGAGGCATGGGTAGTTCTTTTCCTGGATTTCTTCATCATAAGGAAGTCTCCTGAGGGAGAATAAGAGCTACTGGCATCAGGATGCCAGCCAGGGCTGTCAAAAGAAGGAGTAGAGATTCTGATTTAAGAGAAAACCAGGAGATTTGGTGATCAACTCTGGTACCTGGACACTGACAAGGATTATTGTTAGCCTTGTAATGTTGCAAAGATGTTTTTGAATCTATGATTTGTTCTCTTTGACCAGTTTTAGAAAATTCATGGCCATTTTCTCTTCTGCTATTTCTTATGTCTTATTGCTGCCTTCTGAATCTCCAATTTCCTAATTTGATCTTGCTCTACATATATATATATATATATATATATATATATATATATATATATATATATATTTCATTTTTTTTCTCTGTGTACTTCAAGTTGGATAATTTCCATTGAATAGTCATTAAACTCACTGTTCCTTTATTCAATTGTGTGTGCTCTGCTGTTAAACCCATCCAATTAATTCTTGGTTTGAGATGTTGTACTTTAAATTTAAGCCTATGTATTTAAGCCTGTTTTAGAGGATATATTTTCTCATTAAATTCCAGTACATTTCAAATCTTTTTCTTTTTTCCAAATTATTTCCCTACTCATAATAGTTTCCAAATGACATTATCTATTATTTCCAATATCTTCATCATGTGTGGGTTTTTGTTTTCAACTATTTTTGCTTCATGTTTATGGATAACTGTTTTCTTCCCCTTTCACAGACTGATGCTTTATTACATTCTAGATATCATAATTTAGATAAATTTAGAGACTGGAATAAGTGTCATTTTACCTCAGAGCCAAATCTTTTACTAATTCAGTTGTTTAGAGAAATAAGATGATAATTTCAATTTCATTTAATCATGAATTGAGTCAAATCACATCTGGATTGCAGCTTTATTTGATGTTAGTTCACCTGTGACTTCAAATAACCAAGGTCAAGACATGTCCTGCATATTTTACTGGTTTTCTTTTTAGCAGGACTTTGATTTTTGTAGAATACACAAAGGAGAAAAAGCTTGTTCTTGCTTCATCAAATCACCCTCAGTTTGACAAGGTAGTCATCAAAGGTCTTGTAGAAGATGACTTCTGGACATGACATACACATTGTATTCATGAACTCACTGAATCTGTGGTGATTTATATAAGACCTGCACAAGATAGGGCTGGTTAACATTTCAGCATGTAGGGGAGAGGGGCCATGAGATCCTTGCCATTTTCTTTAGTAGTGTATCCACTGACAAGTTTCACTTGCTCCAATAACAAATTGCCACTAAAGCTTTGCAAGAAATTCTAATAAGCTTAGTGGTCCACACACAAGGAAAGTAGTAGGAGAACATGCTGGGAAGAAGAGTTTCAGAATGAGAGGGAGGTGAACAAGAAAGAAGGAAAGGGGATTTAAAATCACTAAAATTCATTGCAATAAAAGTCATTTTTTAATGAAAATTAAAAGTCATGTAGACAGTTGAGGATGAGAATATTAGTACTATGCTGCTGGTGTTTATCTTATAAAATCAATCTAGTCCAACATACCCAGTCACATGACAATGATAATTTTTCTGTTTTATCTTGTCCTATTAAATCTTAATTTCTTATGAATCAATATTTTAGAAGCTCCTAGGAAGAAGCAGCCACTGTTCTGTGCTCATGCAGAAAGTTTTCAAATATTCCAGTTTGATTCACTAGGCTTATGTGTATCTATTGCTTCTAATGTCTTCAAAAAATGTTAGATGATTTGACAATTTTTTTTAGTGTCAATGGTGAGAGCAATGGTCTTTTCATGTGTTATTTCCTAAGTATCCAAAACACCTCTGGTTATCATTATGAGCACATTTTAAGATGTCTTTATGGAGGTCCAGGCAGATTTATGTGTGGTATGTTGTGTCAAGTTTAGCTACAGATGGTTTTGAGTTAATCTAGGTGTATTCTAGCACACCAAACTCTCAATGATTTATCACACATATCTATTTTCTCATGTTCATGAATATATAAGTGAATTGTGGTTGGATGTGGATGGATTATCTGGGTTTGGCTTTAGGCCACAGGGCGAGTTTAGATGCAATCCAGAGTCTATATCCTGTCCTGGACTATCTAGTGCAAACAGTTCTTATGATTAGAGCTAGCATCAATAGGATTATGGTATATAATATAGACTGCACAGACTTCTATATCATCCTAAATTCATGTGGAGAAACTATTTCAAATGTATTAGTAGTATTTGGGTACAGAGCTTTGGGGAGCATATTAGGTTGTGGGAGTAGAACCTTCCCAATAAGAGTAGTGCCCTCTTAAGAAGAGGCACTGGGAAGAATTCTCTTCTCTTCTCTTCTCTTCTCTTCTCTTCTCTTCTCTTCTCTTCTCTTCTCTTCTCTTCTCTCCTCTCCTCTCCTCTCCTCTCCTCTCCTCTCCTCTCCTCTTCTCTTCTCTTCTCTTCTCTTCTCTTCTTGTCTCTTCTCTTCTCTTCTTGTCTCTTCTCTTCTCTTCTCATCTCGTCTCTTCTCTTCTCTTTTCTTCTCTTCTCTTTTCTCCTGTCCCGTCCTGCCCTGTCCTCTCCTCTCCTCTCTCCTCCCCTCCCCTCCCCTATACTTCCCTTCCCTTCCCTTCCCTTTCCTTCTCTTCCCTTCCTTTCCCCTTCCCTTGCCTTCCTTACCCCTTCCCTCCCCTCCCCTCCCATCTCCACTTCTCCCTTGTCTTCTTTTCTTCCACCACGCTTTTCCACTCTCTTCTTGTCCCACTCTCCTCTCTCATCATCTTCCATTTAATCTTCTTCTCTCTCCCTTTCCTGCTCCCTTTCTGTGACATGTAGATATGAGAAATATCCATCTTCAAACCAAGAAGAATGTCTTACTAATTACTGCATTTTTCTTTATTAAATTTTTTAATTAATTTTACAAACCAACCACAGATTCCCCTCTCATCCTTCTTCCCACTCACCTTCTCCCACCTTACCCCCACCACAGCCCACCTCCCTTCCTCTCTTTCAAAAGGATAAGTCCTCTCATAGAGGTACAGAAAAGCCTGGTACATTCAGTTGAAGCAGGACCAACTCCTCCCTGACTGCATTGAGGTTGAGCATGGTGTTCCACCATTGATAATGGGATCCAGAAAGCCAGGTCATGCACCACAGATAGATCCCGATCACACTGACAGAGGCCCCTCAAACAGAGGGTCTAGACCAGCTACACAATTGTCTCCCATATGCAGAGGGTCTAGCTCAGTCCCACTCAGGTTCCACAGGTGTTGGTCTGAAGTTTGTGAGTTCCTAAGAGCTTAGTTCAGTTGTCTCTGTAAATTTTCCCATCATGATCTTGACCCCCCTTCTCATATAATCACTCTTCCCAGTCTTCAACTGGACTCTCAGAGCTCAGCATGGTGCTTGGATGTGGATCTCTGCATCTGCTTCCAGCAGTTACTGGATGAAGGGTCTATGGTGAGAGTTAGGGTATTCACCAATCTGATTACCAGTTCAGGCACCTTCACCATTATTGCTAGTAGTCTAATCTGGGGTTATCTTTGTGGATTCCTGGGAATTTCTCTAGCACCAGGTTTCTCCCTTACCCCATAATGTCTCCCTCTATCAAGGTATCTCTTTCATTGCTCTCCCACTCCATCCCTCCCCAAGCTTGACCATCCCATTCCTTCATGTTCTTGTTTCCCCATTCACTCCCTCTATTGCTCCCCCATCCCCAGTTTACTTATGGAGATCTCCTCTGATTCTCCTTCCCAAGGTGATCCCTATGTCCCACTTAGGGTCCTACTTGTTTCTTAGCTTCTCTGGAGCTGCGGGTTGTTGATTATCTTTTGCTTTACATCTAGTATCCATTTATGAGTGAGTATATACCATGTTTGTCTTTCTGAGTCTGGGTTACCTCACTCAGGATTTTTCTAGTTTCTTCCATTTGCCTGCAAATTTCATGATGTCACTGTTTCTTTTTATAGCTGAGTAGTAATAATCCATTGTGTACATGTACCACATTTTCTTTTCTTTTCTTTTTTCTTTTTTTTTGTTTTTTTTTTTTTTTTTTTGAGACAGGGTTTCTCTGTGTAGTTTTAGTGCCTGTCCTGGGTCTCACTCTGTATACCAGGCTGGACTCAAACTCACAGAAATCCTCCTGGATCTGCCTCCTGAGTGCTGGGATTAAAGGTGTGTACCACCACCACCCAGCTGCACCACATTTCTTTATCTATTTTTTGGTTGGGGGGCATCTAGATTGTCTCCAGGTTCTGCTCATTATGAATAATGCTCCTAGGAACATAGTTAAGCAAGTGTCCTTGTAATATGATTGAGCATCTCTTGGGTATATGCCCAAGAGTGGTATTCTTATGTTTTGAGGAAGATTGATTCCCAATTTTCTGAGAAGTCGCCATAGTGATTTCCAAAGTGGATGTACAAGTTTGCACTCCCATCAAAGTGGAGTGTTGCCCTTCTCTACATCCTCTCCAACATAAGTGTCATTAATGCTTTTGATCATAGACATTATAAAAACCAACATGTGGACCAATGGAATAGAATTGAAGATCCTGATATTAATCCACACACCTATGAACACCTGATTTTTGACAAAGAAGCCAAAACTGTACAATGGAATAAAATAAAGCATCTTCAACAAATCATGCTGACATAACTGGATGTCAACATGTAGAAAACTGCAAATAGATCCATATCTATCACTGTGCACAAAACTCAAATCCAAGTGAATGAAAGACCTCAACATAAACCCAGCTACACTGAACCTGATAGAGGAAAAAGTAGGGAGTAACCTAGAATGCATTGGCACAGGAGACCACTTCCTACATCTAACACAAGTAGCACAGACACTGAGAGCAACAATTAATAAATGAGACCTCCTAAAACTGAGACACTTCTGTAAGGCAAAGAACATAGTAAATAGGACAAAATGACAGTCTATAGAATGGGAAAAAAAACTTCATTAACCCCATATCTGAAAGAATCTGATGGAGAGCTGATCTCCAAAATATATAAAGAATTTAAGATACTAGACAGCAAAATGCCAAACAATCCAATTAAAAAATGGGTTACAGATCTAAACAGAAAATTCTCAACAGTAGAATACCAAATGGCCGAAAGACATTTAAGGAATTGTTCAGCATTCTTAGTCATCGGGGAAATGCAAATCAAAATGACTCTGAGATACAATTATTACATTTTTCATTACCTTGATCTTGATCTTTACAACTGCAAAAGCTATGAGAAATATTGTTACTTAAGCCATCAATTCCATGATATTTTCTTCTTTCATTATAAACAAATGCAGGTTTAATACACAAGAAAATTTACAGTCCCATGTCTAATATTTGATTAGTCAATCCAAGGTGTCATGGTATCACCTACATTATAAGGGGCAAGGAAGTAGACTCTAGCAATAAAAAGAATTTAAAGAGAGTAGATACAAACCTATCACAGGAAAACAAGTGATTTGAAAACATTAATCACACACTGTGTTAGGGTAAAAACATCAAATCAATAAAAAGAGACAAGAGAATATGCTAAATCTCCGATACCCATAAAAATCCTTTATATTTTCTGGACTAACCATTTTTATACTGAGAATCCATATGGCAATCCGCACCCTAGATGAAAGAGAATAGATCAGAAGTAGTCCAAGCCAAGCTGCTGTCCCTGCTCCAGCTGGAAATGTTCCTCTCACCTGTTTCTCCCAATTCAGATTCTAATAGAAACTAAATCTATTAAGGAAAAGAGAAACCAGGTGCCTAATGGAACGAACAATGCAACTGAAGCAGCCCAGACTGCTGGCAGGATTGTTGCCATTGGTAACACATCTTTCTCTGTCTTTGAAACTGCCATGCTATAGTCCTTCTCATCTCTAGTAAATAGCATAATTACCCAGAAGTCTCATTAATCAGAACTCTGGATTTATTAATTTAGTTCATCTAGGATGGGACCCAATACTTTATATTTCAAATAAGTTCCTAGGATATGGTGACAGTACTGGCCTTGGAATAACTTAGAGTGGACCATTGCATAGGTCTTAAATCTTCTGAAGCAAAGACATTTCATGCACTTTCTGGGGTATACTGTAAATTTTTATTCTTTTCTGTGATTTTCTGCTGGTGTTTCTGATGGGATGAGAACATTCATGAGGCAAAAATGTATGTAGCTGAGCCTGGCATGTTGGAGAGAACCCTATGTTGGGAAGGTGGATAATAAGGCATCTTTATTACTGACTTACTTCATTACTTTGGGCAAATTTTGTTCATCCCCCTGGATCTTGGGTTCCTTGGACATAAAAAAAAAATCTAAGCATTTGATGTCTGATTGAATGATTTATTCTTTAAGACATGATCTCTTTCATTCTCTATGGTCATCAATGGGTCTTTACTCGTCTTGCATGACCATGAAAATATAAAGAATTTATTTCAGGTATCTTGGTATTTATTGGTTATTATATTGGAATTAAGTATTTTGAAAAAAATATCAGAGGTGCTTATGTAACATCTAAGGTGCGTGCAAGGCTGGGTACATAACTTTGGAGGACCAGTGCAAGATGAAGTTGTGCAATCTCCTGTCTGAAACATCAGGAAAATAGTGAAATTTCTAAACTGTAAGTATTCCCTTTCTGTCAACAAGTTCTCTCTGAGCTTGTCATAGTGTTTATTTATTATTCACTGCCATTCTAAATAGAAAAAATAATTATTTCAGTGAATTTTATCATTTATCATTGACAGTTTTAAATATAAATACAAGAACATTTAACTTATATTTAGAAGGATAAATTTGTAGAATTCATATTTAGCTATTTATACTTGTATGTGTTTTGTTCTTAACCAAAAGTGCTGTGGGATGTATGGCAAATGTGTTGCTAATTAATCAATAAAACACTGATTGGCTGTTGGCTAGGCAGGAAGTATAGGCGGGGCAAGGAGGAGAATAAGGCTGGGAAGTGGAAGGCTGAGTCAGAGAGACACTGCCAGCCGCCACCATGACAAGCTGCATGTGAAGATCCTGGTAAGCCATGAGCCATGTGGCAAGGGATAGGTTTATGGAAATGAATTAATTTAAACTGTAAGAACAGTTAGCAAGAAGCCTGTCACGGCCATACAGTTTGTAACCAATATAAGTCTCTGTGTTTACTTGGTCGGGTCTGAGTGGCTGTGGGACTGGCAGGTGAGAGAGATTTGCCCTGACTGTGGGCCAGGCAGGAAAACTCTAGCTACACAAAAGAGATGCTGCACCAAGCTAATTCAACTGTTTTTAGTTCACTTTTTGATATGCACACTATAGCTAGAGTTTTCCTGCCTGGCCCACAGTCAGGGCAAATCTCTCTCACCCGCCAGTCCCACAGCCACTCAGATCCAACCAAGTAAACACAGAGACTTATATTGCTTACAAACTGTATGGCCGTGGTAGGCTTCTTGCTAACTGTTCTTATATCTTAAATCAATCCATTTCTATAAATCTATACCTTGCCACGTGGCTCGTGGCTTACCGGCATCTTCACATGCTGTTTGTCATTGTGGAGGCTGGCAGTGTCTCTCTGACTCAGCCTTCCACTTCCCAGCTTTATTCTCCTCCTTGTCCCGCCTATACTTCCTCCTGCCTGACTACTGGCCAATCAGTGTTTTATTTACCAACCAATCAGAGCAACACATTTGCCATACAGAACATCCCACAGCATGCACACATTTGAATAACAATAGACTTTTGCCATACTAAAGAAATCAAAACCACATTATTTTTCAGTTATTTCATTTTTTGTTACTTTTAGTATATGCAGATGATTGAAACAAGGAAGCAACTTTACTCAGAAAGGATAGAAGAGGATTTTTTTGTACACCACTGCATTGTTTCACTCCAAAGCACACTCAAAAGATAGAATCACTTCTAATGGTTATTGGTAGTCCTCTTACCAAGTTAACACATTCATCTTGTTCATGATTTTGATCTCATGGAACAGTAATATAACACAAGTCCATTGGAAGGCAGTGCTCATGGGAGCAGCATATATATATATATATATATATATATATATATATATATATATATATTCAGGCAACAAGGAATTCTACACATGCATGTTGCATATATCTCCTCTTCTAAAAAAAGATGTGGTATACTTTCTTATTGCAATTTACTTACAGAACACAAAATCAAAGATAAAATTGTTGCAAATCTTAAGTTATCAGTTCTGGAGAAGTAGTTCAACACTTAAAAGCCTTGGTTACTTTTCCAGAAGACCCAGGTTCCATTCCCAGGACCCACATGGCAGCTCATAAGTCTCTATAATTCCATTTAGAGGTTAGACTCTTCTTAAACCAGGCAAGGAAGAGGAACAAAGACAAACATACAAAACACCCATACACACAAAATAAAAAAATTAAAATACAAAAAATAATTTTAAGACATCAAAAGTTGCATTTTTTAGAGTGTGCACTTAAAGAGGGGAAATGTAGATATGGCTGAGTGGCTAAGAACAGTTCTTGTGTAAGTATAAAAACCTGAGTTCAAATCCCTGACATCCATATATAAATTCAGGCATGGCTGTTGTATATATAATAACCCCAGCATTGTAAGTCTGGGACAGGTTAATCCTAGGAACTTGCTGGGCAGCCAGCCTAATAGCAAGTGTGAGAATCGCTTTCAGTGAGAGATCTTGTCTCAAGGCTATGAGATTGAAAGTCATAGAGAAAGACACCAACATCCTTTTATGGCTTTTTTGTGCACACATGGTAGTAGACACACATTCACGTGTGTAACGCATATACAAATAACATAACATACACACACACACACACACACACACATATGCATGCACACACAAGCAAACAAACATTTCAAATTAAAACAAACACATGGGGCTTGTCTGAGTCAGGTGCTGTATGGATGCACAGGTTGCAATCTATGAGGCCACTACTAGGTAGTCATTATCCTCATTGCCATTCTGTTGACTCAATTGCTTGGTGAAGGCAGTGTCTGCCACTGTTTTTCCATTGAAATGTTATTTTGTTGTCCTTTCCACAATCTCTTTGTTAGAAAAAAATGGTAAGTGCTGTCTAAACTTAAGGAGAGGGCACTCAAACTCCATTTCCTGGAGGCAGAAGTTTCAAATGCACAAAATTTGTGCATATATGTTTTTTTTTAAAAAAAACTACTATAGTTAATATGCATTTTGGGGTAGTGAAAGTTTTCTGTATCTATAAGGGCCAGTCTGGGAGTCTAAAAACCTATACTTTGCCATTAGTTCTACTATATTGTAACTCACAAAAGCATTGTAAAAGCTATAAAACTGATGTAAGTATAAAGCTAAGATCAAGAGAGCACAAAAACACTTCCGAGACTGAGAATGTACAACTCTTGCCAGTAAAAGTCTTCAGATCTCAGGATCTATCCAGTCCATGAGGAGAATGACCCTCTCTATCAGATACTGTATGGTCCTGCTTTCCTTAGAAAGATCTGTCCCCTCAGAGGTTATGGGAAGCATGTAGTGAAATGGAGTTCTATTCATAGCATCCCCTGCACATGGATGGCTGGGAATAAGCAATTATCTGGCCATGGTGCAGGATCTCCAGGCCGCCTCATCGAAATGGCACACACTGCATCTCTGCCTGCCCACAATTCTCCTCACTTGGCAGATGCTATAGGCAGAAGACGCTGAGTGCAGGCGAATTATTTCCACTACTTCCTGGTAATTTCAGTACTGCATTCATCCAAGGCCCTCAAAATTCTTAATCGACAGGAATATGCTAACCTGAGACTGGGTCATGGAGGGACAGCCTGGAGATCCAGAGAGATTGGTGACAGCTGCTGCCCTCTCTCTGGAGAGGATAAGTGTAGCTATCATCATCCTTGGTGACAGGAGGAGGGATGAGCAGGTCTTTTAAGGTCTTTTCCAATCTGGAAAGTCTATGAATATCACTACCAGCTGAGAGCGATTCTCCATGCTTTATTCATCATGAAAATGACGCAAATCTAGAGAAGCAGCTTTCTCAGAGGTAGGTGGCCACTAAACCAGGCATCCAGACACTTAGCACTCTGAAAACACTTGCTGAGGAAAGTCCTTGAATTTTAAAAAAGAACATTTCAGGTAAAGATAGAAGAAACACCGTGTATTTAGTAATGCATGGAAATAGAAGCTGACGTGTTTTAAGTTCAATAGCAGTGAGTATAGTTGCCTAGAAAAGCTATTGTAATTCTGTCTTGTATTGATGGAAGTAAAATGCCTTAGATGGAGAATGAGATCATTCCTATCTACTTTGTGTTAATCAAACCTTACCTGGGTAATACTATTGAAATCATAGAACACTTGCACATTCTGGAAAAAGTGAAAAATTTCAAAGACAAGTCACCAATATAGTGAAGGTCTTGGATTATTCTGTATGTGAAAAAAAAAGTTTGTAAAGTTGAGACATGTAAAACTTGAAAAAATAAGGGAGAATCCTTCATAAGGGGGATAAGATGAAGTACAAAAAAGAAGTTACATACAAGTTCTAGTGAGCTAGATGGACATGCAGTTTGTTTCAGAAGTATGCAAGAAATACTTTTTTCAGTGTCCAGAGTGAAACAAGGATGCTACACTATTACCATGCACCAATGTCTGGAGGCCTTAGATTACACATATCAGGGATGCTAGATGTAGTATATTGCTACAACAGCAGGTGGTCTTTTCTAACTAGAAGTCTCTGTGGCACTGATAACAGTTTTTTGCATGATATCTTTAAACACAAGATAATTACAATCAAGATCTTACACAGATTGCCTTGTTTTAAAAAGTTTTCAAGTATACAGCAAAATATAACTAGAGACTAAGGTGTTATAATTGACAGCTTCCATATGAAAGGACTTGTTCAAATTGAGTTCACACAGCACACAACTCACCTCTCTAATGTGTACAATTCAATGATCTTTTTTTCTGTTATAAATCTCTGAAACTGTCGTAGAAATTAGTTCTATGATACTTTACACATTACAGCTACAAAACCATGCCAATTTCCAATTATTTCTTGCTGAATGATAAATCATTATGTGAATCTGCAGAAGTATAAATAGCCATATACAACTATTGGAAACATTGCTTCTACTTTTGGGCCATTATAAATAATACTAATATATACATTTATGTATAATATTTTGCTCATATTTTCTTCTACATCTTGATTATGTTCAAGAGAGGGACTTCTGGATCCCATGATAATGCTGTGAGTTTTTCCTTGTTTGTTTTGCTTTTGTTTGGGGCCTTTTTTTTCCTGGATTTTACTGGTAGGGTTCAAGCCCAGGACCTTATTTATTCTTGCTAGGTGAGTTGTGCTACTGAGTTATACCCTCCAGGTCAGGTGTATTTAATCTTTGAGGAAGTACTGCTGACATTTTGCTAATACTTACTTTATAGCATGTATACCAGTCTATTCAACAATACCTTTTTTTTATTAAGAAATATTTTATTCATTTTATATACCAATCACAGATCCCCTTCTTCCTTCCTCTGGCCCCTCCAGCCTCCCCCCCCCCGCCCCCGCTAACTCACACACCCCCATTTCCCTCTTACAGGGAGGTAAGTCCTCTCATGGGGAGTCAGCAGAGCCTGGTACTTTCAGTAGAGGCAAGTTTAATACCCTCCTCCTGCCTCAAAGATGTGTGTGCGAGGTGTCCCACCATAGGTAGTGGGCTCCAAAAAGCCTGCTCATGCACCAGGCATGGATCAAGCTACACAACTGTCTCAATAACACTTTTTAAAGTTGGGATTTGTAGTTCAAAAAACTGAAGGAGTTTACACTCTAAACACTTTAAAATCTGTTGTCCTGCTAGGATTTGATGCTCACCCCTTTACGTTTTTTTTGGAAAAATCTCATGCAGTGGAATGTGAAAGTCTTGAGGTACGTGCTGAGAACCAAGTGTGTTGAGCTACACAACCCACACACTTCTAAAGATAAAGAACACCCATATTGTCCCAGATTGTCTCCTCATACCTTCACTTAATTGCTTGTTTCACACAGTTGCCAGATATACCTAATTGTTCTAAAGCTTTTACATTGATGATGAGATTTACCCATACTATACAATCACCTGAAGTTATCAATAAGATGTCCTAACAAAATTAATTTTTTTCTACTAAGCTTAGAGTTGCAAATTATCCCTGCTTCATTAAAAAAAAGACACTACATAGTATTCCATTGTATGGATTATATTGATTTACATGTTACCCATCTGATGGACACTGGGATCAGTTCAGTTTTACAGTAATTTCTCCATGATAATTCATGTGCTTGCCTTTGTGAGTGAATTTGTGTGTGCACATGTGCTTGAGTGTGTGCTTGTGTGTGTGTGTGTGTGTGTGTGTGTGTGTGTGTGTGTGTGTGTGCATTCAGAGGTCAGAAGTGGGCATTAGGTGTTTTCACCTATTCATTGGTTCTCCTCCCTCCTTCCCTCTCTCTCTGTGTCTCTGTCTCTGTCTCCCCCCAACCCCCGCTCTCTCTCTCTCTCTGGCTGGCCAGCAAGCCCCAGACATCTTTCTAATATTTCTGTGCCCCATCCAATCCTTAACACTGGGATTATGGGTACACAAAGCCACACCAAGTTTCACATGGATGCTGGAGATCCAGACTCAGGTCCTCATGGATGGGTAGCAAGCATTCTTACACATAAAGCTGTCTCCTCATCTCTTCTAATTAATTTCATTACTGGATGTTTTTTGGATTCTAGTTATACATACATACATATATTCTAAGTTATTGTTGCAATCTGTCATAATTTTTCTCATGGCAGTTGTATCATCTTATGCTCCATCGGATGTAATATTTTTTCATCTTTGCAAGTATCTAATTTTATTGATCGTTTTCTTCATGGTGATCAATGGTTTGTGTGTGAGTGGTGAATGTATGTGGAGACATGAGGTTGATGGAAGGGTTCTTCCTCAGTCACTCTTCACTTGAGGTTTTTTGTTTTTGTTTGTTGTTTGAGACAATGTCCCTCATTAAAACTGGAGCTCACAGATTCAGTTAGGTTGGCTGGCCAGTTGAGTTACAAGGTCACTCCATCACACAGTTCTGGGATTATAGGAACTTGATGCTTCTCATTGCTTTTTATATGGGTACTGGGCATCTAAACTCAGGCCTCCATGTTTGCGTGGCAGTCACTTCAAAGACTGGCCTATCTCTCTAGCCCTGATACTTGTCTTACCTTTTACTGAGCTGTTTGTTTTTGACTTTGAGTGATAGGAATCATTTACAGAAGGAACCTTTACTGAGCCTTAAGTGCCACAGTATATTGTAGATGTACCCATTGGGACTGAGCTCTACAACTTCTGTATTTTGATTGGTTGTGGTTGTCTGTAAAGATCTCTGTTTCAAAAGAAGTTTCCTTGATGAGGGGTGAAGACAATACTTATCTGTGAGTATAAGAACAAATGTTTATAGATTGTTGCAGAAGGAGGATAGAAAAAATTATAAGAGTCAGAGGATGATGGAGTTTGCTGTGAGATTGTGTCTCCTAGTAATATTAGAATCTATACATAAAAATTTTCACCAACATAACTGCCCAAATGTGAGATGAACAAGGATGACACAGTGAACTTGCCAAACAGGACATAGAACATTCCATGAGGCTTCAATCTTACACAAAGAACAGTAAGTAACCAATGTATGCTGGGAATGGGAGAAGTGACCTTCCCCAGGAAAGGTCAGCGCATAAAACATATATACCTGTAGCATTACAGAGTGAACAAGCTATATTCAGGAACATAAATGTATATAATTAGTCAAACAAAGAGGTCATGAATCTGAAGGAGAGCATGGAGGGGTGTATGGGAGAGTATAAAGGGAGGAAAGGGGAGGGATAAATGTTGTAATTATCTTCTCAAAAATAAAAAAGAGTCATTTACTGAATAGTTGTGAATATTTTTTTCATAGTCTATGCCATTATTGACACCATCATTTGAAAAAATAATTTGGAAGAAGTTTTATTTTATTTTATTATTATTATTATTATTATTATTATTTTATAATTTAATTTTACATATCAGCTACAGATTCCTCTGTACTCCCTCCTCTTGCCTCCCCCTTGCCCTCCCCCCAATCCACCCCCCATTCCCATCTCCTCCAGGGCAAGGACTCCCCTGGGGATTCAGCTCAGCCTGGTAGATTCAGTCAAGGCAGGTCCAGTCCCCTCCTCCCTTCACCCAGGCTAAGCAAAGTGTTCCAGAATAGGCCCCAGGCTCTAAAAAACCAGCTCATGCACTAAGGACAGGACCTGGTCCCACTGCCTGGGGGCCTCCCAAACAGTTTAAGCTAATCAACTATCTCACTTATCTAGAGGGCCTGATCCAGTTGGGGGCTCCTCAGCTATTGGTTCATAGTTCATGTGTTTCCACTAGTTTGGCTATTTGTCCCTGGGCTTTTCCCAATCATGGTCTCAATCTCTCTTGCTCATACATTTCCTCCTCTTTCTCACTGATTGGACTCCTGAAGCTCCACCTGGGGCCTGGCTGTGGATTTCTGCATCGGCTTCCATCAGTCATTGGATGAGAGTTCTACCATGATAGTTAGGGTATTTGGCCATCCCATCACCAGAGTAGGTCAGTTCAGGCTTTCTCTGGACTATTGCCAGTAGTCCATTGTGGAGGTATCTTTGTGGATTTCTGGGGACCTCTCTAGCACTTTGCTTCTTCCTATTCAGAGAATGACTAAGATCAAAAACACTGAAGACAGCTTATGCTGGAGAGGATGTGGAGCAAGAGGAACACTCCTCCACTGTTGGTGGGAATGCAAGCTTTGGAAATCAATATGGCTCTTTCTTAGAAAATTGGGAATCAATCTCCCCCAAGACCCAGTTATATCATTCTTGGGCATATACCCAAGGAATGCTCAATCATACCACAAGGGCACATAGTCAGCTATGTTCATAGCAGCATTGTTTGTAATAGCCAGAACCTAGAAACAACCTAGATGCCTTTCAACTGAAGAATGGATAAATAAAATGTGGTACATACACACAATGGAGTACTACTCAGCAGAGAAAAACAATGACATCATGAGGTTTTCAGGCAAATGGATGGATCTAGAAAAAATTATCCTGAGTGAGGTAACCCAGACTCAGAAAGACAAACATGATATGTACTCACTCATAGGTAGATACTAGATGTAAAACAAAGGATGACTAGACTGCTACTCCAGGGAGGCTACCTAGAAAACAGGACCCTAAGAAAGACACAGGGATCGCCCAACAACAGAGAAATAGATGAGATCTACATGAGCAAACTGGACGTGAGGTGGGGGTAATGAAGGGCAAGGATGGGGGAAAGAGAGCTTAGGGGAGTGGGAGATCCCAACTGGATTAAGAACAGAGAGGGAGAACAAGGAATAAGAGACCGTGATAAATGAACACCCCATGGGAATAGGAAGAAGCAAAGTGCTGGAAGAAGTCTTATAATCATGCCTTTTATTCCTTAGTTATACTCTGATGACTGTTAAAAAAAACCTGTTTATAGTCAGTCACAAAAATAATCTCATTTAGTTATTAATAAGAAGTTTTACAATTTTTGCTTACATGTTTTAACTCCATGACCCATGTCAAATGTATTTCCTTAAAATACTGGATTTGTCTGATACTTTTGCAAAAATTTAAGCAAATGACCTTATTGCTATTGTGCTATTTCTGGACCCCTATTGTATAAATCTATTGGTCAGTTCCATTGCCAGTGTACAAGGGTCTTGATATTTGAATCCTATTTGTTTTTCTGAGCAATTATTTTTTTTCTTTTTCAGGGCAGAGTTCATACACATATATTAGCAAATGGTTTTGTATTTTACAAATTGATGCACTTACAAAACCAATTTCTTTTGATTTTATTTTCTGTCTTATGCACTGTTGTCTGCATAATACACTTGATTTTTTAACTAATGGGCTGCATGTATAAAAACTGCTAGAAGCATAAGCATACATCTCCATGAGTTTTCACAACATATAAACTACATTTTAGTCATTGTTGTTCTTTTAGACTATTTTTAGATTCACAGAAACATATGAGAAGTTAGCAAGATTTCTCATATGCTCCTTATCTCCCACTACACACACATACACACACACACACACACACACACACACACACACACACACACACACACATATACACACACGGATTGAGAGAGAGACAGAGAGACAGAGAGAGAAAGAGAAAGTCTCTTGTATGGTCAGCATCCAGGACCAGAACAGAAGACACTTGTGACAATTGATAGGATTTTATTGAGAAATTAGAATAAGCCACACAGTGGAGTCTGTGTTAATACTCACACTTGCTATTGTACATATTGCTATTTATGAGATTTGATAAATGTATGTAGGGAGACAACTCACAAGACAATACTGTACAAAACATTTTCATTTCCCTAGACTTTCATATGTTCTGCCTATCATCCACCCCACCCTTCAATTTTGCATTCACTGATCTTTTCACTTCAAAGTTTTGCAATTTGCAGACTGTCTACTAGAGTGAAATAGTATGTAGCCATCCCAAATTGCCTTCTTTCACTTAGTAATATGTATTTATGTTTCTTTCATGCCCTTTCATGTTTCAATAGCTTATTTTGTTTCAACTTTGTGCAAGGTCCATTGGCAGTATGTATCAGAGTTTATTTACCTATTCACCAGTTAAAAATGACTTGATTGCTCTGATGTTTTGAAACTATGAAAGAAACTACTATAAACATCTGTGTACTAATTTAGTCTTGAAACAATTTTGAGACATTTTAGGGAAATGTCAAATTTTGGTTGTTAAAATGTTTGTCAAGTTTGGAAAGAAATCACCAAACTTCTAAGGTGACTATCATTTTGCAGTCCTACCATCAATAAATGAGAATGCAGTCTTCTCCACATCCTTACTAGGATTTAATTCTAGTAACATGGATTTTTTCTTATTCTTATACATGTGTGCTGGTTACAGCCATCATTTTAAATAAAGCATTGTATTTGGCAACTTTGTCAAATTTGCTTATTATTTGTTAATAACTTCATAGTTTCTTTGTGATTTTCTTTGCATAGAAAAATGAAGCCATCTTCTCAGACATGAATTAACGTCTTCCTTTCTTATATCACTTGTGTCTTCTAGTTATTTTTGTAGATGGTTAGGGTTTCCAGAGCAGTGTTGAAGAGAAATAAGTTGTGAGAATGCAAACCCTCGCATTGCATTTGTTGGCAGAGAAATGTTCAAAACGGCACAATAAAGATGATGCAATATATACATTTCTCAGACGCCCTTATTCATTTATAGTTATCATGTTTGATTTACTGTCTTTGGTTAATGGTGTTAATGTCTATGTACACACAGGAAACTTGTCAATACTTTTTTTTCTTTTTTGGAGTTGCTCACAGCTCTGTTCCTCTCTTTAACTAGACTGTTTGACAATGCACAGACTATATGTATGTCAGGGTCAACGGAACTTGATTCTCTCCCTAGCACAGTTGGTGGTTCTTCTGCAGGCTCCTGTCCGACCTTTCTGTGGCAGCAGTTGCCCCCACAACAATCTATGGATTTTTTTTTTTTGTGTGTGTGTGTGTGTGTGAAAGATGTTGGGAGTGACTCATTTTAACTTTTCTGACCCGGGAAAATAATTATAAATTATCTTCCCAATTAAAGACAAAGGAGGGAAAATGCCTTTTGCATTCTGACTCCCATCTGAAATTTCCCCATTTTATTCACTTTCTAGGATTCTTTTCTCTTTTTGAATACTGAAATAGTACAACTTTTGTCTAGGACTTATCTGGGAGATGTTTTTTTAAAAAGTTTGAGTATCATAAGTATAATCCAAAACAGAATGAAAATAAGGACAGATCTGTCATAGTATGTGTTAAGTCATAATTCTATGCTAAATAAAACTTCAGTATTTATTCAATGAAATAATAGATGAGGATAATATCAAAAGAGTTTTGAAACCATATTGAAAATACAGTACTATAGAGAAGTGGCATTCTTAGTTGATGTAGAAATGATGAATTGTTCTGTAAATAGTATTTGCAAAAGCTTTCCATGTTTGAAAATTTTTAAAATTCTGAGACTGAAAAGATGAATTCATAGTCAAGTACTCTTTCTGGTCTTGTAGAGGTTCTAGGTTCAGTTTCTAGCATCCACGTGGCAGCTAATGATGAATCATCTCAAAATACAGTTCCAGGGGTACCTGACATCCTCTTGGGTCTTCCTCTGACACCAATTATGCATGTAATGTCCAGACATACATTCAGGTGAAAACTCATACACATTAAAAAATTTAAAACCTTATTCTATTTATGTTCAAAATTAAGTTTTACATCTATAAGGAGAAAAATACAAGCACAAACTTAATAATTATATAAGGAAATGTTAGATTCACAAAAATAAATATAAATTTAGTTTCTCCTAGAAATGTAGGAGATCCAAACTCACATCTGACTTCCTGTTCCTCTGGTTCTTACAATCTTTCAACACATCCTCTTCCATGTTCTCTGAGCCTTAATTTTAGGAGTTGTTTTATGAATGTTATCTATTAGAACTGGGCTCCACAGCTCTGCATTTTGGTCAATTTGGTTGTGTGTAATGAAAAACAATATCTTAATTGTATTTCAATGTTCATTATTTAATTGTGAAGGACGGTGATCACCAACATGGCTACCTAAACATGACCTGAATAAAGGGTAATGCAAATGACATTATAACATGGAAGAGTGAAAGTTCAGAAGGCCTCAACCCTACACAGAGAAATATAGGAACCAAGGAATGCCAGGAGTAAGAGGAATGAATAATCTTTCCCAGGGAAGGGTATGCAGTTGGTTATCCAATACCAAATGAACAGTCCTGAAAACATATACATACAAGAAACATTATATGGGCTAAAGAAGTTGTACTTATGTATAAAGGAATATAAACCAATGTATATAAACACATATGTGTATGTGTATATATAACAACAATTAGGGGATAAGAAGACATGAATTAGAATGAAAGTGAGGTTGAGGGTACCTGGGAGGCTTTAGAGGCAGGAAAGGGAAGGGGAAGTTGATGTAGTTATATCACAATCTCAAAAATATAAAGAAAATGTGGCTGTATCACTGGAAAGACAGTTTAGAAGATAAAGTGCTTGCTATGAAAGCATGAGGATCTGAGTTCAAATCTACGTAAATCTGAGCATGGCAATGTGCCTTTGCAACCCCAATGTTCCTATGGTGATTTGAGAGGCAGACAGGGGAGTCTGTAGGTTCATGGACCAGCCACCCTGGTGTAGATAGAAATGAAAACAAATATAGCTTAGAAAGTTGTTGATCTGGAAGTCACAAGATTGGTTGATACAGATAGGAAAAAGCTGACTCTGACACACACACACACGTGTGTGTGTGTGTGTGTGTGTGTGTGTGTGTGTGTGTGTAAATATACACATTGATTAAGAAAAAGTTAACTTTTCACACATATATGTGTTTCTTCAAGTGTATATGTACACTTAACATCAAAAACCAGAAACATTTGGAAAAGATATAACAAATAAAAGATTAAGAAGATGTACAGAGTGTTTACAAATTATTGCTACACTGCAAACAGCTCATTTGATTAATTAGTCAAAGCTGTAAGCTAGAAAATTTGAAGATGCTAATTAATATATGAAAAATTATTCACCCTCCTTCACAATTAAGTAATGAAGATTGTAACACAATTAAGATACTATTTTTCAATAAGTTAAATAGGCTCTAATATTACACCTGGACACATAAGAAGATAATACCTGTTTAAAGTGCATAAATTGATGTCACGCTAATACAGTCAGTGTTCTTTGGTTTGGTTAGCTCCTTCTTCTTGATCAGCAGACAGAAGAATAGTTCATATCTCATCATGAAGAAGTAGAGAGACACATTGTCTTGTAATCAACACACAGGCAATGAGGTTAGTTTGAATTTTCTGTTCCTAGGGAACAATTGATCCTAAACTTACTGGCCTCAACAACAGACATCTGTTGTGGTTCTTCAGTTTCAAAATCTGACTGTAGATGCTGCCAGAGCTGTATCTCATTCTTGAAGATCTAGGATAGTATCCTTGCCCTTCTTAGGAGCCACTTCCCCATCTTCAGAACCAATAACATGCAACTTCCTGGCTGTTTCTTTATAAACATTTCTCTCTCTAATCACTTCTCACAATGGTTTGCTACTCTTATGAACACATTATTCTTGGATTAGGCTGTATTTACGGAGACAAGGCAGGATTATGTTATCTCAAGATTATTAACTATCATTGCAATGCCTTCTTTTTGTCAGGTAAGATGATATATTTATAGGAATCTCAGAATGAGGATGTGGACCATCATTCTGAGTATCAAAACCTAGTTTCAGACTTGATAGTGTTTTTACCATGGATGAAATTGTCTGCACACATGTTTCTTGATTCAGGCTTTAAGAAAAACAAAATATGCCCCTTCAGTAGAGCTAATACTGTAAGTCTTCGTTAGGCCTAACAATTAAGTTTTGTATTCTTTGCTAATATTAAAAACACTTGTATCTTCTTTCTGTGTCTATTTGTCTCCTTTAATCATAATAACTTCTACAACACAACCCATAATCGGTAAAATTAGAAAAATAAAATCTTAAAAATGATGATATTGTGTCTTGATACAAATTTGGAAAAAATAAATTATAAACTGTATAAGACATATTTTGAAAAGCAGTATGGAAGTTGTTTTTAATTTTTCAAAATAATATTAACAACTTATCAACACTGATGTTTCTTTGGTGTCAATTCTGCAGGAAATATTTTCATCAGGCGAAATTAGGCACAGAGACGTTCTGTTCAACACTAGGTTTGCTAAGCACATCTGGAAGAATTCCAGTGATCATTAAAGTAGATGTTAAATACAATCTGGCAGATTCACACTTGGGAATATTAGATGTTTAAATAGATGAATACATTTTCTAAAAGTGAAGTAAAAAGGTGACCAATATACAGCAAAGTAAAACAGCAAGCTACAGTATGAGAGAATGTAATCATCAACAACTGGTTGTCCAATAACAAATGGTAAGTCCTGAAGACATTGATGTGAGTAACAGGCTAAGCAGTATACATATACATATATATTTGTCATATATATATATATATATATATATATATATATATATATATATATATAAATGTGTGTGTGTGTGCATGTGTTCATGGTTCATGTAACAACCATTAATGAATAAAAGAGGCTATGGATTTTAAAGAGAACATGTAGTAGTACATTAGAAGGTTCTGGAGGAGGAAACAGAAGAGATAAATGATGCAATTATATTATAGTGTGTGTGTGTGTGTGTGTGTGTGTGCATGTAGCTGAGATTTTCCTGTATCCCAGCCTGCTGCCAGTCAGGACAAATCTCTTCCACTCACGTTCCCCAAGCAAACACACAGAGACTTATATTACTTATAAACTGTATGGCTGTGGCAGATTTCTTGCTGTCTGTTCTTATATCTTAAATTAACCCATTTCTATAAATCTATACCTTGCCACGTGGCTCGTGGCTTACAGGTATCTTTTTAAAAATTTATTTAATATTTTTATTTTATAATTAACTTAATTTCATGTATCAGCCACAGATTCCCCGTCCTCCCTCCTCCCACCTGCAGCCCTCACCCTCAATTCACACCCCATTCCCACCTCCTCCAAGGCAAGGTCTCCCCTGGGGAGTCAGCCCAGCCTGGTAGACTCAGACTAGGCAGGTCAAGTCTCCTCCTCCCTATACCAAGGCTGAGCCAAATGTCCCATCATAGGCCCCAGGCTCCAAAGCCATTGGCTCACACTTCATGCGTTTCCACTAGTTTGGCTATTCTTACAGATATCTTACATCATGCTCCTCCTCTTGGTGGCTGGCAGCATCTACCTGCCTCAGCTTTTCACCTCCCAGAATTCTCCTCCTCCTTGTCCTGCCTACACTATTCTTCCTGCTTGGCTACTGGCCAATCAGTGTTTATTTATCAGTCAATCTTAGCAACATATATTTACAGCATACAGGACATCCCACAGCACTTCCCCTTTTCTGTTTTTCCAAAAAAGAAGATTTTAACTTTAACTTAGTAAAATTACATATAACAAAACAATTATCAAGCAAGAATTACAGTTACAATAGCTAGTCTATTTATTTGGCAAAATTAAAGAAGATATCCTATCTATCCCTATATTTGTAAGTCTAAGGTTTCATATGTAACTTATCTTTTGTCATAACTAAGGAAATTATAACTACCTAGTCTTCAACTACATCCAAGACCTTAGAAGGATATAATATCACCTGAGAAACTGGAGAAGGATGTAAGCAACTTTCAGGAGTCTTGCAAGAGTAGACAGAGACAGCTGGCAGCCTGAACAGTCATCCGAAGTTCTTCTGTAAAGTTGGGGCATCTGTCTTCAGCCTACAGGCCTAGAGTCTCTCAGTCACTTTTCTCTGTGTCCTGTAGAATGTCTGGCAGTTTCTTCTGCAAAGCAGGATCCTGAAGGACCATTTTTCCAAGCAAAGTTCATTGGTTACCTTCTTATGGGTCCTGCATGTCTAGTCAATCAAGCAGTCCAGGCAAGAACAGTTTCTTGCCCAAATGGCTATTTTTGCCAAGAAGAAGATAAACTCCATATAGAGTGTCTTTGATGCACATCCTCCTCTCTGAAGTAAATTGGTGCTGCCAGGAGCAGATATGTCTCACTGTCCAGAAAGTCTAAACTTTTTAAAATATTTTAAATGCCATATTCTGTAGATCTTTGAAGTGTTTGAAGATTACCTACATAACTGAATTATATCTATGTATACCTAGAAAACTTAACATGACTATAAGTTTGACTATCAAAGAAGACTAATTATTAATCTGTATTTCTTAATTATCCATTACAATCTAAATGAGTTGCATAAACATATAAGCATAATACCTTAAACAAGAATAGAATATATATTAGAACAAAATCAACTCTAAATTTGTGTCAGTAAACTAAAATCTATACCAATGTAAAACATTTTAAACAAGTTGTTCTTTAAAAGTAGGTTTAATAATTTACCCCTTCATCCTATCATATTTAAACTATCCCCTTTTCTTCTTTAGAAAGAGATTACATTTATAATCAACCTGTTTTTAAATAAAAATACTGGTTTTTCTCTGTCCCACACCAGAGGGCTCTTCTGATATGGGACAGAAAAACCTCTTAAACTTTTGTTTTAGCAATATGCTTGGGGTTTAGAGAAGGAGTGAGCCAATTCTATCTCCAAAGCCAGCCAGATTGGGAATTTGGGTGTAGCTTCTCATACTACTTACTGCTGGATGAGGGCACTATATCTTATGGGGACACAAAAAAAAATTTTAGGATTGTGGAGTAGTCAGTGAGGGTGTATCGTCTGAGCCAGTTGCCTTGAAACTGTTTTGGATGTTGGATCATCTGGGCCATGGTGTCATCAGAAACCTTTCAGGGGGTCTTAGCTGGTCAAACCTGATGTATCTTAATCTGGAATAAATCCATAGCCTTTTGCTCCCTGTGGAAACAAAAGCAGAGCCTCCTTTCCAAAGCAACATATCCTTAGATCCAAATTTTGAATTGGAAGTCTCTTTAAAATATACATATTGGCTTAACTCAACAGCTTTTACAATCAAATGTCTTTCTGCAATTAAAAATCCCAAAGACAACACAATCCAGAGTCTCTGTGTAATATCTATCTTTATGTGGCTTATTTTTTATACTACCTTTACTGTCTCTTTAAAGACTTTATTTTTAAAAGCTATTTATTTCTTTATATAACTGCATATAGATTTTTTCATTTTTGAAGCCTACATACATTTTTACATACATTGTAAACTGTTTAGAGGTTTATCCCATCTGAATCTGTTTTATTTGAATCTATTGCTTTAAAACCACAGCATTTCTAAGACTGAAATGGCAACTATGGCTTCTGTCTCCACCCATCTCAGCTTTTCAACATGGTGGTGGTACGTTTACTGGCAGCTCTGGGAACCATGCTCCCACAGACTCTGGGAAGCAGTGGGTCTATGATTCCATCCAACAGCTTGTAGCCCAGAAACCTCTTTTTTTTCCTTTAACAAGCAAAAACTATATCCAACACACAGCATTGTGCTCAGCTTGGAGACACCTCTATGCAACATAGCATAGATCAAGCTCTCACTGTACGAACTATCATAGAGTAGCTCAAACCTGCAGGCTGCCACTAACTTGAGAGAGACAACTAGGAAGCTGTTTTTAGCTCCATTTTAGAATCTTTTTTTTCCTCAGGTTTTAGGTGGAAACTCTTGCCAACCCATTGGGTGCTACTTGTAGCTGAGGTTTTTCTGTGTCCTGGCCTGCCAGCAGTCGGGACAAATCTCTCCCACTCACATCCCCCAAGCAAACACACAGAGACTTATATTACTTATTAACTGTATGGTCATGGCAGGCTTCTTGCTATCTGTTTTTATATCTTAAATTTACCCATTTCTATAAATCTATACCTTACCACTTGGCTCGTGGCTTACAGGTATCTTACATCATTCTTCTCCTCTTTGTGGCTGGCAGCATCTCCCTGCCTCAGCCTTCCACCTCCCAGAGTTCTCCTCCTCCTTATCCTGCCTACATTATTCTTCCTGCCTGGCTACTGGCCAAACAGCATTTTATTTATCAATCTATCATAACAACATATTTTTACATCATACAGGACATCCCACAGCATACATGTGTGTGTGTGTGTGTGTGTGTGTGTGTATGTGTGTGTGAAAGAGAGAGAGACAGAGAGACAGAGAGAGAGAGACAGAGAGACAGAGAGACAACTATCCATATATAATCATAGATGGATCTGGGGAGATAAAGTAAAGCTAACAATTCTTTTCTTTCAATCTAGTGTTGTTCATGGAATTGAACACAAGAATTTGAAGAGAATTGTTCATTTTACCTAAAATTTTACTATTACAATATAAGATTAATTTTCAAAGATACATATTTTTTTTAAATTTAAAAAGATAAAAGACATATGTGTTCTCATTTTCAGGATTTGAAAAACCCATGATTCTATATTTTTTCTAAAGTCAATAAATCATCAAAAGATCTAACCCAGGTTTTCTTGCTCCAGAGATAAGTGTTCTTATGCCCATGTTCAGACAAACTGTTATAAATTGCCCTTTTTCTAGTTACCAATATCTATTTACACACAGAATCTACACTGGAAAATCTGCCTTCAGTTCATTCACAGCCACATCTTGTCAGGGCATGGTTTGTAAGAGGCAGAAGCCAGTTAGAAGCATGGTCTGAACTACTGTGCTACTGTGTTATCAGTGAGATTGCAATTCATCGTTCTGTCTCCACATATGTTCCCACATGGCTTTGCGAAAAATTCCTATCACATAACTCAAGTATACTTCTCAGCCCCTTAACCACATGGATTTTGGCTAAGGAGGTGCTTGTGAATATGATACAGTCAGGGGGGAAATGGGCCTACTCAGAAGGGCATTTCCTCTTGAATGTTTGTCTTCTCCAGAATAATCTTCAAGGAGCTACTTATCTTAGAATCCATAACAAACCCAAGTCAGAACAGAGTCATGACAGACAACCCTGCAAGAAGAATTTCCTCACATGGGTTGAAGATCCATGAATTAAATAAATGGTTATTTCTTCATGCTAATAGCAAGATATGCTTTACTGTCTTGGTAGCATTTAGGGAAGCAAAAATACTAAATATACACATGTATGCACACAAATATGCACTCATTTCACATACTGAAAACATATATGAAAATATCCATTGTGGATCTTTGACATTTTTTGTGTGTGTGTGTGAGAGCTGGTTACACATCTCTGTAATGCTGTTGCCTCTGCCTGCTGAAGCCTAAAGGGCTGAATATCAGAAAGAGAAGAAAGATGTGAAGGTGGTGATCTCAACTCACAAGTGTAATCTGGGAATTCATAAGAATTCATAAGACTCATCCTTAGGTTTTGTTGCTCCTGACATTGATAATACTGATAACCTTCAAAAGCAGTAGGTAATTTTTTTGTCACAGAGATGAATGCATTCTAGATCCAGAAATGGAGGATTCAGATGGAGCATAGACTCAGCTACTGCATCAAGCCAGTGAGGTTAGTCAACATGTTTGAGCTATTCAGTGGGTGCTCATTTACTTTCTAGTTACCAAGAATCTCCCTGGTGGTGCAAACTAAATGGAAACATGTAATAAAGGAAATCATTGATGTAGTTCGGTCTAGCTGAACAGAACCATAGTGAAGTCACCATAATCGCTGATGCTCCTGTTTAATATAGAAAGTCTCCACAAATTATGTTGTATGATAATTGATGGAACTGGAATCTAAATTTTGCCTTCAGAACTTAGGTCTCCTATGTATATGCTCATTCATATACGTGTGTGTGTGTGTGTGTGTGTGTGTGTGTGTGTGTGTAGTTGAATATATATCTTATTCATATATACATATATGTGTATATATATATATATATGTATCATATTTACCTGTGATGGCTTCTGTTAGCTTGGATAGACCTATCATGATGGGGATCAAGGAAGGATACTGAGAGTCTTAAAAATTTTTTAGAAGGTAATCCCTAGGCTTGTTGTGAGATATTTGATTGCACAGTGACACTTCAAGACATTTCATAAATTTAAACTTGAATCAGGGGGTAGAGCCAGTGACTAGCTGAACAGAATTAGCTATAGAAAATCAGGAATTTCGATAGAGAAGAAGAAAAGGAAAGAAAGGGCAGGACTAGAGTTCGGCATTTATTTCTGGTTTTGGGATGAGTGAAGAGACAGTCTCTTTCTGGATCTCCAGCCAAAAGCAAGATCAGCTGGTTGCTTCTTGGCTTCTCTGATCTAGCAGGTTTTCACCCCGACATCTGATTTCTGAGTCCTTGTTGTTAAAGAATGAGAGAGACTTAGTTTAAACCTACATATCACAGCCAGGGCAGAGCCAGGGCTATGGGATCAAAAGGCACTCCAGGCCACAGCCTGAGTGCCTGGGAGGGTACTGACTGGGGGCCATGGATCAACAGATGATAATTAAAATATCAATAGATTCATATGCAACCACCAAGCTGACAGTAAAACATAGGCTGATCCAAAAAAGCAGGTTTCTAGGGGTATCCTGAGGCAACTAGATTCTCAAAGAAGGAGATACATAAAGAAATCACAGCTGCTGTTATTGCTCAAATGTTTCACCACTATGGGTTTGCTTTGACATCTGATAAAACTTGTGAAGCATGTGATCATAGGAAGGTAAACTATAGAAACAAAGAAGCAGGTAGAAGTTGGAGCAGGACCTAGAGACGTTGCCAGGGAATGCAGAAGGAGATGGACATATATGGTAGTGCAGATACATTGGACTACCTATTGTTTCTGTGAATTCTTATACAAGGACCC
This sequence comes from Peromyscus eremicus, assembly GCF_949786415.1. NCBI lineage: Eukaryota > Metazoa > Chordata > Mammalia > Rodentia > Cricetidae > Peromyscus > Peromyscus eremicus. The sequence goes on along the minus strand of NC_081417.1, from coordinate 85,904,932 downwards.
ATGAGCATGGCTGAGGGAGTCTATATCAATTTACTAAGAGCCAGAAAGATACACATGGAAAAATTAATGATCTGGATAAAAGATGAGGTTCTGGTTTAGAAATTCTATTGATTAGTTTGAGACACAGGAGAAAAAAACTTATACCAACCTCTGTGATTTTCTGAGGTTAGATAAATATTTCAAGGGTATCAAGGGATTAGGGGTTCTTAGCTGTTCTAGTCACCAATTGATAGTAGACTGATACTCTTGATAACAAGTAATAGCCCCTTGAGACACACCTTTGAAGGAATGAATATATAGCATAGCCTTGAAATAAGATAGTTTGCAATACAAAGATTTCAGTATAATTCCCCAGGTCTATCACTAATTTATAAAATATGTAAATTTTTGGCAAAGATTGTGAATGTAATCACCTTTATCATTAATATCAGAATAATGATAGTTTCCAATGTATCAGTAAAATGTAAAGGCATAAATGGTAGAAATACAATACCATATCTGGTTCATAAACATGTAAGGGTAACAGAAGTGTATTTTTCTGCTTTACTGATTAGAACTTCAAGTCAGGTACATGACCATAATCAAGAGTTAGTCATCAAAATAGGAGCATCAAGCAAAATGTAGATTTACAAACAGCACCAGGGCAGAAGGGGAAGGAAAAACCTCAGAGGTAAGTTGCTCTTGGAGTTCCTTAAGGTTAATCAAGGACTTGTGTAAATTCCCAGTTGTCAATTAACCCTCAGGACAAGCTGGCCTCAGGGACAGGGGTGGGTTGCTGAGCCTACAAGTCTGTACAGGTTCCACACACTCAGGAACTGTCTGTCTCTGAGAGCAAGGGCCTGAGGGAAGGTGGTGACAGTCTGAGTGCAAGTTGGTGCAGCAGAGCTGAGAGCAGAAAGCAGTTTATTCTGCCAGATGATTTATAGCTGTTAAAAAAGGCTCCCCACTTCTGCAAAATTCCTAATTTAATAGACACACATCTTGTGGTAAGAGCTCATTAGTAACAAAACTGATGAGATAAATGTTGGAAGATTAGAGACTCTGAAGAAGGGAATGCATGACTCTGGTATGAATATAGGAAAAAAAATTCTATCCATGCCTTCCATAATGAAAAACCATTGACCAGTTAGGACATAAGATTCTGCATGTTTCAGGAAGACAGATGTATAGTCATCATGATTTAAGGGGATCCTCATGGCTATATTGCTCAGCAACTCTTTATCAGAATACTATGCAGTGAGAGACTGAATTACAAGAAGGTGAAATATCCCACCAAGGTGGGTCGTTAACTAAGTAAGAAGATTTCAGTGTGTAGGCTATTCAACTAGTCACTAATCTTTGTTGAATAGCTGACAAAAACAACTCCTGGATATGTGGTGCACAATCAGTAGCCAGCGAAATGCAAAGCATTTAGTACATCTTTGAAATATGCTGAGAGAAGTATCTGCATAGCCTTGGGACCATCCTCCTGGAAACCTGCCACTTTTCCTTTCAGTACAGTGTCTGGAGTTTGAGTCCCACTTTCTGGTGTTTGATTCCCAGTCTGAATATTCCCATCTCCTCCCAAGCCTTGGCTTGCCTCAGCAATCTCCATTCATTCCCAGTACAATTTCTATAAGTTGTATGTCACACTCAAGCCTTAACATGCCAGGAGGGAAGCCAAGGGAAAGTCAGGTGATTCAGGTAAGGTAGTGAGGTATGAGGTTAGAAGCAGATCACATAAGTTAACTGAAAGTAGGAGGGATGTGCTGTGAGAGGTGATCCAGGGCCATGGATTTGATGAACTTAATGTTAACTTTTCCATTAAAAAAATCAGCAAATATATACAAAACAAATATAACATTAGAATTCCTAGGCATGACAGAGGAAACAAAGTTAGGAGACTGAAAGCATTAAACATGGAAACCCAGAACAGGCTCCTTGAAAACAAATGGAGGACTCTAGACAAAACTCAACAGAGCTTTTTTTATTGGACTTTATGGGATGATACTTTGAGTTCTGATCTGATAGAGCTTTCTTCTTGTTGCTAATTGTGGATGAACTGTGTGCTAGATTGTTAGAAGAGACCTCTCAATGTTTGCAGAACCATGTGCAAATTGATAGCAATGATATGCCAAATTCCAATTTCTGTCTTCCCATTTCACTGAGTATATAATTTAGAATGATTAGTCTGACCTGTATACATTTCAGTTGTATCTTTTATACTAAGCATATGATCATAGCTCAATGATTTGGGGAAACTCCCTGCTCTCTCTCTCTCTCTCTCTCTCTCTCTCTCTCTCTCTCTCTCTCTCTCTCTCTCTCTCTGTGTGTGTGTGTGTGTGTGTGTGTGTGTGTAACAAATACTTTCCTTTGGCCTACTGTTTTTCAGCACAGGATCAGAAAGCCCTCAAGACTGATCAACAGCAGCAGCTGTCTTCATGAGGAAGAGCTTTAAAATGCACCATATTCAAGAGCATTTAATCTCTGTTGGATCTAGTTCTACCTTCTAAATTAAAGGTTCACTTAGTTCTTAAACATTTTTATCCCATCTAATCAGCCATCAGATACACACTTGTCTTTTTCTCCTTTGTATATTTTCTTTGAGTTAAAAAAAATCATTTTTAGCAAACATACACACTGGTTTATTTTGCATGAAAGTTATTTGTTGAACATTCATCATGTTCTAGATGTGGTGGGTCTTCTATATATTTTTTGTTTTGTTTTTTTCGAGACAATGTTTTTCTGTGTAGTTTTGGTACCTATCCTGGATCTTGCTCTGTAGACCAGGCTGGCCTCGAACTCACAGAGATCTGCCTGGCTCTGCCTCCTGAGTGCTGGGATTAAGGGCATGCACCACCACCGCCTGGCCAACCTTCTATATTTTAAAGCATTTTAACTTTATACCTGATTGTAAATTCTGAAATTTTTAAAAGGAAGAAAAACAGGGTTTAATTATGTTATATATAAACTTCATTTTAAAGTACAATCTGCAGTATGTTATGTAACAGTATGAGTATGTGGAAGATTTCTTGATTACAGCATTCCACAGGGGGGGAGGAAATTACAGAGGAAAAACCAAGACTCAGAATAATAACCATATCTAACAACTTCTTGGCTGCTTAGAACACTGAGTCAAATCTAGAAAGAGGAAATAGAATGCGGACCAATAATAAGTGCTCTGCTAGGTCCCAACCCCAGCCCTCTAAATAGATGATGAAAGAAACATGGCTTGCGAGGAAAATACATATCTGAGGCTGCACTGCCAATGAAGAGTAGCAGTGACATAACTCAACAATGAGCTCTGACTGGAACAAAAATTGCAAATGCATCACAAGTTGACCTACATATGGCTTCATGCTTGGTGGAAGAAACACAATGATCCTGCTATAATGGTCCAACCACCTCTGCAACTTTGAGTCCAATTTCAGTGTAGTCCTGATGCCAGACAGGAAAGAGGTTGTGAATCAGATGTAGCGAGCGATTGGCAGGTTGATTCTGGTTCTAAGTATGGAGAAGGAAAATGGGGAGGAAAGTAGCTTTGTAGCTGTCTGGCAACATCTGAATATCCATGGGGAAAACCAGGGACCATTAGAATAACAGAAACTATGTGAGAACTGCAGGAAGACACAGATGAGTACAAGATGAAAAAAAACTTTCTAAAAGTTAAGCTCCTGCTCCAAAGCAGCTGTAGGGTCAGCTGCCTCTTTGATCTATCACACAGGGAAAACACCGGAACATGCACGTGAAAACTTTTACAGAGAGTGTTGGAAGTGCATTGTGTAAAACTCAAGGATCTCAGCCTAGACATGCTCTAAGCACAATTAGTATTTGTTGAGTGAAGAAATAATAGCATTCTAAAATAGTAATCTTGAGTCATAAATATGATTTATTTTTTAAAGTGCAAAAATGTTCACTAGATAGTGAGGTATATTTCAAGAAGCTTCATTATAATTTTAAAATTGAAAAAAAAAGTGAACAAAAGAAGTTGCTCCTAAAGTTGAAGCTATGAAGTGTACCATAAAGTATAAATCATAATACCAAGAATATATTCACACCAGGTATCTTAAGCGTTTAGGAGACAGGAATGTAACTCGGTTAGTCGCATGCTTGCCAAGCATGCAGCAATCAATTAGTTGAATCTTCAGTATTTTATTGACCAGGTGTGGGAATACAGCATACAATACTACAACTGAGAGGTAGAAGCAGGATGGTCAGAGGGCCAGGGTCATCTTCATCTACTTATGAGTTGGAAGCTAGTCTGGAATACATGAGGCCCTGTGGTGATACTGTGTTCCCCAATATACTGTGCACCCTAATAAACTTATCTGGGGTCAGAGAACAGAACAGACACTAGATATAGAGGCCAGAAAATAATGGCACACACACCTTTATTCCTAGCATTCTGAAGGCAGAGATCCATCTGGATCTCTTTGAGTTCAAAGCCACACTGGAAACAGCCAGGCCTGGTGACACATGCTTTTAATCACTGGAAGTGATGGCAGGAAGGTATATAAGGCATGAGGACCAGGAACTAGAGCCTGGTTAAGCTTTTAGGCTTCTAGCAGCAGTTCAGCTGAGATGTATTTGGATGAGGACATAGAGGCTTCCAGTTTGAGGAAACAAGATCGGCTGAGGAATTGGCAAGGTGAGGTTAGATGTGACCTGTTCTGCTTCTCTAATCTTCCACCTTCACCCCAATACCTGTCTCCAAGTTTGTTTTTATTAATAAGACCTTTTAAGATTCATGTTACAAGGCCCTAACTCAAATAGGAGAGGGACAAGGAAAGAGAAAGAATATCTGAGTTTGCATAAATATTTTGACTCATTATTTCTGCTCTAAGTCTCCATTAGAGTAACAACTGTTACTGTAACCATTCATTTACAATATTTGAATCCATTACTGTTGAAACAGATGAAGTCATTGGCCTGGATGTAAAACTTGGTTTCAAAGACCACCTTCTTAATTCCAAACCCTCAGTTTTGTTTTCCATTGTATTTTTAATTATGCCACTAATTCGGGTCAGATGAAGGGAGTGGTGTAGAGCAATTTCTTCAAATGTGATATGTGGATATGTGATTATTTCAAGTTCTGTCTTTAGTAATTGAAAGAAAAAAATGATTCTAAGCAATAAGATCTAAGACACCATAAAAGGAGAAAAAAGAAGGGACTCTATGAAGATATTCAAACAGCAGTTATTTGGGGCAGACACTAAAGCTCCATGGCAGCCTGAGTCCAAGTGTACTTGTTCTTTCCAACACAATGCAACTGGAAGGAAGGGAAGAGGATAGGGAATGACGGCTCCTTTGGGAACTGGGCATTACTGCTTTGCTACGGTGAAAAGGTAATTTCAAAAATTATATGCTGTGGTGGCAGGTAATTTGTTTTTTGCAAAATTGTAAGAGCTGAGCTGAAATTAGGAGGGAGGAGATGCCTAAAATGTTTAGGAAGGACATATGACATTGCAGGTATATGAGCAGTTTGATTAATGCCAAGTGCTACCAGCAGGGAGCAGTGTCCATCATTTTCTTATGAGCCAAAAAGACCTTAGGCAAGAGATTTTTTTTTTTTACATTAATGCTTGAGCACCACAGTGTGATTTGTTCCCTTAGACCTTTACAATTCTGTGATTACAATTTATTATAACTATCCCCATAGTATTGTTTAGAAATGATTCATATATCATTGTTTATTACAATTATATTTCTACATGGTTTTATACGGCTTGGGTGTCTCTCAAAGAACCATGTGCTAGAGGCTTGGTTCCAAAGCAGTGGTACTGAGAAATACTATGGACACTAGAGAGAAGACATCATGAATGATATTACTTTCAAAAGGAATTAAGATTAAAGCACATTTATGTATTTTCTTGTGAAATCCTTGTCAGTACTCATGATAGGGTTTGTTCTAAAAAGAGAAGGGCTTATCCCTCCCTCTTTCCTTCTGCCTTCTTGCATCAAGATTTAATTGGTTGCTCCTGTAAACACTTCTGCAATTATAATCCATCATGAGGCACCATAGCAAAAGGAAAGTCATTGTTCAAGCCTACACCACACCATTTGGTGCATGCCCCACACCCACACATTAACTGTAGACTGGAGAAACTTTGTGTTTGGTAAAGAAGAAAGGATTTATTTTGGACTCTTGTTTCAGGAATTTCAGCTCAGGGTTGTTTGGCCCCATGCAAATAGGAAAACCATCACAGAAGTGGGAGTGTTAGACAAACTTCCTTAAAAATTAGCTTGTCTCAAGTATTTTGTTATAACAGATACTCAGTGCAACAGTTCATCTTTGCCTAATTGATGTGCCTGAATGAAAGACTCTGAGCTTAGTAGGTTCACTGAATACATATTGGTAAGAAGACCATAATTACAGCAGAAGACTGATTTGAAAAATCAAGTATGAAAAACAAAGCCATAACTTAGGTATAAGGAGACACTAAAGTTGAGAGAAGAGACTTGATGGCCTGAGGTAAGTCAAGAAAAGTACTTCCTGTGTGCAGTACCAGTGTACAGTGGTGTGCAGCACAGACTCTGTCATCTTCTAACCTCCCAGGAGAGTAGCTGCATATTAGTATAGTAATGTCCACCCTCATTCTAAGTGTGCAAAGGGCTGCAGGGAGACCCTGAGGTGATGTAAGGAAGCATCATATCCCCTCTTATGCCACATGGTTTGATAGAGCTAAATCACTAGGGAGGTAGACTAAAAGGAAGACAGAAGTAAAGTAGGAAAGTAAGGCATCTTAGAAATGGAATGCTTTTTTAGAGAAACAAGGCCTCCAAGAAGATGCAGACAGATAGGTGGGAAGACATGGAGGCAAAGTGAAAGTTGGTGGTGGGGCAAAATCTTGAAGAGGAGAATAGCAACTTTCCTTTCTTTCCACCATAGACCATTCCCTCTGGTCTCACCACTCCATTTTGTGGTTTAGACACTAAAAGTCACAGGGTAGCTTTAAATAGACCTACAGTCTGCTCAGAATAACTGCCTCTTCATGAACTCAACCTTTTTAGAATACAACCTTTAAAGAAAGTTTAAACATTAGATAATCAAAAATAAGGAATTTTTTTCTAATGCTGTTTGCAAATGTCATTTGAGGAGTGAGGAGTATAGCTGGGGAACTGTGAATTCAGTTTTATGTTCAGGGAACTATTCCAAAGTTTGAGAAAGCAACCTTCTGGAACTTTCCTTCAGTCTTCACTATGACCAAAAGAATCGTGATTTCTAGACATATCTTTTTCTGATCCTAAGTCTTTTCCTTTGAGCAAAGACGTTCTGGACATTATGAGCCACATGGTTCCTTTCCACTCTGAAAAAAAATATTGAGACTTAAGAAAACCATTCTCAGTTTCTCATGAAGTGATACCATTAGCTGTGATTCATACCTCAGTGGGTGGAGAAAAGACAGAAGTTCAAAGAAAAAAAAGTAAAAAATAAACAATGACATCATGAAAATTGCAGGCAAATGGATGGAACTAGAAAATATCATCCTGAGTGAGGTAACCCAGGCTCAGAAGGACAAACATGGTATGTATTCACTGTTAAGTGAATACTAGATGTAAAGCAAAGGATAACCAGACTACAACCCACAGCTCCAGATAAGATAACTAACAAGGAGGACCTTAAGAGGGACACATGGATCTCCCTGGGAAGGAAAAATAGAGATTTCCATGAGTAAACTGGGGATGAGGGGGGACAATACAGGGTGGGGGATGAGTGATGAAAACATGAGGGAATGGGATGGTCCAGCTGGAGCAGGTACAGAGTGGAAGAGCAGTGAGGGAAATACCATGATAGAGAGAGACATCATGGGAATGAGGAGAGGCCAGATGTTGCATGAATTTCTAAACATCTTATAATAATAATAAAAAAACAGGATCAGATATTGGGGTAAACACTAAAGATCAAAGAGACAAAGGAACATGCCACTGTCACATCTTACCTCTAGGAATTCTCATCCTGAAAAGTCTTTAGTTCCTGTTTCCTCATGCCTTATATACTTTTCTCCACCCAGCCATTAAACGTGTGTGTGCTTCCCAAGTCCTGGGATTAAAAGTGTGTGCCACCACTCCCTGGCTGTATTTCTCTTCTAGACTGAATCAACCTCATGCAGTCTAGGGTGGCTTTGAACTTACAGAGATCCAGATGGATCTCTGCCTCCTGAGTGCTAGGATTAAAAGTGTGTGCCACCACTCCCTGGCATCTATGTTTAATCTAGTGGCTTGTTCTGTCTCTGATCTTCAGGCAAATTTTATTAGGTTACATAATATATTACCACATTTCCCATTTTTTGTTCAAAATAATAAAAAAGTTTATACCTAATAGAAGAAAGACTATATACAATAAGTATAATAAGTATATTCAATATGTACAGTCAAGAATTACATTAACAATGTCCAGTCCGTAAACATTTGACAAATTCAGAGAAAATACTCCATTATTCATCCTATTTTGGTGAGCCTAAAATGTTGTACCTAATTCAATTTCTATTCTAACTTGTATTACCAATCAAAAACTATCTTTTGATGATTTTTGAACCTTTACCACTCTTTAGTGAATTTCTTTTCTGAATTTGTTAACTATCTAGTCTTCAACCCCCTCAGAGACCAGAGAAGGAAATAATATTTACTGAGAAAGCAGGAAGTGCAAACAAGTGACTTCCAAAAATTGTGAGAAATGACAGAAACAGCTGGCTGCCTGAACGGTCACCCAAGATTCCTCTGCAACATTTGGGTATCCTTCTTTGGCCTACAGGCCTAGCATATCTGACAGACTTTTCTGTGAGGCAGGATTTTCTGAAGGGCTGTCCTATTTTGTCTTGGCAAGGTTAGGCAGTCCTTTCTTTTATGTCCTGCTTGTCCATTTTGGACAGCATACTGTCAGCAGTTAAGGTAAGGGTACTTTCTTGCCCAGTGGCTAACTTCTGCCACAAGGAGAGTAAATTCCATATGGAGTTTCTTCAATGCCTATCATCTTCTCTGAAGTAGTTTGGTGCTTCCAGAAGCACACATGTCTCCTACTCATAAAAAAAAGAAAGAATGAATGTTATTAAAGCATTTTAAATTCCATATTCTGTACATCTCTAAAGTGTTTGAAGATGACCTGTCTATCTAAAATATATTACTGTTTGATCTTGAAAACATACCTAATATTACTATAAGGTCGATTGTAATAGGTGACTAACTACTGACTTTTATTTCTTTATAACCTAATTAGTTGGTAATAACTTTCAAGGACTAGAAAGTTGCATTGTATTAAGTGAGTTGTATAGGTACAATACCTTGAGTAAGATTAGAAACATATATACAGTATGTTCCAGCAAAAATCCTCACAATTTTGTATCAGTATATAAAATGTGTATACAATATATACAAATTCAATCCAATGTAAAATATTTAAAACTAGTAGTTGCTTTTTAAAAGTAGATTCAGTAATGTACTTTTTTATTTTATCATATCCATATTATCCCTTTTTTCTTTTCAGAGTAGATTCAATAATCTACCCTTTGATTCTATCATTTCTTTATCTTTTATTTCAGAGTTGAGTAAACAATCTATCTCTTGTTTATATCCTCTTTCTGTTCTTTTTCCAAACAAGAACCCTAAATCTAATCTCTTTTGTTTAACTTTTTTCTGACCCTTACTATTAACAGCTTGTAATCAACCACCAAAACAATGAAAAATATCCATAACTCATTGAATGACCAAAAACCTCCCACCCCACTTCTTGGGAATGTGGGTATCATGTTCTTAAAATTACTTCCTGCTGTCTGGTGGCAAAGGCATCTTTAGGAGATCATTAAAAGTAAATTTTTTTGTTAATTGTCAAGGCCTGGGAGAGGTAGCTGTATCATTTGCTGTCTAGTCTCTGCATAATGGGAAAGTGCAGTGCTTGTCTCAAGTCCTGGCTAGAGTAATCTGTGAGGCTGGATCATCTCAGCTAGCCACCTCTAAATTGTCCTGTACAGTTTGTAGTCTGCCTTTGGGTGATGTTTATCAGTTTAATGGCATTATTGTAGTCCATGTGGAATCATCATTGTGGGGTCCCATCATCTTTTTGGAGACTTCAAAGTTTGCTGATCTTCCCTTTAACAACCTAATTACTCTTTTGCATTGTGCATTAGCATTTTCAAAAGCCAGAGATTCAATTATTTTCTGCTTAGCCTCTGAATTTGGTATCATTGTATTTACTGCTGAAGACAGCCTTTGTAAGAAATCCATGAAAGTTTCTTTTGGAACCAGTATAACTCTTGTAAATGATCAGTTTTCTTTCTGCTTCTTCAATTTTGTCCCAACCATTCAAGGCTGCCATGCAGCATAAAGCTAGGGTGTGTTCACCATATAAAGATTGGCTTTGTATATCAGCACAATTGCCTTCTCCAAGAAGTTGATCTTGGGAAATTTCTATACCTCTATTTCTATACCTCTTCCTTGTTCAATGGTCTTGCCTCATCCTTCCACCAGGTCCTTCATTGTAATTTGGGACCTGCCTCTAAGACTGCTGTAACCACATCTTTCTAGTTTTGAGGGATAATTCTATTACAAGTTGACCATGAGTTTAGCATCTGCTTCATGAAAGATGAGTGGACACCATATGAGATGATTGCTTCTTTGAATCTCCTCAAATCTTACATTTATGCAGGAGTCCAATCAGCTCATACACAGCCTTGAGGACATCTATCATTTGGCAGTTCCTGTAAGGTTAGTGGATAGACTAAGGCTGGATGTTTGAAAGCCTTAGGCTGTTTGTCTGTAAACTTATAATGCAATGTTGAGATTGGTTCTTTAAATTTCTCTGTCTGGGTCTAATTATCTCTATGATCTGTTTTAGTAGGTTTTTCTAAAACTTTTGTCTTAGAACTCATATTAACCAAATTTTTTAAATGATAAAATAGAATAATCAAACAAATAATATTAATAATTGACATTACATAAATCTGATCAATATTAATTTTCCTCTCATTTAATTTTTCCATTTTTATACTGTTTAATGTATAGTCAAACAGAGACCAAACACCTTCCAATGTAACAATATTTTCCATTTTTTTAATGTGGGAAAAATTTTTCTTTTAATTAATTCTTCCTTTTAAGAAATCTTAACTGACTCACCAAATCTGCTGATAATGATGATTCAGATAGTGGTGTGGCAGCAGCCTGAGGATGGGGCCCAGTGAAAGCCAAACCCCTCCAGGAGAGGAAAGAATTGAATGATCCAGCTGTCTGCACAGAGGAATTGTGTGAAAGTGGCTAACTTCTGCAGTTTGTGGAGCCCAAAGACCTGTGGAGTTTGCTGCAGAGAGAATGCAACAGAAACTTAGCTAGTGGGTTAGGGAGTCTGGCCTAGGTGGAGTGGAGATTCTGGCCACTTGTAGCTTGGGCCTGAGCCGGGAATACAAGGCCACAGAAAAGCAGCTTTTTTTGTGAATTCATTCCTCACAAGTTGGATGCCAGACGTTGTTCATATTTCTAAAGGTCTTATAATTAAAAAGCCCAGAGCCAGATATTGGGGTAAATGCTGAGAGATCAGAGAGATAAAGGAACCAGCCACTGCCAAGTCTCACCTCACCAACTCCACAAATCCTCTGACTGAAATTTTCTGAGTCCTCCCCCTAAAGGTTCTAGCTGAAAAAGCCTTTAGTTCCTGTCTTCTCATGCCTTAGCCAGATCCTGGGGAGGTTCCCAGGAGTCCCCAAGGATGATCCCAGCTTAGACTACTAGCAATAGTTGAGATGGTGCCTGAATTGGCTTACCCCAGTAATCAGATCAGTGAGTACCCTAACTGTCATCATAGAGCCTTCATCTAGTTACTGATGGAAGCAAATGCAGAGATCCACAACCAAGCGCCAGGCCGAACTCCAGGAGTCCAGTTGAAGAGAGAGAAGAGGGATTCTATGAGCAAGGGGCATCAAGATCATGATAGGGAAACCTGCAGAGACAGCCAAACCAAACTAGTGGGAACTCATTAACTTTAGATCAACAGCTGTGGAGCCTCCATGGAACTGGACTAAGCTCTCTGCATAAGCTTGATCTGCTTAAGGGCCCCCCTGACAGTAGGATCAGGAACAATCCCTGGAGCATGGGGGTGCTTTTTGGAGTCCACTACCAATGGTGGGACACCTTGCACAGTGCAGGGAGAGGGCCTTGTACCTGCCTCTACTGAATATACCAGGCTCTGCACTCTCCCCATGGGAGACCTTGCCTTGTTGGAGGAGGGAATTGGGGGTAGATTGGAGGGAAGGCAGAGGGGTGGGAGGGTCAGAAGGAGGGAGGAGAGAAGGATCTGTGGTTGGTATGTAAAATGAATTTAAAAAATCCTTAATAAAAAAAGAAAAAATTTATATATTATGAAAAAAAGAAAATACAAATGAGAGCAGTCGCTCTCTGTGTGTATGGGGATGGAGATGAGCCTGTGTTGTGCATATGATTGTGCATGTGAAGCCTCATGAGTATGTGAATATATGTGCAGTGTTTTTCCTTATTGCCCTATTCCTAAATGCTTTGAGATAGGGTCTCTCACAGAACTGGAAACTCATTGTTTTTACTTCACTGGTTGGCTAGAGAGTTCCAGAGATTTGCTTGTCTTTATCAGTGCTGGGGTTATGTGGGTTTTTGGACATTAGTCCCCATGCTTTGGTATCAAGCTAAAGAACAAAGATCCCATGTTAGCCTAACCTCTGCCAGAACATTCAGCCTCCTTTCAAAGTCCTCATCACAGTGATTCCATACCATATGTCCCTCAATCACAGGAACAGGTCAGGTCAAAGATGACAGCTCTTTCTTCAACTTGACTAAAAAAGAACTAAAGGTAAATTGGTAAAAATAAAGGTCAGGTGTGGGAATTAGGGAAAAAATATCTGAGATAGCACAGGGAATATTGTATTAAATTTTCATATATACCATCACTCCAAGGGGGCTGTGGCAGATACCCTGTATTAATCAGGCTTCCCTAGAGTAACAGAACTTATAATGCTTCTCTTTCTCTTCCTCTTCTCCCTCCCCTCGTCTCTATACATATTCCATATACATATAGGCTTACAGGCTACATTCCAGCAAACACAACAATGGCTGGTCGTGAACATAAAGTACAAGAACCCCATAGTTGTTCAGTTCACAAGGTTGGACCTTTCTGGACTTCAGTATATGCTGGCATCCAAAAGAAGTAGGCTCTAATGCCAGTAAAGGAATAGATATGCTAGGAAGGCAAAGGAAAGCAGGCAACGAGCAAAACCTTCCTTCTTCTATGTCCTCACACAGACTTCCAGCAGAAAGCATGCCCCAGATTAAAGGTGTGTTTTTCCACCCTAAGTTCCAGATCAAAGATGTGTGTCTTCCAACCTTAAAGGTCCAGACTAGTAGTGGATTCAACCACTTCAAATCAAGCAAATCCCCATAATTCACTGCCCCTCACACTTCTCTGTCCTTAAGCTTACTAACGTACAGGAGCAATGATGAAGAGACTAGAGAGCCTGGGAATTACTTGCCTCAGAATTTTCTAGAAATCTGTTGGGCCCTTTCTCACTGCCTGGCCATCTTGGCGGCTGGTCTTGGTTGGGGGCTGTCCCGCACCTAAGGCAGGAAGGTGGTGGCCGCAAAAAAGACGAAAATGTCTCTGGAGTCGATCAACTCTAGGCTCCAACTTGTTATGAAAAGTGGAAAGTATGTGCTGGGGTACAAACAGACTCTGAAGATGATCAGACAGGGCAAAGCGAAATTGGTTATCCTCTCCAACAACTGTCCAGCTTTGAGGAAATCTGAAATAGAATACTATGCCATGTTGGCTAAAACTGGTGTTCATCACTACAGTGGCAATAACATTGAATTGGGCACAGCATGTGGAAAATACTACAGAGTGTGCACACTGGCTAGCATTGACCCAGGTGATTCTGATATTATTAGAAGCATGCCAGAACAGACTGGTGAAAAGTAAACCAGGAAAGTTTTTCTTTAATAAAACTTTACCAGAGCTCCTCTGGAAAAAAAAAAAAAGAAAGAAATCTGTTTTGGAAAAATAATAAGACTACATAGTCTTAGGCTATGTGTAGTGTCAAAATATTATGCAATTAGAATTAGTAAAAGAGAAGCTCATAAATTTGAGAGAGAGCCAGAAAGAATATATGAGAAGGTTTGGAGGAATGAAAGGGAAGCGAGAAATATTGTAATTATATTGTAATTTCAAAAATACCTTTTTTTTTTGTTTTCTCCTTATATCAAGTTGGAATCCTATGTATGTAACTTGCGATGTAATCTGGAGGCCATTTAGAGCAGTTTGCTAACATTGTAGCCCAATGGACAATAGTTTTAATACTTCCAGCTTTCTTTATCCAACTCACTATGGTTATATCATATTGTCCTAGAATGTTCATTGTTTCCCCTCTAAATTATAACTTTATTTCAATGTTGTGATCAAATTTGTTGAAGATTAGTAAGAATGTCTCCAAGTCCATCACCATGGCCTACCTTCCAGAATTTGGACACATACACCTTGTTCTCCCCCTTACTGCTATTAAATTATTTATGTTTTCTGCCTCTAGATTCTACTTCTAACTTTTCACCTCCTTGTCCCTTCAAGGTCTCTGTTTTAGCAATGTGAAAATCATCCTGACTTCTCTGGATCACACTTGCTTCCTCTATAAGTAATTCTAGTTATCATAGAAACAAAAGCATTGGCTAAGTAAAATTTCCCCAGACACCAAGTCCATGGAGAACTCCTCCCTTGCTATAAAGAGTAGCTCTGTGCTTCCAGTTTCTAAAGCAGAAACCCAGTCAACCATGCTTGTGACTCTTTGCTTGTTCTCACACTCCACATTCAATGCTACACCAGTTCTCACTGACTACACTTCAGAATAGATCAAAGATGTGAATACTCCTCACGACTTCTGCTGTGTACACCAAGTCTCCAGGATAACAGCCACAGCTTCCCCACTGCTTTCTCCAGCTTCCCCAGTCTTATCCTTACCAGTACCCCAAAAGAAGCTTTTTAAAGTTTTTTTAAGAATATGAACCATCATTGTTCTGCCACTCAAAAACCTTCCTCTGATGATTGTTTCCCTGCCTTGTTCAGCGTAAGTGACAGACATGACTTTCCTAACCTGTGTCACCAAATTCCCTTGGGCCTCCTCAGGGAAACATAATTTCACTGTCCCATAACCCATTTGAGCTTAGTGTGTTTCTTTTCTGTTTCTAGGCCACACTGAGTTCTTGTTTTGTTATAACTATTACAGGAGACATTCCCTCTGCTTTTTATGATCCTGCTCCCAATGTCTTCATGTGTACTGGTCTCTTGCTTCTGTGTCTTTGATTAGCTGTTACATATAGATGTTTCAATCAAAAGACTCTCTCTCTCTCTCTCTCTCTCTCTCTCTCTCTCTCTCTCTCTCTCTCTCACACACACACACACACACACACACACAAACACACACACACACACACACACACACACACACACACACCTTTTCCCTCACTCTCATTCTCTCCTTCTCCCACTCTCTTCCTCTTTCTCCCTCAATATCCCCACTCTCCATCTTGACCTTTAATTCAATCTTTTTCTCTCTCCTTAAATTCCTCATCTGTGGATGTTAATTATCACTTTACATAGAATCACTTGTTTTATTGATTGATTTTGTTATCTATCTTTTTATATGAGAATGATCATCATTATTCTGTCTCATTTTTTGGTCTCAGAATAATGCTTACATGTAATCAAAACTCCAACATTATTAAGTGAATAAATAAGAAAGGGAAATGGCCTATATTTCTAGCAATGGGCAGAGGAAGGTTAATCATGAGTTCAAGGTTATTTCCAGTTGAGTTTGATCAGTCTAGGTTTTATGAGATTATATTTACAAAAAACAACCGAACCAAAAGCAGACAAAAAAATTGAACAAAAAAGAAATGAAATGAGGAAGGAAAGAAGATAAAAAGAAAGACAAGAGGAAAAAAAGGGGCAAGTTTTAGTTAATTTATCTAACTGTATTAAATATTAACTTCTTCAGTTCTAGGAATATGGATAACACCAGTATTTTGTAAGATTAATAAGAGGAACAAAGGCAATTGTCTAGTTGGCCATATTTTCATGCAATACTTATTTAAACAGTGGGATAAAATACCTATTAGATCCTGCATTACTATAGTGAGATGCCTGTGGTAAGGTGCTGTATAATGAAAAGAGGTTTGTTTTGGCTCATGTTTCTGGAGGTGTTAATCAAAGATTTGACTGTGTCTGGTGATGGTCTCCTTGTTAACAGAGACCCATGTTGGTAGAGAACAACACATGGTAAGATACAGAGAGCACACATGTGCTCAACTTCATGAATCCATGACAAATAGGAAGAATTCAATGAAGAAGATGCATGCTGATTGATGTATTATATATTATCCTGGTAATATATACAGAGGACCTGAATACTTGGTGTGTTACATGGTACTCTGGCAGTTGTAGGTGTGCTTAGAAAGAACATAATATCTCAATATTTAAACAGATTTATGGATGGGGGAAGACAAATGACAACAGCTC
Organism: Peromyscus eremicus; assembly: GCF_949786415.1. Taxonomy (NCBI): domain Eukaryota; kingdom Metazoa; phylum Chordata; class Mammalia; order Rodentia; family Cricetidae; genus Peromyscus; species Peromyscus eremicus. The sequence continues at coordinate 85,888,443 of NC_081417.1, read as the reverse complement.
AGGGCTGAAAGTTGTAGGTCAAATTTTGCAAAGAATGGGTCTTCAGACAAGTTATTTCACCTCTGTGTAATTTTGACTTCTCCTGTGAAACAGAAATAGTCTTGACTGATTTGAATGGGTATTAAAATCTTCTTCATGTATTTCTGATGCATGATAAAAGGAACTCATATATATATATATACATATATATATATACATATATACACGTACACACACACACACACACGTGTGTGTGTGTGTGTGTGTGTGTGTGTGTGTGTGTGTATGTGTGTGTGTATTATTGTGAAGCTTTGATGGGGTCTCCGTGTAAAAGAACTTGACAGAGCAGGACTGCTAATGTTAGGAAAGATTATTCCATGATATGCAAGTGCTGATGTTGCTGGCTTTCATCACTATAACAGGAAGAAAAAAATGCATAATGAATTCTTGAAGGGGATTAGAAATTTCTATATAGTTTCCTAGGAATCTTTCTTGCTTTGACTTCTCTTCAGATATTTCTATACGTGCTGTAGAAATCTTCTCTGGCTTGCAGTATTAAGTTACAGCTTACTGTATAAATTAGCCTTTGGTACATCATAAATAACTCCAATCACAGTCACTTAAAAGAACAACAAAATTTTTTATGACTCTTAGGTGACAATCTGGGATGCTTTTAGATAGATTTTCTTTTTCTCTTCATGATTGGGATCAGCCATGTGTCTGTAATCTGAATTTAAACCAGGTTAACATGACTATAGCTGAGATTAATTATCTGTGTTTATGTGGTCTCCTATTCTACGGCAATACTGATGGTTCAGAAAATGATTGCAAGCATCCAGAAGAATGGATGGATGCCCCCAACATCTTTTAGGAGCAAGATTCAGAATAATATACAATAGAACATCAAAATCCTATTGTAAAGGTATCCTATTCATTGTAAAAGATACCAAGAATTGTACACAGTCTTTACAGTCTACCATATTCACCTTTTATCCATGTTTTTCATTTCTTCTGGCAGCAGCTCAGTTGCATATCCCTTATATATCTATCTTCATCAGTGCTGGCTTCTATAACAAACTACTGTAGACTGCACGTCTTACAAACAACAGAAACAGATACTTCATAACTCTATAGACTTTGAAGTCTGTAGTTACAGCAATTTTGTTGGGAACACTCTACTGTGTTGCAGCTAGGTATCTTCTTGTGCTATTATATAGTAGAAAATATGCACAACAACCCTCCAAAGTCCATTTGATACAGACATTGTATCAGTTATTTCTCTTATAGAGTAATTTTGGTTGTTACAAGCACATAACAAAAGGAAAAAATGGTTTATTTGTGCTCAAGAAGGCACAACAGAGGGAGCATGAGACACCTAGCTACATGGAGTCTGTAACAGGAAGCAGAGAGTGATGTGTGATCACATTCAGCTTACTTTCTCCTTTTCATCTATTCTAGGACTTTAGCTCAAGGAAAGGTATAGCTTTCAGTGTTGGTCTTCCTAATTCAATTAACCTAATTTAGACAATGCCACTCAGACATGGCCAGAGATGTGTTTCCATTGTGATACTAAATCCAGTCAAACTGACAACCAAGTTATGAAGGCATGAATCATGTTCATGAAAGAACAGCCCTAAAAAGCTAACCACTTCTTAAATCTTCCATATCAACCTTGAGGAAGTCTCATCATTTTGATTCTAGAAAACCAAACATTTGGTCTATAATATTATCAAACATTGGGCCATTAACATTTATCCTTTCACTAAATTTTAGCAAAATTTCACAAATACATCATTTTTGTGATGCTTATGCCTACTTTAAAGATGCAGAAGATAAAAACTAAAAATTTCTCAACTTCACTCAAAAATGCATGGCAGAACTGGAGAGTCAAATGATGCCTCAGTGTCAAACAGTTTCTCAGCCCCAGTGCTAATGGTCTTTGAACTTCATGAATGCCTGCTTCAGGGAGCTGGATTGTTCAGTGCAGAATGGTGAGCAACATCTTTGACTACAAGGTGTCAATGACCAAAACTCCAGTCACAACAACCAAAAATATCACCAAGATTATCAAATACCTCCTTAAGGGAAAAGACTCATCATCCCTCATTAGGAACTACTGCTCTAAGCCATGTTTCTAATCACATCTCAGTGTTTTCTGCAGACTGATGATACTGACTTTGAGAACCAACACAGAATATATTTGGAGACTAAAGAGACTATTTAATAGGACTGAGTCAGATTCAGAGCAAGGTGCAGCCTGGTACCACCATCCCAGCAAGCTTCTGGAAAAGCTCACTAATCAAAATTTATCCTTTCCTTTTTGCTGATGTTGTCAACTTATTATTTTGAACTCAGCATCAACATCTTCTCACAGGGTTTCAGTCAAGGAGAAGCAATCAGCTCCCTAGCAAGACAGACCCAGTTCAGTCTAAAGAGAAAACTCCAAGTTGGAATGTCTTTGTCATAGGTGGTAAGGAGCTAAATATTTCATCGAAATAAAATAAACATAGATCATCTCATCATGAAATATACATAAAAATGTTTAAACATGTTAATTATTAAGCCAATATTGATTCATATTGGATGAGACATTAAGGGGAAATTAGCTAATGTATTTAATATCTTCTCCACAGTTGACTAGTATCAGAATTTATCATATCTAACCACCAATAATCATAAAAGTGGCAGGAAATATTTATGATCAGGGGTGAGTGAGTATCAGGCAGGAAGCGACAAGGATAGAGAAAATAGAGGATCCAAGGGAGAGACCTTTCAGTTGTCACAGCCCATCCTCAGATGTCAGATATAAATCATTGTACTAAGTCATATCATCAAAGTTTGATGAACCTTTCCTATTGGGACAGTTATTGAATATCATTTGGACCTAGCTTCCTTCTTAAAAATGAAATAGAATGATAAATGGATTATAGAGGTAGAAAGAAAGTAAAAATAAAAAGGGGGGTTAAATCCTAGGTTTGAATTTCATCTCATTGTTATTTACAGTGGTTGGCTCTAGTTGCTTATCTAGATTATGATGTTCATATTTTATCCTCATTATATGATTTAGTTTTATTTCACTAAATATACTTCAAATTCCTTATACAGAAAAAGGTTTTCCATATCCCTCCTCTTAGGTACTTAAAGTAGACTGATTTAGTCATGTAAAACTCTACTCTGGGGACCAGAGAGATGGCTCCTCTGTGGTTAAGAGCACCAGATGCTCTTCCAGAGGACCTGAGTTTGGATCCAATCACCCCTGCCAAGCAGATCACAACCATTCCAGGGACTTGAACTTTCTCTTCTGTTTTCTGGACTCCATGTGTATCTTTACATGTGGTATATATAAAATTGGACACACACACAATTAAAAATAATACTATGGTTTACAAACTATTCTGGAATCAAAAATGTCTAGGTCTGAGTTCTAGATTTAGATCAGGTTTCTTTTCTCTGTGCCACATTTTTCCATCTATAATACAATTTATTCACCCAATAGATCATCTGGGACTATAAATTGATGTGGTCATATGAAGTATAAGAACACAGAATATAGGAGATATGTCTTAGTCAGTGTTTTATTATTGTAAAGAGACATCATGATCATGGCAACTCTTTTTTTTCTTTATTAAGAAATCTTCTAATTACTCTTCACACCACCCACAGATCCCACCTCCTCCCTGCTCCTATCTCCCAGCCCTCCCTCCCAAGCCAACCCACATCCCCACATCCCCCAAATCAAGATCTCCCATGAGGAGTCAGCAGAGCCTGGCACACTGAGCCTAGGCAGGTCCAAGCCCCTTCCCATTGTACCAAGGCTGTGCAAGGCACCACACCACAGGCACCGGATTCCCAAAAGTCTGCCCATGCACCAGGGATGGATCTGGATGCCCTTGTCTGAGTGTTCCCCGAACAGTTCTAGCCAAATAACCGTCTTCCATATCCAGAGGGCCTAGTCCAGTCCCCTTGGGGATTCACTGCCACTAGTCTACAGTTCATGGGCCTCCAATAGTGTAGCTGGTCATCTCTGCACTTCTTCCTGTCATGATCTCGACGTCCCTTGCCTGCAGAATCCCTCCTCTCTCTTATCGATTGGATTCCCAGAGCTCAGCCTGGCGCCTGGCCGTGGGTCTGTACATCTGCCTCCATCAGTCACTGGACAAAGGCTCTATGAACCCACAAGGATGATACCAACTTGGCCTGCTGGCAGTGGTCCAGAGGGTGCCTGGACTGGTCTACTCTGGCAACTCTTATAAAAGAAAACATTTATTTCTTTATTTTTATTATTGTTACTTATTATTACTATTTTTAAAAAAAATTATTTTACATACCAACAACAGTTTTCCCTACCTCCTCTTCTCCCATTCCTTCCCCCCACTTCCTTTCTACCCATCTTGCATCCTCTCCTCAGAAAGGGTAAGGCCTCCCATGAGAGTCAACAAAGCAAGGCATATTAAGTTGAGACAGGACTAAGCTCCTCCCCTCTGTATCAAGGCTGAGTGAAGCATCCCATCACAGGGAATAGGTTCCAAAAAGCCAGATCATGTGCCAGGGATATATCCTTGTTCCACTGGTAGGGACCCCACAAACAGACCAAGCTACACTACTGTCACTCACAAGCAGAGAGCCTAGTTCGGTTCCAAGCAGGCTTGCAAGCTGTCATCTAGAGTCTGTGAGCTCCCACAAGCTCAGGTCAGCTGTCTCTGTGGGTTTCCCCATCATGATCTTGATTCCCCTGGCTCATACAATTTCTCTTCCCTCTCTTCAACAGGGCTCCTAGAGCTGAGCCCATAGTTTGGCTGTGGATCTCTACATCTGCTTTCATCAATTACTGGATGAGAGTTCTACTATGACAATCAGGGTAGTCACCAATTTGATTGCAGGAGAAGGCCAGTTCAGGCACCCCCTCCACTATTGCTTAGGAGTCTTATCTGGGGTCATCCTTGAAGATTCCTGGGATTTTCCCTGGCCCCATGTTTCTCCCTAATCCCATAATGGCTCCTTATATCAAGATGTCTCTTTCATTGCTCTTCCTCTCCATCCCTCCCCCATCTTGACCATCCGGATCCCTCATGTACCCAGTCCCTATCCCCTTCCCTTTACCTGCTCCCCCTGCCTCTAGTTTTCCCAGGAGATCTCATCTATTAAGAAAAGCATTTAATTGGGGATCACAGTTTCAGAGGTTTAGCCATCATAGTGGGAAGCATGGTGGCATGCTGTAAAACATAGTACTGGAGAAGTAGGTGAGAATTCTGCTTCTGGATCCACAGGCAGCAGGAAGAGAGACATCACTGGGCCTGGCATGGGGTTCTGAAACCTCAAAGTCCGCTCCTAGTAACACACTTTCTCCACCAAGACCATGCCTCCTGATCTCTCTAAGTAGCAACAGTACTTAATGACTAAGCCTTCAAATATATGAGTCTAAGGAGGCTGTTTCTGTGAAAACCACCACTAGATGTTTGATATCTAGTGGAAGTTCCTGTCCTTTGGTAATTGTCTAAAAAGTTAAACAGTTGGCAAATATTCAATAGAACATAAATAATGTTTGTTTCTGTAGTTCATGAACTTGAAAGCAACTGATAATAACTTTTAATATAATTTTCCCTGGATTACTACAGATTGATTCTAGCCAGTTTCTAGTCCAGCCTTGTTCAATGATGATGACAAATCTCCTTGTACATTTAAGTCAATGTTGTTCCATTTGCCCAGAGCATTTAGAGCTGGGGAGGAAAGCTTATTCTTTTTAATGTGAACACATGTTGGAGAAGAGTGATTTTTAAACAAACTTCTGCTTCTGCTATAAAGTTCATTAATGATTGAGACTGAGGCTAAGCTTCCATATCTACAAGAAAATATGTCAAAACATCATGGCCACTATTTTATTTTAAAATAAGTGAATAAGTAGAAATCCAAAAATATACAAATGCATGTTTCTAACTTACTTATAATAAATATATTTTCTCAACATTACTGATGATAGATTTTCTTACAGTGGCCATGTATGTGAACACAATTCTTCTCCTTTTCCAAGAAGCTCTTGTTATATCAGCCATGAATCTTATAATTGGAAATATCTTCCAAACAAGAAAGCATTGCATGATTATACATTCATCGTAAGTGAATAGACTCTCCAAAGAAACAGTGCTGAATACTTTGACTCAGTTATTCTGGGGTCAAGTTGTTACTAGTAAGTAAAAACAAAACAAACAACAACAAAACATCAATGACTCTTGTATTTTTCCTTCTTCAGGAAATGCTTTGTGTCTAGTTTTCCTTCTGTTGCTATGATAAACACCATGATCATAAATAACATGGGAGGGAAGAATTTATTTGATTCACATGTCATGATTACAGACCCCCAATGAGGAAAGTCATTAGTGGAGGCAGGAAGCATTAATGAAATATGTTTACTGGGTTTTTCCTCATGGCTCACTCATTACCTTCCTCTCCTGTACAACCTGGGACCACTTGGCGATACCACCTACAGTGGATTGAATATTTCCCTATCAATTATCAATCAAGACAATATCTCAAAGACATATCCCTAGGCTAGTCTGAACAAGGCAATTCTTCAGTGAGGTTTCCTCTTCCAAGTTGTCTGAACTTGACATGAACTATCCAGCACAGTATGTGAGGACATTCCTCAGCTTAGAGATGAAGAAAAGTGGTAGTCACAGGCTTTTTTCAAATATATCCCCTTTAGGTGCATTTTGACACTTGAGAAATGTTGATGAGAAATGGTTTACCAGTTATGTACCAGGAACCATCAAACTCTAAGACTGAAAACCTCTCCAGAAACATTGTTTGGCTACCAGATGTTACACAGCTGCATTCAAAATTGTTATCTGAGCTCAAAAGAGAAACAAGCAGAGGATTGTTGAAGCCATGAAGGCATATGACACAGTAAACAGTGCATTTAATTCCATCTTAATGTGAGAGATAGCATGCATTAGATAAATATAATCCGATCATTAAAAACAAATTTATGGAAGTTTAGCAACTTTGTCAGGGATGTGTGACTAATAATACAGAGTTGTGAGGCCTCCAAAACATATTTCTCTTAATCGGCTGGCGTTTAGTTTGGATTATTGACTGTTAAATCAAAATAAAACTTTTCACTTGAGACTTTGCATTTCATTTGTGAGGGATTTGTCTTCATCCAGATATGCATATCAGATGCCCAGTTTGCCCATAAAAAATCCCACTCTAACTGAAGCATAGAATTTCTGTGTCAGAAAAGTTCTTAGAACTCCATTTTACTTCCAGTTAATTTTTTTGGTGCAAGTGGTATCATCTGGTTTTAATTGCAGCTATATTTTCTGAATAAGTGTACTATTACTATATTGGGGGACATTTGGAAAAGCGTTAGACAAAACATGTCATTTCTGGTCCCTTAGTTTTATCGTTCACATCCATTTTATTCTCAGTATCCTCTGTTTTGCACACAGTGATAATTGTGGTACGTTGGGAAGTCATGTTTAACCTTCCAGTATTACAATAGAGTTTTCATGACTTAGCCACTTAATAATGTAATACTGTGGCAAAAAGTGGCTGAGTTATAAGGTACTGAACTGTTTCCGTTGTTGAGATACTTAAGACTGAGACTGATAGAGCCAGACAGCCTGCATTATCCATTCACCATCAATATGACCCTGACAATGCTGGGTCCCATCTGCCTCACTGGTTGGCAGACCAGAGGTGATTTTACTATTCTATTAAATAGGACTTGGGAAAGATCCATCAACTATTCTGTATTCAGTATGTGAAGCAGACACAGGGTGGGCATTTCATGTCAAAGATAAATATGACTGTTATTTCATATTTCCCCAAACTGTTGAGCCATGTCTTTCAGAGAATTCCCAAGCCATTTTCATAGTACCACAAACAAATGAACACTTTTTGCATGTTCCCAAAGTGAAATAGTCTTTCTAGATTATTTCACTTAGGGACTAAGTACTAATATTGTCCTATTTTGCATAAATAAAGAATTGCAAGTAAAGCATCCAAGGTCACATAGAAGAAGGTAGAAAAAACAGGTTTCAAAGCCAGGATAGATCTAGTGGCCATGTTCCTACTGGGGCCAACATACTCCTGAAGATCTTAACCATGATTTGGGAAGAAACAAATTACAAAATCATGAAATACTCCAGGTTTCACATAGGTCTGTGAAAATCTATCATCCAGTGATACAGGTATAGACTGGAGCCCTAAGAAGAATGTTACAAACTTAGCCAAATGAAGTGTTCAGTGGTTTATAGCTGTAGTATTGGTCCCCAAAAATCACACACAAGGAGCAACAGTGTTTTAAACAGGAACACACAAAGTGCTGAATGGCTTAGTAATGATCTCATGGAAAGAAAGACTGAGACAATATTATATAAATATGAGCATAAATATGATCCTACATATATTTATATATCCATATTTAACAATATGTGGGTTATGTATGCAGAACTGTACATTTGTATATAACAATATGTGATTTATATGTATATTTACCATCAATATAAAATTTTCATTTGGTTGTAGTTTAGCTAATGGGGCGATTTGGTTTGAGAAGCATGTCAATGGATAAGTGAGCATTTTTTGCTATTGTTTGAGAATAGTAACATGAACTTATTCAAACCAAATTATAAAGCTTACTATATACTTGGATTTTGTATTATGTAGTGCCTATGTGAGGCCCACCTTCAAATGAAATATAGTTACTCAGTGTAATATGGGTGTAAACATACAGAGGCAGAAAGTGAGGGAGGGTTAAAGAAACAAAATGTCAGCTGGGCAGTGTGGCTCATGCCTTTAATCCCAGCACTAGGGAGGCAGAGGCAGGTGGATCTCTGTGAGTTCTAGGTCAGCCTGGGCTACCTGTCCTTGTCACCTTCTAAATTCTAAAAATTAGACTCCAAAAGGTGCAAATTAGGAGACATCTATTACAGACTCTAAATGACTTTCAAAGATTATTTGGAGACATTTCACATCTATGAACTATTGCTGGGATTAAAAAATAATGGACTGAGAAACCCTGTCTGGAGAAAACAAAACAAAACAAAACAAAACAAAACAAAACAAAACATGTCCTTATTGCACATGCATACATGTTTTTGTGAGTATGCATTTGTGTGCAGGTGTGTGTTTATGAATATGAGGAACAATAAAGCTTTTTAGCAACTCAGATTAGATACTCACCTGTACTACTGGGATTTGGTGCTTACTCTGTAGGATTTCTGTGGTCTGAATCAGATTATTTCTATGAGGAATGTGATCCAGAACAGGTGTTCGTATATGAGCCTCATGTCCTGCCCACATCCTGGCTCCTTTCTTCCTGTCTCCTGCATACCCTCTTCAAACAGCTCAACTGAGATTTGACAATATTTCAGAGGCCTCACATAGCCCTCCTTTGGGCTCATGGCCCTGGCCCTGCCTGATGAAAGTACTGCATAAATATGTCTCCTCAAATGCTAGCAAGGCTCTGATTACCATCAGGTGATACCCTAGGATAAAAAGAGATGAATGTCTTAGCCTGGGCTTTTAAATCTAGAGAAGTAACAGTAGTTACAGCTGCCCTTATTGTGCATATCTGAACTCCCAGGTATTACATAAACTGGGACTGTAGCACAGCCACAGATGAAAAATCTCCCTATGTAGATCTGCCTGTGAGACTACCTGCAGGCCTTTCCTTCTGACATGACCTTGTTTATTAGGCTTGTATGGAGACATGTACAAAGTTCAGTGTAGAAGGAAGATACTATAATTCAAGTCTTTTCTTAGCAACTTGATTCCTCAGTGATAATAATCAAGAGGATACATGAGTTGAACTGATTCTTTGAATGTTCAGGTCCTCAGTCCTCTCTTAGTAGGAACTAGAAAAAACATTCAAAGGGCTCATTATCCTTAGTGTGTCCTTGTACCTTTCAGGTAGAGAACCACAGAAGCTCTTTGGCTTTTTATTCTGTCTAGAGGATCCATAATGAAGATGAGAACCCTATATACCCTAGTATCTGACTGTATCCCTCTATGGCTGGGAAAATGATTTTACTTCAACATGGGATAAGTCTTAATGACAAATTTTATTGATATATATTACAGCTTAGTGGGCATCTCTTTGGATTTCTATGTTTTATGTTGTGGTACAAAAGAATAAAGAAAAGGGAATCTAAATAGTAGCACAAACAGAGATGTATTCAAGGCTACTTTCTACTTTCTCCTCTATCAGGTTCAGTGTAGCTGGATTTATGTTGAGGTCTTTGATCCACTTGGACTTGAGTTTTGTGCATGGTGATATGTGGTGATAGTTTATTTGTGATCTAACAAATAAAGCTTGCCTGGAAATCAAAGGAAAAAGCCAGCCATCACATTAACCATAGCAGTCAGGCAGTGGCAGCACACACCTTTAATCCTAGCATTTGGAAGACAGGAATTCATCCAAATATCTGTAAGCTCAAGGCCACACTGGGAACAGAGCTAGGTGTGGTTGCACATACCTCTATTCCCAGCACTAGTTAACCATAGAGGTCTGAAGGTCTGTATAGACAGAAAGGAAGTGATAGAGCTGGGCAAAAAAGGAAGTGATGTAGCTAGGTGGAATGAAGAAGTAATATGGCAGGACACAGAAAGGTATATTGGCTTGAGTATACAGGAAGTATCTGGCTCTGTTTTTTTTTTTTTATTAAAAAGACCATTTCACAATTTGTGTTATAGCTGGTGATACGTTTGTGGCATGAATTTAAAAAAAAAGCCACTTGCCTAAGGCTCAGGCATGAGCTGCACAGGGCAGGAGTATCTACCCTCCCCATTGTCAAAGTCTCTTTGGCTTCTTTTCTCCTGGTGGGTGGTGGGCTCTCTCTGGATCCCCATCTTGGATTGCTACAACACTAGGTAGCTGCCTTGAAACTCCCTTGGGTTTCTACTGTTCTATGCAGTTTGCAGACTTGGTGATGTAATTAAGATATCTTAAAGGGAGAAAATAGTTAAAAGAGAGTTTTTCCCACATTATAAATGTGGGAATCATTTTTACAATGGAGAGAATTTTGTCTCTGTTTGATAACACATTAGGCAGTCTGAAAATGGAACAATTAAATGGCAGGATAATTAATGTTGATGGGATTTATATAACATCAATTATGAATATTATTTGTTGGATCATTTTTGTTTTATAATTAAAAGGTTGGTTAATATGAGTGCCAAGATAATAGTTTTAGAAAAACTTGTTAAAATAGATCATAGAGATATTCAAACCTAGACCAAATTTAAAAGTTCACCTTTTTCAGCATTGTATTGTACTGTTACAGAGAAATAGCCTAGGGTTTTCAAACAGCCAAGCTTAATCTAGGCAATGACCTTATAGGAACTGCCAGATGCTCAAGGCTGTGCATTAGCTGACTGGATTCTGTGCAAATGTTAGATTTGAGGAGGAGATCCAAGGAACTGTAGTCTCATATGATATGCATTCTCCATTTGTAAAATAGATGTTAAACTCGTGGTCAACTTGTAATATAATTACTCCCAAGACTGGAAAGATTGGGCTATAGGTGTTTTAGAGGCTGGAACCCAGTTATAATGGAAGACCTGGTGGAAAGAGGAAACTAAGACTATAGAACAACAATGTAGGGTTAGAGGTATGGAAATTTCCCAAGACCAACCTCTTGGAGAAGGCAATTATGCTGATATACAAAGACAATCTTTATATGATGAAAACATACTAATTTTATGCAGTATGGCAGCCTTGAATGTTTGGGACAAAAATGAAGAAGTAGAAAAGAAAACTGAGTCATTTACAAAAAGTATACAGGGCCCAAAAGAGACCCTCGTGAATTTCTTACAAAGGCTGTCTTCAGCAGTAAATAGAATGATACCAAATTCAGAAGCTAGACAGATAATAATTGAATCTCTGGCTTTTGAAAATGCTAATGCACAATGCAAAAAGGTAATTAGGTTATTAAAGGGAACCTTGGAGGAATGATTCTGAGATACAATGAATATTGAATCTCATGACCATAATGATATTTGGATAGGAGAGATGATTTCCAGATGTTTGAAGAAATAAATAATGTAAGGATGCTTAATTTCGGTAAACAAGGTTGCCTAAAAAGGAACTGTAAACAAGGTGTTTCTAGAAACAAAGTTTTCTCAAGGAACAATGGCAACAGAACACCCCTCCTTGGCATTCAAATTGGCCTCTTCAGGAGGTAAATGTTCAGCTTTTAGGGATTGGAACATTATCTCAAGTGAAAGAGAGTGCAAGATAGATTGAATGTATTGGGCCAGAAGGACAGAGAGGAAAATTAGAGCCATGTATGGCTACTATAGCTATGAATCTATGGGGATGTTACTTATTACAACAATGGAATACACAGATTAACATTCCTTCAACGTCAGAAACAAACCATAAACTAATATGTTTCTGAGAAAAATATTAGAAGTTATTATAAAGAACAGTTACCAACAATCTAGATTGTACAAGAACAGGGCACAACAGCAGCTGATCTTTCAAAGCACAAACAGCCCTACCTTTAAAATGGTTAACAGACAAGCCTGTATGAGTTCACCAATTGCCTTTAACAATAGAGAACCTACAGGCCTTAGAACAGCTAGTACACGAGCTGTTAAATGCTCAGCATATTGAAGAATTGACTAGCACTTGTAATTCTGCTGTATTATTATTAAAAAGAAATCTGGTAAGTAAAGAATAGTAACAGGTCTAAGAGTAATTAAAGAGGTAATTTAGCCAATGGGGTCTCTACACTCTGGAATTCCTTTGCCTACACTGTTACCTAAAGGATGGACTCTTATAGTTAGTGATTTAAAAAACTGTTTCCTCTCAACACACTTACAAGAAAAAGACAGAGAAAAATTTCCTTTCACAGTACCTACTTATAATAATTCCCAACAAGTAAAGAGATATCAATGGAAGGTTCTCCCACAGGGAATGTTAAATAGCCTAAACCTATGGTAATATTTTTGTATGACAGCCATTGGAAGGAATATGTAAACAATTTCCTAAATCTATAAATTATTATTATATGGATGATATTTTACTAACTGATTCAAATGCTTAGGAAGAATGTTTAAAGAAAAAAAAGAAAATTTTGTCTTGTTAGAGATTACAAACTGCTTCTGAAAAGATATAAAGAGGAGATTCTTTTAATTATTTAGGACATAAAATAGGTCTACAAAAAATTAGACCCCAAAAAGTGCAAATTAGGATAGATCAATTACGGACATTTAATGACTTTCAAAGATTATTTAGAGACATTTCCCATCTACGGACTGCTGTTGGCGTAAAAATGATGAATGAGTAATTTGTTCAAAACCTTAGAGTTTGACAAGGATTTAAATAGTCTCAACTGGAGCTGAGAGAGAATTGGCTTTGGTGGAAATGAAAATACAGGATGTACACGTGGATTGTGTGGATCCAAAGCTTAATTGCATTCTGGTTATTTTACCCTCTAAGCATTCTCCTACAGGAATTTTAATTCAGAAGGAAGATATTATATTGGAATGATATTTCTACCAAGTAAACAGAGTAAAAAATTAAAAACTTATGTTGAAAAATCTCTCTGAGTTGATTTTAAAAAGAAAATTGAGACTTTGTCAATTAGCAGGAATAGACCCAGCAGAAATTGTAGTACCTTTAACTAATGATGAAATTGACAAATTATGGGCAGAAAGTGAACATTGGCAAAGAGCCTTGCAGTAATTTTTGGGGAGATATTAACAACAAATATCCTATAAGCATTAGAATTAAACTTACAAAGAGAGCAAACTGGATCCTGCCACATATTGCATGGGAAATGCCAATATCTGGAGCCCCTACATTTTATACATAAGCAAACAAGGAAAGGTAGATTACAAATCAGAAAATTTAAGTAAAGTGGTTCAAGGTTCTTATAATTTGATTCAAAAATTGAAAATACATGCTATTTTCATGGTATTATGGATTTTTGGAACCTCTTAAAATAGTTACTGACTCTCAATATGCTAAAAGAGTGGTCTTACATATTGAAACTGCAGAATTTATTCCTGATGAGTCAGAATTAACTTCATTATTTATTCAGTTATGAGATATACTCAGGAATAGGAATTGTCCCTTATATATTACTCACATGCATCCCATATGGGTCTGCTGGGACCTCTAGCACAAGGTAATGATGAGATTGATAAACTATTGATAAGAAATGTGATGGAGGCCTCATAATTTCACACAAAAAATATGTCAATAATAAGTGTCTAATAAAGGATTTTTCCATAGCCTGGTATCAAGCCAAGAAAATTATAAGGAAATGTCCTACTTCTTCTTTCTATAATCAAACTCCACTACCAGCAGGATATAATCTAAAGGGTACTCATAGGAAGGAAATCTTGCAGATGACTCTGCTGACTCCCCATTGGAGACCTTGTTTTGGGGGATAAGGGGTATGGTGTGGCTTGGGAGGGAATGTTGGAGGGTGGGAGAAGGGGGAATCTATGGGTGGTATGTAGAGCAAGTAGAAAATTACAGAATAAAAAAAATGAAAAAAAAAGAAATCTGGCTGGTGGATGTGTTTCATTTTATAGAATTGGGAAGTTGAATTACGTACACCATACCATTTGATGCCTACTCAGGGCTACAATGGGCAAGTGCTCTGAGTTCAAAAAGGCTGATTCTGTAGTCATACATTTATTAGAAGTTATGGCCATCATGAGTATACCTGTTCAAATTAAAACTGACAATCTTCCAGCATATGTCTCTGGTAAAAATGAAACATTTTTTTTTGCTTATTACAATATAAAGCATATTACAGGTATACCACACAATCCTACAGGCCAGACAGTCACAGGAATATCAAAGTGAACTCTAAATGATATTCTAAATAAATAGAAGGGGGTAGCAACCCTCCCCCAGAAATAGATTACATAATGCTCTATTAACTTTGTATTTTCTCAATGCTAATGAGAAAAGAACAAGAGCTGAGGAGAGACATTGGATAACAGAAAAAAAAATACAGAATTAAATCAGCCTGTATGCTTTAAAGATGCACTGTCCTCAGAATGGAAACCAGGGTATCGATTACGTTGGGGACAAGGTTTTGTTTTTGTTTCTACAGGAGGATAAAAGCTATGGATACCTTCAAAATTGATAAAAATTCAATTTCAATAAGAGAGACCTCTTAATGAGAAGAGGTAGTAGTTCATCAAACAGCATGACCATGACCATTCAATTTAAATTAACTTATATCACTAACAAATGCTTTTCATTTAATCAGACATAACTTGCGAAAAGGGATCCTCCCCAAAGTTAGGGTTGGGGAATGAATTTTGATTTTATCTTTCAGGAGAATAAAGGCTAAGGAATCTAAAGAATACTGAACACGTGAGACATATGAAGAAAAGGAACAAATCATCCAGAAAAAGTATCACAACAGAAAGTGTAAATTGGCCTATTGGTATATCACATATTTAACAGGATAGAATTTCATAAATTTTCCTAAATGTTTGTTTCTGCTTTTCTCTACAAACACATAACACAAATGGTCTTTATGTAGTCCCAGTTCAATTAAAAATTAAAGCTTTCTTTGGGCTTGGAACATGGCTCTCTTCTTCTCTAAACCCAAGCGTGCTTTTTAAAAGAAAATGAAAAAATCTCTGTATCATGTCAAAAGAGCTGCATGATATGGAACAGAAAAAAAAAACAAAAGTAAGGGACTATTCTATTGCCACTATCTCATAATACTTTGGTTTTATTTTGACTCTTTGTGGTGATGTATTGTGTCCCCCAAAATATTGTGCACTCTAATAAAGTTTATCTGGGGATCAGAGGAAAAATAGAGAATATTTCAAATAATTAATTGAGATATTTGATGACAAAAATGCTTCTTCTGAGAGATGAGAAAGTGATGGAGAAGAGTATGAGCAGTTGTGATAGATGAAGAATTTAAGCTGGCCTGTAAAGAATAAAGCACATGGCCTGATCTGCAGAAGAACAGTCATTATATCCTCCTGATATCAAATAAGTAATTATTTTTAGTGATGGAGAAGTATCATTTCTAGGACTGAATTGCCGAATGCTCACAATTAGACCTGTTTTTTTTTTTGCAAGCATTTCAGTAACATGGTCTGCTCATCATTATTATTAGGATTATTCTTATTGTTTTTAAATGAATAAAACATAAACATCTCAGAGTAAATGTTCATTTTATTGAATCCACCCTTTTTGTTTTCATTACCACTTCAAGCTCCATGCCTCCTGAGGGTGTATCATATGATCTTGTTACTTACCTCTCACTGTCTCGATAAACTAATGAATTTTCTGTAACAAAGACTGAGCCAATCATCATCCCCTTCCCTTTTCTGTTCAATAGCTTCATTTCTCATTCCTATTGTCTCTGAATTATTACCTCCTTAGAACCAACAGTTGCTTGATGCGAAATATGTTCTTTATTAGTCACTAACACATTGTATTTCCTCTATGAAAACTCTTTTAAATAAATGACTACTTCAGATTGACCTCACCTGAACAGCTGACCTAAGTGAAGCAAATACTAAGAGTTGTGGTTGGGTTCTTGTTCTAGGGCCTTTGAGGAGAAAAGTCAGATGAGGTGGGCATGCTACACTGAGCCAGGATCTCCATATGTGTTAAATGACTTTCTGATTTCTTAAAAGCATTGTATATAATTTTTAAAAATTCCTTTTTGTTAGCCACTGTGCAGTTTCTCTTCTAATGGTTCCACAATAGCTGTTTCTCTGAATGCATTTTATACAACCTCCTGGTTTCAGTATAGACACTGAGATCATACTCAGCCACATACATTTTGAGATAACTTGAAAACTTTGGCCTCATATATTGTAAATAACAAAATGTCAAAGTGTTTGACATTCCTATTATTTTTTTTTGACAAAATGGTCTGTACTTTGGACCAAGGTACATGACTTAGGATATATATATATATATATCTTTATGCCACTTAGGTGTCTAAAAATGATTTATAATATGTACTGTGAATGTTTCTGTCTTAATGAATTAGCAATTAAGTGATAAATAACTCCTGCTCATTAAAAAAAATAGCCAAATCATGTGAAATGGTATGATAAGAAAGGGAATAATTTTTTTTCAGGATTCAGACCAAAAATTATGATCTAAGTCACATTTGATTTGCTTGTAAGTTCAACAGGAAGAGTGACATACAGAAAAACAGGCATGAAGAGGCCAAACCACTTCTTTGTGTGGGTGATAGAGAGAGGAGTATAGTCACTGAGATGCAAGCCATATCTAACGACCAGTGTTCAGAACCCTCCTCTATGTACCAGATGTATTTTCTATATCTTGGGCTGACCATACACATAGTTCTGGCAACTGTCTACTTCCTCAGCTATGAAATGGTGGTTATGATTGTACCATGCTAATTCCATTGGTGGAGAGAAGGAAAATGAGTGCATGAGCATAAGACAGTTAAAGTAGGATTTAGTTCATAATAAATTTTGAATAAATGTTAGCTAACATGGTTACATTAAAAGATAATATAACAACTATGCCTTCCAGGCACAATTGTAGAGACCTGAAATATTTTGAATGTATATTCTATTTGGGAAAGCTAGGAAATAAAGAAATGAATATTTAAATGAGTTAGAAATAATACTGTATATTATGAAGAAAAGCAGAGTGTGATAGAGTAAAGTACTGTTTAAGTTGGCCAGGACAGTCTACATATCAAGTGACATTTTAGCTGAAGTGCTAAATCAGGGAAGGAATGACCACTCTTATGAGCTAGATACAAAAGTTTGGGAGGTCTTAATATCAGGGACAGAAGCCTTTCATGAGAGCCTTCTTTTAGAGAAGCAGGTGGTATAGAGGATATGATAAAGAGTGATCCTGGAGAGATAGGAAGAACACAAGTGCACAGTAAGGCAGCTGGCACTGATTCTGTATCACATAGCCAAATGCAGAGTTGAATGGAAATGGAGCCACAATAGCAGAGCACATGACCGTTTCTGGGGTGTGTGTGTGTGTGTGTGTGTGTGTGTGTGTGTGTGTGTGTGTTCCAATAAAACTTTATTTGGAAAAAAAACACGTGGTAAGATGAACTTGGCCTGTGGCCCATAATTTGTCAACCATTATAATGCCCCACAATATTTAGCATATGATTTGCCATCATTTTAATTTTAATAATTCAATGTAGTTTAATGTGTTCTAATATTTGGCATATGTTATATTTTAATAATCAAGTTGAATGAGATAGAAAATATGTAAAAATATGTAAAATATATGTTTCAAGCATATAGAAAAGATTCTCTTGGCTTAGATCTTGTTGGAAGTATTAGGTACCCATGAGTTAAGCGTTAATCCCTGATTATGTAGAAAGGTGGCTTTCTGTAGATTTGCATCGAGTTACGAAATTTAGTGTAGTGTTTGCTATGTGCTCTCACCATCAACTGGAAGGAAGCTAGGAGCAGCTGGTTTGACATTTCCAACCTGGAGGTTGTATCTTGGCTTTGGTTTCTTTTCTTCTCGGTACACACATAGTGCACATACATGCAGTGAAGGTCCAGAACAACAAAAGTTAAGTCTCAGAGAGAACATAAAATCAAATTATGTCCATAGATAACTTCTGAAAACACCAAATAAATGAACTGATCAAAGAACAAAGAGCAGAACCTGTGTGGTATCAACATCTCTGTAGAAAGGGGCAGAGGAAAGAGAGAAGACCTACAAAACCAGAAAAGAGGAAAAACCAAAAATGCTCTGTTTCTGAATTTTCAATCCAAAAGACCTAAAAGAAATAACCCATCCCCTATCCATTGCTAATTGAGCCACTTTGTATGAGCAGAAATGCTTTCTCCTGATTTCGAAGAGTAGGATACTTTCATCAAGTGAAGCTAAAATATTGATACCTAGTGCTGTGAGTATAGCCTTGGCTTTCTATTTGGAACAGGGAAAAATAAAAGGTTTTGGTGACTCTTAACTTTTTCTTCCATTATTCTGGTACTATGAATGTCATTTCAATGTAAGCCACCAGTGGTGGCAGGATGATACTTGGATGCAGAAAATTATTTCTTTCATCCCTCAGTGAGAGAGGGTCCTGGCAAGCAACACATGCTCCACATTAGAAGAAGTTGAAGTTTGTTTACTGAACAGAATAGAAATGAAGATGTGGGTAGAAAGCCAATAGAGAGTAAAACGTGCTGTGGATAACAACCCAAAGCAGCTGTTGTCAACTCAGGCCTTGTGGCACAGGGAAATGAATGGTTACTAATACTAAGAAAGCAATAGGTATGGTAGCAGACTAACAGTCATAGCTGTGATACTAGCATAGCCTCAAGAAATTCAGAACAATGAAGGGAAAGATCCTGCTACTTACTGGCTGAACTCATTAGAAGCTAGGAAGATTAGGGACCATGTGGGCAGATGACTAACTCTTTAATGATATCAATATCTTAACACTCATAAGATGTGTCCAGTTATATGACAATCGATAGTGTTATGCATCTGTGAAACCTGCATGCTACAATAAAGACCAGGTTTGCAAGACATGTTCACTGTTATAATAGTGCTATTGATATTATGAGGTAACTAACAGCTTTCTAATTGAACTTAAGACCTGTTTCATAAGAGGAAATTCATATCTGGTATTGTAAACCTGGCCAAGAAGCCATAGCTAAGAAGTCATAGGCCCTACTAGCATGGTTTTATTAAAGGGATATAATATCAAACTGCCTTCTAAATACTAAATGCTTTTTATCTATCTGTCTGTCTGTTTGTCCATCCATCAATCCATCCATCTATATTATCTATCTGTCTGTCTATCTATCTATCTATCTATCTATCTATCTATCTATCTATCTATCTATCTATGTATCTATCATCTATCTCTCTCTATATATACACATATTTGTGCTTTTCACTCCTAATTATAAAAGCTTCTTCGTGTTGTAAATGGCAATTAATACAGAGACTCACAGCAGGTTAAAGTTCAGGGAAAAAGTGACTGTAGATTATCCATCCTTAACTGAGACATCTCTATTTGTCACCTACATGGCTGTAGGAACATAGGGGAAGTGATGGTGGAAAGACAACTAAGGGCCAGAGGTCAGGGAGTATTGCTACAAAATAAGTCAAATTTTTGTTTTCAGCTGCCAAGTTCATGGTTTTGTTATGAGTTTTGAAGAAGTTGTTCTGGAAAACCTAATAGAGGAGCCCCAGTAAAATAATGCATGGGAATATGGAGTAGAAGAGAATAATTAGAAAAAGTATCTGACAGCACAATAGTGACTGCTTACCTGTATCCAAGTCTTCCTTCCAGCTTTACTACTTGGTTCTGGCAAAGCTTCACTGCCTGGGTCTGTCTGTCATCACCAACACACAGTTAAAGGGATTAAATGTCATCATGGATGTCAAAGTGTTTTATTAACTAAGATGAGGTAGGCGTAAGGCACTTGCAATAAAATGGCCATGGGATAAATGACTCAATGGGAAAGCCCCATTTAGACATTCCTGAGTTCAAAGCTTTTTCACTTCTTGTCTACATGCATTTCCCATTATAGATTTTTTTTTTTTTACTGTGAAAAATTAGGGCATGTTTCTAAACCATATTTTCCTCTGATGCCTGGAGCCATCTGGCTGGGCTGTAAATCTTCCTTTTCAGTGTTAAGATTTATGTTTCTTGCTGGAAAAGATAGGTTGGAATATGCATGCACAGAATCATGTATGCACACACAGAATCACACAGATATGCAGTGTGTGTTCTTTAAAAAGTGACAGGTCATGAGTGAAGTGAATATGGAGATTGTGACTTTTTAATCACATATCCAGGTAGCAATGTAACATATACTCACAAACAGCATACGACTTCATATTTAATGATAACCTTTCCTCAAAAAGGTGCCCAGGAAAGCAAACTTTCTAGCTCCCTTTGTTGCTCATGGATGATAAGACCGGAAACTCATAACACTCTTCACCTTGTCACCTCTACCAGTCCTGCAATGAGTTTTGAGGCCAAATAAATACTTAACCCTGGCTGAACTGTATCTCTAATATGACAGTCATGAGGAAATGTAAAATTACTTTTCATGACTTTCAAAATGGCTGGAGGAAGACAAGTTGGTTTATGTATTAAATTTACCTGGAATTTACATTTTGATTGGCCAAGAGTCTGGGCAAATTCCACAGCAACCTATCGATCTACCAGAGGCATTTGACAGCTCCAAACAATTGCTGAAATGGCTTTTAAAACACAGCTGGTTGGTGAGAGCTGTGCAAAGTTTCTAAGAGAGTCATCTCATTCATCTTAAAACAGTTCTCCTACCTACCCCATAAGTTACCAAGTAGCTTTCAGTAAAGCCAATATGGAGACATTTCTAAAGATACCCACTAAAAACCTTGTGGAATCTCCTTCCATTGACACTTCTCCTTCTGTTTAATTTCACTCCATCCACCCTTCATTACACTTTCAAGCTCCTTTCCCTATAAATTCAAGGTCCATTCAGGACCTGCTCACCTGAGTCAGATAAAGACAATAGCTGCGTGTCACCAGGTTACCCACCCAGCGTCTTTCTAAAATTCTTCCTCCTCTTCTTTGTGACCCCTGCTCTAGACGCTGAGCCAGGAATCATCTTTATATCTCTTCTGTCTAAAATATAATCTGTCATCTAAGATATATTTTTATCATCCCAAACCAGCACGACTTCTTCCATCCTGTGTCTGTACATATTATTTCTCACTTATCATATCTGTCTTGAATTGCTATGCTTTAATTCTATGAAAAAAATAAGCACTTACTATGTGTGAGATACTGCTAAAAGGAATACATAAAGAATATATAACAAGCCTTCTAGGGTATTATAAAAGCACTATGGTCATTGAAATGTGGTAATGTTCTCTGGGTAATTTGTAGATATACAATTCTCTAGTCTGTAGAATTACTGACTTAGAAGTCTGATTTGATAAAACTTCCAGCTAAATTTAACATAAAATAAAGTTTACATACTATTGTTTAAAAGTATCTGAGATGTACACAAAAGCAAATACTGATTCTGTGGTGAAAAATGGGACTAGAGTACAAATGGAGATTTAGAGGATGAACTGAATTTTGTGAGACAAGAAATTAAGAATTAAAAAAAGACAAGAAGAGGGCTTCACTGAAGAGAAATTCCCATGCTGTGCTATACAGGACTTTCTGAAGAACATGCTTAAACCAGGAGATGGGAGGAACAGAGGAATATTGCCAGCTTGCCAAATACTTAATATGCAAACTACCCTTTTCCTGGAATATCCCAACCATGGTAAACATTGCCAATAGATCAATCATAACATTTTTTCCTACTGAAAATTATAAGGGCCTCAGGTTCTTTCAGAACATATTTCAGGTAGACAATGACAATTAAGTAGAATTGGCTGAAGTAAATCTAATTTTTTTCTAGAATGGATTTAAAGACACTAAGGCACTAGATCTTCTGTTGGAGGACCCTAGTGAATAAAGTTCAATAAGAATTAAATTTTTATAAAGCCTTGAATGCCAAATAATAGTTTGAATTTACTAATATAGACAATAGGGAAGCTATTAAGGATATGACCCAGTAAAATGATATCATCAGGGCTGTTTTATGATTAAACATTTCATCTTTTGCTCTTTTTAGACAGTAGTTTCCAAACATGACTGCCCATTAGAATCACCAAGAGAGCTTTAAAACTCATGATGCTCAAACCATACCCCAGACCAATTAAATTAGTATTTCACTAGGTGTACTATGAGTCTCAGTATTTTTACAGGTCCCCTGGGGATGACATTCAAGTTTGAGTCCCAATACTTGAGATCACAAATGTACTGAAATAGGAATGTGTTATCTGTCCATTTCTATGTCCTCTATGAATTCACCACAATCCCTCACATGATGAAGAGACTTATATGGCTCCTAGTGAATTAAGTTAGTGTCTAGCCAGGATGCTGGGGTTCACAGTTAACTTCTATGTAAAATTGCCTTGTCATAAACAGGAAGACTTCAAAAAGACAGAAGCAAAATATCTTGAGATTGTGTGTGCATTGTCAGCCTAAAGTTGGGGGTCCCACTGAGAACCAGTCTCTCAGTGTTTACCTGAGCCCTACAGGTCGTGATTCTCTTTCTATCTGTATTGAAATGGCTTGGAATCACAGCAGAAATTAATAAACTTCAGACCAGAAGAATGCCCAGAATAACATGTGGGTACAATCATGTGGATTGATAGTTGGAAGGGTGAGAAAACAATATGCAATGGGAAGCTTAATGCAATTTTCTCTGAGACTGATTATTGGCAATTTTTTCTTTTAGAAAAATACCACTCTATTATTATCATGTTATTTAGTGTGTGCATGTGGGGGGGGGGGGTGCTCGCACGCGCGCACGTGTGTGTGTGTGTGTGTGTGTGTGTGTGTGTGTGTGTATGTGTGTGCAGGGGCATGGTAAACATGTGGAGATCAGAGATGACTTTCCACTCTCTTTCCTTCTGCTTTTGTGCCACAGGAGGTCCTTTATCCTCTTTGGTGATTTGAATGAGAATGGTTCTCCATAGGTTCATATGTTTAAATGCTTGATCTCCAGTTCACGAAACTTTTTAGAAGGATTAGGAGATATGGCCTTATTGAAGGAGGTATGTCACTGTAGATAGACTTAGAGGTTTCAAAATGCCCACCCAGTCTCTATTTGTCTTTCTTTCTTTCTTTCTTTCTTTCTTTCTTTCTTTCTTTCTTTCTTTCTTTCTTTCTTTCTTTCTTTCTTTCTTCTTCCTTCCTTCCTTTTTTCTTTCTTTCTCCCTCTCTCTTTCTTTTATTCCCTATCTATCTATCTATCTATCTATCTATCTATCTATCTATCTATCTATCTATCTATCTACCTCCTGCCTGCAGATTGGGATATAAAGCTCTCAGATATTTTCACAGGACATTGTCCCATGTCTGCTAGTGTGCTGTCATGCTCCCTTCTGATAATAATGGACTAGTTCTCTGGAACTGTAAGCAATCCTCTAGTTAAAACCTTTTTCTAGCAAGAATTGCCTTGCCAAGATGTCTCTTCACAGCAATAGATCAACGACTAATGCACCCTCACTCCTTAAAATCTTCATCAAAGCGTTTATTTCATTTTAGGTAAATGGTTGTTCCCATTTCTCTTCTACCTCTTCCTCTCTGTCTCTCTATGTTTCTTTCTCTCACACCTTATGTATGTGTACATATATGTGCATATATAGGTTTTTCACAAATATTAAAAATATATGAGTAAGAAATGATGTTGTATGAAATATGCAGTTCCTTCATAATTCTCTTTCTAAAAAACCACCAATGATGCTTTATTTTTCAAGGAGATCCCTGTGTTAATTTAGTTGAGATGGTAATGTAAATGAATGCTTGTTATGGACTTTTGAAATATAATATTGATGGTGATAGTGTTAGATTAAAAATCTTTGGAGATTGTATATCACATAATTTATTTTATTTAAAATGTCCATAAAAAGCATATTCATACAGAAAAGAAAGAGGTTAGTGGACCTCTAAGGCTCAGAGTAAAAATGGGATTAACTGCAAGATATAATAAGAAAATATTTGGGGTAATAAAAACATGATAAAACTTCATTGTATTGTGGTTATAAAACTTCACAGAGTTACCCAAATTCATTAAACTTCATGCTACAATACATGGGTTTCATGTTATAAAAATTGGGTCTCAATAAAAACATTAAAGATTTAAAGATTTCTTCTCAAGTCTTATCTATAATAATGGCATCAGTTTCCATCCTGTGCAAATCCTATAATTTTAATAAATCTTTTAAAATTGACTTATTTATTTTATTTTAATTTTTATATATATATGTATATATATATATATGTAGTGTGTGTGTGTGTGTGTGTGTGTGTGTGTGTGTGTATACCTGAGAGTATGTGCACGTACACAATATATATTCATGTAGCTGTGAGAGCAGAAGAGAGATTAAGATCCCCAGATCTGGACTTGCAGATGGTTGTAAGCTGCCATATGGGTGCTAGAAACTGAATTTGAGTCAGTGCAAAAGCATCCAGTGTTTTATCTGCTGATTCA